>NC_057346.1:649285-973928 GCF_016509475.1 Prionailurus bengalensis
TTCTGGAATTACCACATATAAAGATATTAAAAGTCTTATCTAAGGGCCTTTTTTTAAAAATTTGTTTCTAAGTAAGTAGACTTTTGAAATATGAAAACATCACTGTATAATAAATCACCAGTTTGAAGCTGTTTTCTGTATTGAGATTTTTAAAATTTAATCCCTAATTCAGTTATCTACTTTGTGTTTTAAATATAGAGCCTTTGAAGAGAAACGAAAAGAACAAGAAGAAAGAGAACAACAAATCAGAGAACAAATACTTCAACAAAGAAAAGAGAAGTTTGAAGAAGTCACTGAAAAATTCCAACGTGCCCATATTCCTCTTTCACAACGGAGGAGAGCAGGTACCTTAATCTCTAGAACAATCTGAGAACAAAAATGAAAGTTATATCTAATACTCAATATTGAGTAGGCAGTAAAATGATAAATTAAGAAAGAAAATATAGGGGCACATGGGTGGCTCAGTCAGTTGAGCGTCCAACTCCGACTCAGATCATGCATGATCTCACAGTTTTTGAGTTCAAGCCCTGTGTTGGGCTCTGTGCTGACAGCTCGGAGCCTGGAACCTGCTTCAGATTCTGTGTCTTCCTCTCTCTCTGTCCCTCCCCTGCTTGCCCTCTTTCTCCCCCTCAAAAATAAACATTAAAAAAGAAAATTAAAAAAAAAAAAAGAAAGGAAGTATAAATTCAAACTAAAAAAATATGCCTTTGAGTAATAAGGTTTTAACCAAGTGAAAAATTGTAATTTGATTTAGCTTTAACTTGGAGAATATTTTGTTGGCTCTATTAGTAAATTTTGAAAGCTTGCAAGTTTGATTCTACTATATCCTGGCTCACAATGCTTTGTCTTTTTAAAACTGATTTAGTAAAAAGAAAATTTAACATTTAGGTTCAGTAAATTAGTGTCACATTCATTCTGGTATTTTATTCACATTTTGGTTCAAATTCCTGTTTGAGAAACATTTAAATAAAAATAAAGTGTACAAAGTGATACAATCCAACAATCTGAGACCTAGAAGCTATTAAGAATCTAAATATGAGTGTGGTTGATTCTTTGGTATCACATCTACATTTTTTATACCTTAAATAGCAACACAGAATTAAGAATAAAATGTCAAAGCTTCAAAAAGAAAAGGACAGGCAGAACCTTTATGTTCAACAAACATACGTTGTACTACGTTGTACTTAGCCCTGGGCTGAGACAGAGAGAAATCTAGTCCTACTCTACCATTAAAGATCTCACAGCTTATTTTGGAGGTGAGAATAATGTAAACAATGTCAATAAATACACTGATGATTGCTGTGGTAACAAAATATGTGAAGCTCTGTGTGAACACAGAAGGAAGAAAACTACAGCTGTACAGGGACATCAAGGACATTATCCCTGAAAAAATGACTTAATTTGAATCTTGAAGAATGAGCATTTTGGGGCGCCTGGGTGGCACAGTCGGTTAAGCGTCCGACTTCAGCCAGGTCACAATCTTGCGGTCCGTGAGTTCGAGCCCCTCGTCAGGCTCTGGGCTGATGGCTCAGAGCCTGGAGCCTGTTTCCGATTCTGTGTCTCCCTCTCTCTCTGCCCCTCCCCCGTTCATGCTCTGTCTCTCTCTGTCCCAAAAATAAATAAACGTTGAAAAAAAAAAAAAAAAGAATGAGCATTTTGCCATGCATAGAGAAAAAAATTTTTTAATCCCCAGTGGAAGGAAAAGCTTTCGCAAATAAATTATGTATTTTGGTGTATCCTGAAGCATAGGGTGGGGAAAAAGTGAAGAAAAATGAATATAAGTTTAAAAAACTAAGTTAGAACCAGGACCCAAAGAGCTTTGCATATCATGCTAGGAATGCTAGGAATGTTGTCTTTCTCCAAAATGCAATCCACTTAAGGTTTTTAATTGAAAATGAAGCCATTACTGTGTGTCACAGTGAGTAAGGGCAGGTGGTAACACCATTAAAAATAATAACAGCTTAAATATGGCGGGGTTTATTTCTCCCTCTGATAATATGAAGTCCTGAGGTAGGCAGTCACAGCTCGTTTGGGGACTGTGCAGTATCACTGGGAACTCCAATGCCTCTGTCTCTCAGCTCACCTATTCTTAGTTTGTGATTTATATCTTCACCCTCATGGTCACATTGTACCTGCCAAAGCTCCAGCCGTCATGCCATGTTGTAGGCATGAAGAAGGAAGAATTGTAAAGGAAAAAAGGTTGTACCTCTGAGCTCCTTTTAAATTATGTTCCTATAAATATCCATCTGTCTGCTTAGTGTAATTTACAATTGGCAACTTCATGTGCAGGGGGTACTGAAAAATGAAAAAAAAAATTTTTAAGGCTCTATTGCTACTCCTCTATTAATGTAGGGTCTGTTGCCAAGGAAGAAAGGGAAAATGGATACTGGGTGGGAAACTTGGGGTCTCTACTATAATTAGATTTGTTTGTTAGAAAGATAATTACAGTTACAACATGGATGTTGGGTTCCAGTAAAGACACTGAAGTAGATAGACTAGTATGAGACTATTTCGTTATTTGTGGCAAGAGAGGTCCAGCTGCTAAATTAAAGCACTGTACTGGATGTGGAGGGAAGTGGTAATATATTCAGGAGATGTAATCAGTAGATTTCAGTTACAATCAATGGAAAGTGCCAAGGGTCCAGGTGGAGAACAGTGCCCTAGGATTTTGCAGAGAGCCTCACATGTTTTTAGACATTTTTACAGAATTAATGATTTTGGCAGATGATCATATTAATCAGGGTTATGGATGAATCAGATTACAAGTGTGAATGATCATTAAGTTTTAAATGTATTGATTTTGAGCCTCCTTTGGCTTGTCCAAATGGAGAAATCAAATCAGCAACTAGAAATGTGGGTCTGAAACTTAAGAACAAGATATAGAATAGAGATGTATATATTTAAGAGTCACTAATGAATGGATACATAGTTGATAAATGAAGCCATGGGAAAGATAAACTAAACAACAGGATATAGACCATAGATTGAGGACAGGGCCTAAAATAGGATCTTAACACATACCAGTGTATACTGTAGGTAGAGCAAGAAAAACCAAAAAATGGATTTTGAGAAGTAGTTGTCAAAATTAAAATGTATATGTAAAACCTTGGTTTGTGAGCATAATTTGTTCCGGACACATGCTTATAAACCAAAGCACTCATATGCCAAAGTGAATTTCAAGAACCATTGGCTCAGTTCTGATCATGTGACATTTGGTATCACTCCTTCATCTTGCAACGAGTTGCAACAAGTGCAAGCCACTCATTTATCTAGTTAAAATTTATTAGAGAAATTTCATCTTGCGGAACACTCACAGAACAAGTTCCCCGCAATCCAAAGTTTTACTGTATTTACATTTGCTTGTATTTGCATAAAGAAACAGTGAAAGAATATACAAGTGACCAAGGAGAGCAAGACTTCCAAATGTATCATGTATATTTTTCACTTCTGAGTATGAGTATGTCACCTATGCAAAATGTCAAAATAAAATTTTTTTTAACGTTTATTTATTTTTGAGGCAGAGAGAGACAGATCATGAACGGGGGAGGGTCAGAGAAAGAGGGAGACACAGAATCTGAAACAGGCTCCAGGCTCTGAGCGGTCAGCACAGAGCCCAATGCGGGGCTCGAACTCACGGACCGCGAGATCATGACCTGAGCCAAAGTTGGACGCTTAACCGACTGAGCCACCCAGGCGCCCCTGTCAAAATAAAATTTTAAGAAAAGCCAGTGCTATCAGTGGAGAGCAAGAACACAGCTATGAAAGACTACTACTTAATTGACTGTTAGTTCACTTTATTCCCAAACCCTGAAGGCTAACCGCAAGCTCACCAGGAAGCCTGGTGGTCGGCTCTTCCCCGTGCTACAAAGAAGGGCAGCAGGCTGGGGGTTTGAATGAGGTCAGAAAACCGTTGGAGTGAGCATATTAGGGTAGAAGAACTGGAAAAACCAGAGCTCCTGGGCTAAATGAAGGAATGCAGCTGTGGTCTGCAGTAAGACTTGAAAAATAACAGGCTTCCAGTATCCCCAGCGCATGAGGGGTGGTAACCAGGAGTCGTTAGATTAACAGCAACAAGAAGCAGTCATGGGTGGTCGTACACTGATCTAAGGTAGTTTTCATTTTCTGAAGTATAACTGACATGTAATATCCTATTCATTTCAGGCATGCATCATTGTGATTCTTTATTTTTATACGTTATTAAATGATCCTGACAGTAAGTCTAGTTCCATCTGTCACCACACAAAATTCTAACAGCCTCACTGACTATTCTCCCTGTGCTGTACATAACATCCTCATGACTTAACTTATTTTACAACTGGATGTCTATACCTCTTAATCCAACCCCCCCAACCTATCTCATACTTCACCAGCCCCTCAACCTTTGCCCTCCCTAGTAACAGTTTGTTTCCTCTCTCTGTGAGTCTGTTTTGTTCACTTGGCTTGTTCTGTTTAGATTCCACATGTAAGTGACATCATACAGTATTTGTCCACTGTCTGACTTATTTCGCTTAGCATAATGCTCTCTAGGTCCATTACATTGTCTCAAATGGAAAGATTTCATTCTTTTTTGATGGCTAAATAATATTCCATAATGTATATATACCACATCTTCTTTTTTCTTGAATTTTTTTTTTAACATTTATTTATTTTTGAGAGACAGAGCATGAATGGGGCAGGGGCACAGAGAGGGAGACACAGAATCCGAAGCAGGCTCCAGACTCCTAGCTGTCAGCACAGAGCCCAGTGCGGGACTCAAACTCACCGAACTGTAAGATCATGACCTGAGCCGAAGTCGGACATTTAACCAACTGAGCCACTCAGGAGCCCCAGTATACCATATCTTCTTTATCCATTCATCTATCAGTGGACACAGGTTGCTCCCATTTCCTGGCTGTTGTAAATAATGCTGGGGTGAACATACAGGTACATCTATCTCTTCGATGTAATGTCTTTGTTGACCTGAGTTAGCATTAAAATTAGTGTTTAGGCTCTCTTTGATAGGCATCAAGTGGTGAAGGTTAATAAAAGCAAGTCTCAGACTCTAATCTTGTATGACTAGACACAGAACATTCATACAGCTTGTTCAGTGAGCTGAATAAAGTCCCAGCTTTCTGTCCTTGTAGGTACTCTAACTATACCTTCTATGAGAGGTCTGCTGAGATACACACAGCCACATTCCAGAGACAGAACTGTGCCATCTGGCATTGGACATTGAGAAATGTTCCTGTATTAACGGTCAGACACAAGGCTGAGTAGACATCAAGACTCAGAGATCATCGATAGGGTAAAGGATATAGACCTCCCTGCATTCTTATTCCCTGTTCATGTAAAGGTAGGGAGTGATTAAAATATATTTATGAAAATGCACTTGTCTTGAATACCTTTAATTTCAACAAAGAAATCCCATTTTTAACATTCAACAAGATATTCACCAGGCTGTTCTTTTCACCAACAAAAACCCATGTTAGACATTGAGTATACCAATCAGAAAACCAGTTGATATATAACACTTGACAATATCTGCCTCAAAAGGATTGGTCCTTTATGATTGGAATATCCTGCAAGCCCTGTCATACAGCTGTATTCATCAGAATATTATGCCATCACCTCTTAATTAAGGAAATGGACTGTCTCTAGAGTTCCGTCTGAACTAAAGCATACATAATAATGTACTGGCTTTGCTTTAGAATTTTAAGGTAAATAACAAAGATTGCAATAATGAAAAAGCCTGAAAACATACAGCGTTTTTAAAGGAGAAGGAGGAAAGACAGTTTGGAGGTGTCTGTAGAGAGCTAGAAAGTCAGCTACCCTACCTCCAGGCCTTGAGTTTTCTGTAGTATGTGATGCAAAATAATGCAAAATAATGCCTCCATTTAAGCAGGTGAGTTTCCATTTAAGACAGCTGAGTTTCAACTTGACCACATAAGTGAAAGGGTATTTCGAGAAGTAGGAGAGGTTGAGTACATTGAAACCAACGTGCCCAGCAAAAGGGCTTTGCAAAGTGGTTACTACGCACGCAAAGTAGAGTTGGGTAAGAGGTTGTACTGTGTAGCATGTCAACGAACGTCCACATGGTCTATGACCTCGAACAAGATACTTAGTTTCCTCCATTGCAAAATGGAGATTCAAAGAGCATCTGCCTCACAGGCTGTAGTGAGGATTACATTTGTTACAACATGCTCAAAAATAATGTCTGTAATGGTAAGTGCTCAGTAAACATCAGCTGGTGTTTTTATACCTTCCCCTTTTCTTCATAAGAATATTAATAAATTTTGTCAGAAATTTATGGAGTCATGAGATCAAATACAGTGTGGTTTGCATGCCGGGATGAAGGGCCTGAACATTTCTCAGTTTTTTTTCCAGATAAATATTCTTAAAATTGGTGACGTGAATTTTGAGGTCACAGTTTCTCTTTGGGTAATTAAATATCTAAATTTAAAATATTTACACTATTCTAAAAAATATTTTCTTTTTTCAAAAGTTTTAAAGTAGTATTTATTGAGGTGTCTGGGTGGCTCAGTCGGTTGAGCGTCTGACTTCAGCTCAGGTCATGATCTCACAGTTCGTGAGTTCGAGCCCCGCGTCGGGCTCCGTGCTGACAGCTCGGAGCCTGGAGCCTGTTTCAGATTCTGTGTCTCCCTCTCTCTGACCCTCCCCCGTTCATGCTCTGTCTCTCTCTGTCTCAAAAATAAATAAAAATGTTAAAAAAAAAAAGAAAAGGAAGAGTTGCTTAAATAAACAAACAAATAAATAAATAAATAAATAAAAATAAAGTAGTATTTATTATTGACCAGTTAGGATAGAAGATGAAGTGATTCTATACTATTTGATTTTTCTTTATTCTCTTAGCTTTTCAAAAACCAGTTCCTCCTTTGGAAGAAGCCCTCAAACAAATTCAGGAATCCAACTTAAAATCAGAAGTAAACCTTCCCTCTTCCCATAGACCAACAGTGAATTGGAGGTAAGTAATGTATTATTATTATGTATAATTATTAATATGTAATAATTAAATAGCTTTCTATTACTGAGTTTGTAGGCCATTTCATCAGTTTCTACTCACCCTTGTAGAGTTTAATGTTTTATTTTCACAGATTACATTAAGGTAGAGTAGAATATAAATTGCTTCCAGAGTAAGGCAAAATTCTAATTTATTGTCTTTGGTATTACAGTGCTGCCTATGTTGAATAAATTTCTATGGAAACTATCATTCAAACCATTTTAAAATATTGATGTTCATTATTTACCTTCACTGCAAGGAAAAAATAGTGTTGAATTGTAGTGATATATTTTTAGATAAAAGGAGTAACTGTATGGGAAAAATGGGTGTTTCCTCATGGAGAATCTTTCCTGGGTGTCTTGAAAAAGGTAATGGCTTGTGGTTCCTCTCCCGGAGCTTAAATGAATTATTAGAAGCAATAGAGTCGGTCAACCAATCACACAGTGCCCTGTGACATCTTTTATGTCTCCATTTATTTATTATAAATGTTTATTAAAGCTACCACTTGCATAACATTAGTCAGGCTTTGTAAAGGGGATATGGGGAAGAAGAACGTGGTAAAATACAATTCCTAGTGTACAATCTAGGAGAGAAGTGTAATACTGCAAAAAGTATAGACTAGTACCCCAAGAGTAATGATAATAATATGTAATATTTATTTATATAAAGACATTTACAATGGAGACATTAATTAATGTTTATATTTTGCCTGTACATAATGTTATTTACTAAAGTACTTCCATTTTTAGAATATCTGTGGCCAGTAGTTCCCTTGATCAGAGCTAAGAACAATTCATTTTCTCAGTCTTCATTGTAGTTGAGGAAAGACCTCATGGAATAGAAGATTCTTCAACAAAGCTTTGAAGAGACTAGGGATTAATTATGAAATGAGTGAGCCCTGGTACCCCAGACAGAGAGGGATGAGTGTGTGTGCAGGACAAGAGTGGTAGAAGGAGTGATGTGCTCTGGGAAGGAGAGCACGTGGAATGCCAGAGCACAGAATCCCAGTAGCCTGTCCAGGCAGGAGATTGGAGGGGTAAATGCGTCTGTGCGCTCAGGAGTGCACACTTTATCCTGAGAGTTCGAGACGAGTCAGTGAAGGATCTCAAGTAGAAGGGGGGTAAGATCAGCTTCTCTCTTTTATCATTTATCATTCCAATCTACACGTGTGGATAATGGATTAGAAGAGGACAAAACAGGAGGCTATTCCAATATATGTCATTGAAATTATATGAGTTCATAGCTTGAAAGAAAGATATAGGCTTAAGTTGATTCAACACAGCTCATGGATGAGACGCAGCCATGGAGAGTGTGTACCGCGAAGGCAGGTGTAGGGCAGAGCCCTGAAGAATAGCAACATTTAAGGATGTAGAAAACAGGCCCACAAATAAGAACAGAAGGTTGACGTAGGACGGGACAGGGTGGGATCATGCAAACTTAAGAAGTGTGGAGTTTCCTGGAAAAAAAGCAGTTAGTAGAGTTCAAATGGCTTCCAGGGAGTTAGTGACATAAAAACTTGTTACCCTGACATGAAACAGGTGGCACATAAAAAAGGGGTGACAGAAAAGAGGTGGATAAAGGAAGTGCAAAGCCAACAAAGAATGACGAAGTGCCCCAGGTACTGAGAATAGAATCAGCATGACCGTGACCACCTCGGAGCTGAACCGGAAGCTCTGCAGCTGCTGTGCAAGAGGGCTGCTGGCCAGCCCGTGGTCCCGGCTAGGGGAGCATTGCCGAGGGCAGAGGTCAGGCTAAGGACAGTTCTCAAGCGCCTCTTCCCTCTGTCCTCCTGTCTCTTGTGCCTCCCATCAACCAAACTGAGCCATAAATCAGAATGCAAAGGATCATTTAGTATCTGCCAAGCAGAGAGAAGTGGAGAAGCCCAGAAAGTGAATCTGGAGGGGAAAAGACAGTGTCCACTATAGAAGCAGTGCGTCTAGGGGCGCCTGGGTGGCTCAGTCGGTTGAGCGTCCGACTTCGGCTCAGGTCATGGTGTTGCGGTCTGTGAGTTCGAGCCCCGCGTCGGGCTCTGTGCTGACAGCTCAGAGCCTGGAGCCTGTTTCAGATTCTGTGTCTCCCTCTCTCTGACCCTCCCCTGTTCATGCTCTGTCTCTCCCTGTCTCAAAAATAAATAAAAAACGTTAAAAAAATTTTTTAAAGAAGAAGCAGTGCGTCTACTATATTTCACAATAAAAAAGTCACAGTGGTGACTCTGTCAGAGTAGTTTCAGTGAAGTGATAGGCACAGGAAAGAGATTACTAGAAGTTGAAAAGACACGGAGAGCAAGAAAGTAAAGATAAGAAGCGTAGTTTGTCTTCAAAAGGAAAAGAGTGATAGAACGATAGCCAGAAAAGACGTAGGGCCCAGTCAGGTCCCACAGACTGATGAGTAACAGAATGTGCTCTAGAAAGACAGAGGAGGGCAAGCATGTGGAGCATCTTACGTACCTAGTTTGAGCTGGACGAGGATTAGCATGGGTTACACTATGAGTGAGATGTGGTTCTCCTCTCGGGAAAGGTTTGCAGTTACGTTAGAACACACACGTAACACTGTGTAAGGGGAGCTGTAACGGGAATATTAGCCAAGTGGCAACGTATGAATCGTGAAGTTGGAAATAAGTCCTAAAGGATGGGTGCACGTTGTCTCATGAAGAAGCAGAGGCCGAGTGTAGGCCTGTTCAGGCCTGCAGTGTGGTAGGAGGAAATAGGACTCGCTCAGAGAGACGGGACTGTAGGGTGTGTTGCTGGAAGGACAGGAGATGGTCCAGAAAATGGACTGAAATTGAATGTGAAATGTTTTTATTTCTGGCTAGGAAGTTTGAGGTTTGTTCTATAACTAGTAGAGAACCCATGCAGGTGATCGATCAGGGAGTGATCTCATCCTCTGTTGTTTTAGAAAGATAACTGGTATGAGTGTTGGAGAATGAAAAGGATGGAGAGACATTGAAGGCAAAGGGCACAAGACGAAATTAATGGGATGATCCCAAGGAGAGGTCGTCACTGCCAGTGCTGGACTAGTACAATTTTGTATAGCGAGGAAATGATAGATCTGTTAAAGAATATAAATATTTTGAGTGATTAGAAGGAAAGGATGAGAGAAGAAATGAAAATGCCTTTTCACGAAACAGAGAAATGACATAAAGAAATAAGAGTTTAAGAATGTTGATCGACTAGACATATACAAATTGGAGCACAGAGTGATTAGTGGCAGGAAAATCAGGAGGCACAGCCATGAATTTAAAAGGACTTATGTTAAAAGAAAGTTGAAAAGAAAGAAGGAAAAGACATTTCATAGAAATAGATTATAGAAATTAGATTATGAGTTTGGTGTATGAGGGAATAAAGAAAATGAAAAAAACGAAATCAAAAGGAACTGAAATTTTGAGGTAGTTTGGTGACTTTAAAAAGAAACAAAATGAAACAGTACTGGTTTGGTGAGATATTGCTGAATTTCATTTGAGGCTTCTAGGGGCGCCTGCATGGCTCAGTCGGTTAAGCCTCCGACTTAAGTTCAGGTCACGATCTTGCGGTTCGTGAGTTCAAGCCCCACGTCGGGCTCTGTGCTGACAGCTCAGAGCCTGTATCCTGCTTTGGATTCCGTCTCCCTCTCTTTCTCTGCCCTTCACCCAGTTGTACTCTGTCTGTCAAAAATAAACATTTTTTTTTAATTTTTTAAATAAGTAAATAAATTTCATTTGAGGCTTCTGAATTGAGGGGATAAATATCCAAGTAGAAATGTATAAAAACAATTTGACCTAAGATGAAATGAGAGATCAAGCTATAGAAATACATTTGAAAGTCATGATTATGTATATTGTTGCTTGTTACATGTACTAGTGTCTCCCCAACCGGATGTGATAAAGGCTAGATGTCACACGTGCAGGTGCTGTGCCGGTGGTGTTCCTGGCTCAGTGCTGTGCATGTTGGAGGCGTTCAGTAAATACTTGGAGTGGAGAGACGTGAACACTCCTCAGAGAGTATGAGCTTGATCTGAAGCTTAATTGACGAGGAGGGTATTCAGGAAAGGCAAACACTGGGAGGGAACCACAGACGAGGGAACAAGTCGTGTGTGGAAGGGCATGATGCCATGAAAGAGCATGTTGTGTTACGGGACTGAGCGCAGTTCGGCCTGTCCGGTGTGCGCACAGAGAGGAGTTGGGGCAGATAGGCTGGCTGAAAGGAAGCCACAAGTTAACTCATCAAGGGCCTTATTAAAGAGTCTGTCCTAAAAACAATTACTGAATGAAACATTCCACGCGTATACTTCAGAATGACTGTCAGAATGGACAAAAGTAGGGTAAGGCTAACGGTGGGAAAATCAGGTCAAGTGATACTTAGTGAAAATGAAGACCTCGTGAGAGCTGTTTAGGAGGTGGAATCGAACTGGAACCAGGGGTTAAGGAGGAGTGAAAGGGACGGAGATTGGTCAGTTACGAGGTAGTGACACCGTTTATCAAAAGGATTGTTAAGGAAGGAGAGGCTTAAGGGACAGAGCAACTGGCAAGAGGATAGCAAACTGTCGGGACACATGTAGGATATTCCCAAGTCAGTTTCTCATGGTTAGAAATCTCAGCCACAAATATAGATGTGATCGTTGCCAACAAATGGATGGAATTAAAGATGTGGCTCATGGGGGCGCCTGGGTGGCGCAGTCGGTTAAGCGTCCGACTTCAGCCAGGTCACGATCTCGCGGTCCGGGAGTTCGAGCCCCGCGTCAGGCTCTGGGCTGATGGCTCAGAGCCTGGAGCCTGTTTCCGATTCTGTGTCTCCCTCTCTCTCTGCCCCTCCCCCATTCATGCTCTCTCTTTGTCCCAAAAATAAATAAACGTTGAAAAAAAAAAATAAAAAGATGAGGCTCATGAGTTCAGCTAGGCCATCGGACTCCCACAGCTACAGCAAGCCGAGTTTGGCTTCACTTAGAGGACAGAGCACACTTCATGGCAACGGACAAGGTTCTATTTCAATAGGAGGAGTCCTTGTGGCTCAGCACAAAGCGGTCAGTCTTTGCTATGCCCCTCGCCCCTCAAGTGACATCTCACCTGTAAGGAAACAAGGTCCCAGTGGGTGGGTGTAGAGCCACCCTGGCAGAAACCCCATCTTCCAAACAGGAACCAGTATTTCTGGCGATGGCTCCAGAGCAGCGATGCTGCCGAGGTCCGTGTGAGACACGTGTCCAGGTACACGAGTTACCACACTCAGGGAAACCCAGAGCTGTAGCTTGATGTCAGCTAGCTGTGGTGTATCCAACCAGTCCTCTGGATTGTACGCAGGGTAGGGACGGAGAAGCAAGGAAGTGGGTCATGTGACTCTCAAAAATCCCAGCAAGATAAAAAAAGTGATTCTTTCTGTCAAGAGTACAGCTTGTAAAAACTCACCAAAATGCATAGTTGTTTTTTTAATTTAAATGAAGTTTCAGAACTTTACTGGATTTGGGGCGCCTGGGTGGCGCAGTTGGTTAAGCGTCCGACTTCAGCCAGGTCACGATCTCGCGGTCCGTGAGTTCGAGCCCCGCGTCGGGCTCTGGACTGATGGCTCAGAGCCTGGAGCCTGTTTCCGATTCTGTGTCTCCCTCTCTCTCTGCCCCTCCCCTGTTCATGCTCTGTCTCTCTCTGTCCCAAAAATAAATAAACGTTGAAAAAAAAAATTAAAAAAAAAAAAAGAACTTTACTGGATTTCAATACATTAGCTTTTACATCAAAACTTTATAAATTAAAATGAGAGTTCAGACTGTATCTTTTTAACAGAATTACCTGGAGTAAGGAGATAAAATAATTGTATCTCTTTTGACCTTTTGGAAAGTTTTTTTAGTTTTACAAACACATTTAACAAATCATTTTTTTTTTATGTTTATTATTTTGAGAGAGACAGCATGAGCAGAGGAGGGGCAGAGAGAGAGGGAGACACAGAGTCTGAAGCAAGTTCTAGCTCCAAGCTTTCAGCACAGAGCCCGACGCGGGGCTCAAACTCACTGACTGCGAGATCATGACCTGAACCAAAGTCGGACCCTTAACCGACTGAGCCTCCCTGGCACCCCAACAGATCGCTTTTAAAGCAAGAGTCCATTTCAGTGTTTAGCCATTCTCTGGATTTTAGAAGCGAAGTACCAGTCTAGATGAGCATCCCTAAGGGCGTGCAGACCCACAGCATACGTTCCTAGTCTTGGTTATGCTGGAGATTTTGTCTTGCAGTGTTAGGTTAAGCAAATCAGATTAATTCTCTTTGGAACTTATTCTCCCAACACTTACTGTAATGGCAAAGTGTTTACCAGATACTTAACGAGGTGGTTTGTGAAAAATACCATCTAATTCAAAAACACTATTGATATTGAACACCAGATTGTGCTGTGTAGTAGTCAGTCCCTTAGGGTATTTTTTTAAATTGTGGGTCATTTTCTGATTCCCATTTTGGGGGTTCTTAAATCTTAGCAAGCATTACCAGTAATATGTACCAAAAGTCCTTTTAAACTTTATTTATTTAAAAAAAATTTTTTTTTCTGGGTAGAAAAAGAGAGTGAGAGCGAGCAGGGGAGGGACAGAGAGAATCGTAAGCAGGCTCCACAGTCAGCACAGAGCCCACCTTGTGGCTCGATCTTGCGAGCCATGAGAATATGACCTGAGCTGAACTCAAGAGTGAGACGCTTAATGGACTGAGCCACCCAGGTGCGCCTAAACTTTCTTGAAAGTTTGAGCAATTGGCTGTGTTTGAACAGTAAAATAATAATCCAGGATCAAGCTGTGAGTGCCCAGAAGGGAGACTGTGCTAGGTGCAGTGTAAAAGCTATGGTCTTTCTTCCCCTGCTGTTGATAATCAAAATATGAAGTCAGAATGCTTTAAGCTTAGGAAACAGCAGCTGACAAGTTTTGGTTACAACATTTGGCTGCTGTAAAAATGCAAAAGAAATTTTTTTGTACTTTTTTTTCATTTAATTGGAATAATTTTTAAGTTTCTGCAAATAAGGTAATTGTAAATTTAAAGCAGTAAGCATTTATTGGTGAATAATATACATATTCCCATTCCAAGAAATATAAGTAAATGAAGTTGAAATAAATTCTTTAAAGTTTACTATAAAATAATCCAGTGTATAAAGGACAAGCGAAGAGAGGAGCTCAAGAGGGAACGTGAGAAGGAACACCCGGGGACATAGGGAAATAATCAGGAGAGCAATGGCATGAAGACCAGGGGATTCCAGTCGGGAAGTGTCCATGTTTGCAGCTATTCGGTCAGTTCATCAATCACGAGTGAGAGCTGGGCCCCGACCAGCGGAGGTGGAGGCCAGCTGGCAGCGGCTGAGGGACAAGTGGGAGTCGAGGCAGGGACAGCAATAGACTTTCAGAGTACTCGGCAGGAAGGGGAAGATGACAGACAGACATTTACAGGAGCTTTTAGGGTCCAGGAGGAATTTAGAGTAATAAAAAATCCCAATCGTTTAGTATAAAAGTAATACGCATTTTTGTATACAGGTTTTCCTTACTCACAGCTTTCTCTTTCCACGTATCAGTTGTTATCCTTTGTGATATCAGATATTTTCAATAAAAAAGGCTCTTTAGTGCTAGAAATGAAAGGCTAGACCTTTTTTGCTCAACAGTGTACAGTTCTTTAGAGTCTTAGAAGAGATGAAGTATCAGAATAACTTTGATTTCCCTGTAGCAAACGTAGCTAGCACTACACCCAATCTGGGCTAAGACCATTAAATAGCACACATCATCTTTGTTTTATGAGCCGTGCTCTCCATTCTAAATTAGAGTATATCATTTTCATATGCTATTGTAATATATTCTTTTGACCATGACTTCATGACATCTATACCCATGTATGTATATATATACATATATATATATACGTATATATATATATATATATGCACTCACACACACACATAAATGTTACGTATTTAGAAAACAACAAATGTATACAGAGAAATTTTATAATTTGTATATAACAAATTTACAGAGAGAGCACTATGGCTTACTTATTAAAAAGGTGAATTTTTCTCCACAGATAACGGTATTAAATAATATGTATGAAAATGTTTTGTAAATTATAATGTTTTGTAAATTATACAAATATGAAATATCAGAATATTGAGGATCAAGTATTAATAGAAATACTTATTTGTACTATTTATTGAAAATATGATTAAGCTACAAATATTGTCACATCAAAAATACATTGCATGTGGAATATAAACCTAAAATGTGTTAAGGAATAAAGTAATGCCAAGAAGTAGGGAGCATCCGAGGAAATTGATTCTATTGGTACTCAAACACAATTGTTCTAATGTGGAAAATATTAGTGGCAGATAATAACAGTAGGATGTTGGTAATGTGATAATCTAAAGGAAAAAAATTGTATGAAAAACTGGAGGGCATTCAATGCTGAAGCATCAAGGACAATCAGAGAAATAAATCCATATGAAAATAGAAGTTGCTCAGGAAGTAATGAGATATAAGAATATTAATAAGGAACTAACATTAAAAATACAAGTAATCAGCCTTCCATCATGAGCAAATCTTTATCACAAGGATAACTTACTTCACCCTTCTGGTAGATACAAGGTAAAAGAAGCTGTATTTCCCCCAAATTAAAGTTTTATACTTTAAAATGATGATGTTAGATATCTATCTCCAATATCCATGTATTTGTGGTGAGACAGGTGATCCTGAGCCACATGCAACCCTGAGAAATCTGGCCACAGCCCAGCCGTGGTCCACTGGACCTCTGTTTTCCTTCCATACCAGTAATGTAAATCAGATTTTTCTAGCCCATGTTCATTATCCAGTTGACTGTCAGGCCTCCAAGAGGTGAAAGTATTCTTTCGAGGAAAGAGAAAAGGGGTCGTGAATAAACTACACACTGCTCTCCCCACATGTGCGAGGGCGCTGGGTGATGAGAAGAGTGTCATGCATGGACCCTCAGGACCAAAATATGATACGAATCAAGAGCCTAGAGACAGCCTAATGAACGTCAACAACAAAAAACATCTTAATGAGGCTGTCTCTCTACCTGCCTGTCCAAATGCTTTTCCACCTGTGCAGATCCATTCCTGCCTGTCCAGCTGTTCCCACACCTTATCCCTGCTTACCTGTTCAGCTGTCTCCTGTGCGGGCCCCACTGCTATCCCACCGTTCCCAGATCCTCCCTAGCTGTCCCACTGTTTCTACCCCCCACCAGCCCCAAGCCCTGCCTATCCGCCTGGCTGTCCCCTCTGTTCCTCCAAAGACCTTTTTACCAGCCCCAATACTGTCCTCCCCAGTCACGTATCTTCCTCACCCCCCAGCCCCAGTAACCACCAGCTTTTCTAGCAGCTTCCCCCGTCTACCAGCCCCAATGCCTTCTGGCCAACCTGACCGTGTGCCCCACCCACCCCGAAGTTCTGTGGTCATTCCTGATCCTGACTCACAGGGCCAGTTATTCTACAAAACTTTCAGACCCAGACATTGCCCCCCACAGCATTGTACTCCAGCCACTCTAATGCCTGCCCTTGTTCGTCGTTCCCTTCCAGCTCGACTGGTTGTATCCCCAGTCCCCATGGAAGCTCTCCCTGCTTTGAAGCCTTCCTGTTTACCCAGTCACCTCCCTCCTCAGCCAGCCCCCACTCTCCCTGATACCAGTCTGGTGCCTGCACATCCCACTATCTTAGATCCTTTCCGGTCAGCCCAGCGGTCTGTTCCACAAACCACAACATTGTCAGATCTGTCCCAGGCCTTTGTAGACCATCCTCTGGCCTCAGTCCCCTGCCATCTGCCTCCCTGTCACTCTCCCTGCTCCTCTTTGTCTCCATCACCTTCCACTTCCACATCCTCTCCATCCATTCTGCCCTCTCCCTTCCTCTCCTCTCCCACTTCTCCATCCTTACCCCCTTCATCCACCCCTCTTTTTTCTTCACCTCTGCATTCAGCTCCCTCACCATATTTGCCTCCAACATGTTTAAATTTTCCCTTTCCAGCCTGTCCTGTTTCTTCCTCCTTTCCCCCCGTGCTTTACTCTCCCTCTCTTCCTGCCTCCCCATCTCCTTTTATTCCTGTTCATCCCCTCAACCCTCCTCCCTGGGGGAAGAAAGTAGAGAAGAGAAGAGAAGCAAGTGGAATAGAGAAGAAAGAAATAGAGAAGAAAAAGTTGAGAGACGTCAACTTTAAAGGTAAATAAATTGAGTTTATCAGATATTTTGTAGATTTAGCAACATTCTGTTTGGGAAGGGTGACTGAAGGGGAAGGAATCTGTAAGAGTAGGAAGCCTACAAGGAAGAGAGAGAAACATACTCCCAGTGCTCAGGGGCTTGCATTAAATACCCTCCCTGTGGTCACAAGAGGGTAGTCAGGAATCTAGGCCCTGACTATTCCATTTGTCCAAATAAAGACATATATGCGTATTGGAGATAGGTATATGGTACATGTGGCCGTGTGTCCTCCAAACATTTTTATCCTCACTCAATGGGGAATAATGCAAGTGAATTGGGAATAAGGCCCTTGGGGTCCATTCCACTGGCTATAATGCAGCAGCAGTCAGCTCTTTGATATACTTCCTCCCCATCCCCCTGAAACACTGCTCCTTTGTTCTTTGCTTTTCACTGTGTGCCTATGCTGAAATCGAACATGCTGTAAGTTTCCAGAAGATGCAGAATTTTCATAGAAGGTGATGTCACCCACTAATAATTTGTGGGTGCACTCGCACACTAGAAGTAGACCCTGTACTAAAGATACCCTTTCTGTGGCGTGAAAACCATGTTTACATTTGTAAACAAGTGTGTATACTGCCCTCCCTTAAGTAAGACCCAGGCTCCCAAGCCTAGTAAAGTGGGATGGAAATTCCTGCCTTCCCTGACAGGCAATTTTATATTTTCTGTCTGCTTGAATCCTCAACCAACTTTATTTGGGTTATAGGAATACCTACCAGCTATCACATCGACTCAGAACTAAGGGTAATACAGCATATTCTTATCCAGATAGGAATGCTCTTAAAGAACTAAGGACTGACTCTACATATCTATAGGAATTCCTTCTACCTCTATCCTGAACAATAGAGGAACAGCATTTAATAATCAAAGCCGTGAATAATGGGGTATTCCCACGTCAAGGTGGAGTACTTTATTGGTACTATAATCCCACACCCATTTTATTCTGTTGACTGCCTTAAATTCCCCTTCCAGTATCCTTACATGTGATTATCTGAACACACACACACACACACACACACACACACACACACACCCCAAACATAAATGTGTCATTTATATATAGAGAGAAACTAACTTTATTTAAATGTACTAAATATTTTTTGTGTATGGTTCACAGAGCTATAGATAATGCCTTGCCTTCATCATTGTCAAAAAATGGTCACAAGCATCAGAAACATCTCTTATCCAAAATCAATTGTGATAAAGAAATGAAGGAAAACAACAGGGCAAACTTGGCTACTAACAAAGATGCGTTCCAGCTTAAACTGGAAGAAACTCAGAAACTCCTAGAAGATCAGCATCTAAGCAGTTTGCAAGTATGAAACTATAAATGTTAATATTTTAATA
This sequence comes from Prionailurus bengalensis, assembly GCF_016509475.1. Lineage (NCBI taxonomy): Eukaryota > Metazoa > Chordata > Mammalia > Carnivora > Felidae > Prionailurus > Prionailurus bengalensis. The sequence goes on from NC_057346.1 coordinate 667,803, forward strand.
TCTAGTAATAATTCTGTCCCATCTCTGCATATTCTACACTAAAGAAAAGTATGCCATTCACCGAGGATAGCACGTGGATGAATCAACACAAATTCATCACAGATACTACAGAAATAATTTTTTAGATTTTTCTACCTTTTGCTCACTTTTCACTCTGCTTTCTCTATTCTTTTGCCGTCTCTCATATTTGGAAAAATATGCTTTATGAATGTTATTTTCTGATCAAAAATGAAAGCTATTTTAAGTAAAATGTAACATAAGTATCATTGTTAGACACTGGATTATAAAAGGCATCCTTAAAATTTATAATACATGTGGACATTAGGTTCTTAATGAAAATCTGTTGCAATTAGCTAGAAATGGCATTCTGTTCTAGCTCTCTGGTCAGGCATTCACTTTGTTTTCTTTCCCCACAAATGAGTATGAGTTTCAGCTCATTTTCTTGAAATGTTTGCGCACTTTATTTTTCATGAGTAACTACACACCTTTATGAGATTCTTAATAGGCTGGTATCAAGATTAAATTCATAACCTTGGCCTGATTTATCCAATAACTAACCAATTGTGACAAAGCTAAAAAATAGCAAAGCAGGAGACTTCTGACTATGATGAAATGCCTTCCTGCTATAAACAACCATAATTCTGAATAAAGTATCTGAAACAGCTGTGTCTAGACATTAGCCAACAGGCACTATCAGCTGTAATCTCAAAAACAGGTGAACAAATGAGAGGAGCCCTATACTCACTTAGGCTTTTTTACCTGGACATATTCTCTGGACGAACCTCAAAAAAATCCACAGCTAACCCACTCTCTGTCTCTTAAAGACTAAAATCTAGTCAGACAACATAAGCTCCATGATGTCCAATATTCCATCAAAACTTACCAGACATGTAAAAAAAAAAAAAAAATAGGGCCCATAACCAGGAGAGAAATTAGTCAATATAATCAGTTACACAGAGGGCAGAGATGAAAGATTAACAGGCAGGGAATTTAAAACCGTTTTTGTAAATATTTTTAGGGAATTAAAGTAAAAATGATTCTGTTGGAAAAAGATATTTTTTAAAGAACCAAATAGACCTTCTAGATCTGAAAAATATTTGAAATGAAAATTTCACTGGGTGGACTTAACAGTGCAAGCATTACAGACCAAAAAAAAAAAAATCAGTGGCCTTGAATACATGGCAGTAGAAATGATCCATATCGAAGCATTGTAAGAAAAAAGACAGGAAAAAAATGAACAGAATCTTGAGATGACATCAAACAGTCTAACATACATTTAATTAAAATCCCAGAGTATTAAAAGAAATAATGGCTGAAAATGTCTCAAAGTTGGCAAAACTGTAAATCCTCAGATCCAAATAGCTCAGCAAGCTCCCCAAAGGAGAAGTATGCACACGTGTACACACTCACACACACCCTGGAAAGGCGCATCAACATTCAGTGCAGCTACACAACACAGGGAATGTAGTCAGTGGTGTGATAGCTTTGTGTGGGGACTGGGGCGGCCACGCTGGTGGTGAGCACGGCATCACATACAGATTTGTGGACTGTGTTGTACACCTGAAACTAATGTAGCATTGTGTGTGTCAACTGTGCCCATTTAAAAAATTATTTTGAAAAATTTACCTAGAGAGAGAAAAAGATCCACCTACACATGTGGGTGAACAAAGACAAGACAGACCACATTAACTGCAGGACAGAAGGCAGCAAAGCATTTTTAAAGTTCTGAGAAAGAACAGAAAACTTCCAACCTAGAATCCCGTATCCAGCTAACAGTATCCTTCTAGAACAAAGGCAAAATAGGCATCTTAAACAAGCTGAACACCACTGTGCTACACCAGCATCTGAGCTAGAAGAAATGCCACTGGAAGTTTTTCAGGCAGAAGGAAAATGATACCAGATGAGAACTCAGTTCTGTAGTGACAGCAGATTAATGGTGGTTAGTGGTGGACAGGTACGGACTTTCATGTTAGATATGGTGGGTCTGGGTGAATAATTCGTCAAAATCCATCAAACTATATACATTTAAAATGCATTTACTAGATAAGTTTACCTCAATAAGGTTGATTTTAAAACTAAAACACAGAAATACTGAAAGACAACAATAAATTAGTACAGTTACATCAGTAACTTACCAGCAGAAGTTGAAGCTGATTATAGGTTTCATTTCTTAGGTATGAGAAAAAATCTGGGGGAAAAAATAGTTTAGTGAAATCAGAAATTACTAAACTTCTTTCCAGGTGCTTTGGGATATGAGGCCATCAGAGACCTATGACAACAGAAATCTTAGAGCCATGAATATCACACATACATCTAGAAAGACCCTCAAACCCAGATTTCTACATCTTATTACATGTAAACTCAAAGGAAGCCCTCCTGGGTTTCCTTATCATTATCTTTTAAAACAGCTCATCTGCAGAAACAGGCAGTGAAGGACCTAAGCTCTGTTTTGTTCTCCCGATTAGGCTAGTGACCGACCATCGCTTTAAAAAGACCCCATAGTCCTGAAGGATGTGAGAAGTAGGTGGTAAACACTAGGAATATCAAACTCTCATGAATCTTTTTCAAAACTTACTTCATGATAATATATCAATAAACATCAACTATACAAACTAAAATATTTTTATTCTGTAATCAGTTTCCTGGGTTTCTTCATTTATTTAATGGGCTAGAAAAATAGTATATTTTTGTTTAGGATCAGAATATTTAAATTTTCTAGAATTCATGAAAAATCTTTGAGGACAATAATTTCCTTTTGAGTCCATTTAACTTTTTGACTAGGATTTACAATCTAAAATCCTCTTGAATATATTTATTGATATGTGATACAGATCAGTACATTCTAGGTATATGTGAGAAATTAGAAATATCTTTAAACATATACCATACTTTGAAGTAATCATGAAATTTTATTAAAGACTGATAAGTTCCATTAAATTTCATTGAAATAGTGATGAGAATGTCTATGAAATTCATAGAAATTATTACTGTTTTAAGTCTCAGAAAAGGAGTCATTAAAATCCAGAATTCTCAATTCTACATCCACATTAGAATTACCTGGGGAACTTTAAAACAAAAATACCAATACATGAACCCCATACCAGTCTTAAAGCAGCAGCACCCAGGCCTAGTTATTTCTACGAAGCTCCTTATGTGATTGCACTATGCAGCCGGAGTGGAGAATTCGACTGTATAGGCCACAAGATTAACTGTTATACAAAGATGTAGCCCTACCTACAGGAAGCTCACATTAGGGTCACAGAACTTTAGGGATCTCATGCAAATCCAGTGAAGGTTTCAGGGGGAAAAATACCATTTGTAAATAACTATTTTTCAGAATTTTCACTTGCTGTTATGGAACTTTCAAGAAACTCAATACTCCAAATGGAATAGCAATAGCAAAATTATTTTCTAAGCTAGAACTGTGACTAGAATAATTAGGTAGTTAGTTCAGGTGTAGAAATTAAAGCAAACACACTTTATTGTAAGTCTTTGTTGGCTCCCTCTTTTTCACTCTGAGGACTACTCCAGGGATATAGACTATTTATATACTTACAGTGTTTGTAGTCATTATTTTATATGCCAAGGACAATAGGTCTCAGTAACAGTGGGGTGTTGAATCATTAATTTTGGCATTTGAAAAGTTCTAAGCTATGGAACAATGGGTTTTTTTTTCTTTCAGAAATTTTGTGATGAAGTTAATCAAATAACAAACTCTGAAACCCTCTCAAGTATAGACAGTCTCGAGGCTGGGGAACATGAAGAAATATATTTAACAATTAACAAGGAGCTTTCCACATCAAACCAGCAAAATTCTGTTTCTCTCAAATCAGTAAATCTACAATCAACAAATCTAAGCTGCTTTGATGAAGATAAACTGTCACTCTCTAAAACTCAACATATAAATAATTGGCTCATAAATGTACATGATCCAGATACTCGGACTGTCACTCCTTTCTCAGATATTTTAAGTAAACCTAATGTTCTATCTTCTTGTGAACGTTTTAACGGTACAGAACAAAATCCACCTGTGGAAAGAGTCGCAAATACTGCTAATAATTCAGTAACCTTTGTGTATAGTCCTCCCGTATGTGTACAAGATGGAAAAAACAAAGAGGTCTCCAAAACCAGCGCTGTGAGAACAACTCAGTCCTCTACTGGAGTGTTCAGAAGAGAGAGACCCTCTGTTACTGAGAGCCCGGCATTTAAGTTCAGCAGGTTCTCTAACCACACCACTCCAGACTCCCTAACACAGGAAACGACTGCATCTACAGACCAAGGGAAAAATTCCGAATTAATACAGGAAAATAGAACTACTTCGGTTCCTACTTCATTTGTACCCACGGCGACACCTTTGTTTTTGCCTAATATGCAATCAGCTAGGCCCCTACCAAACAGCAGCCTACATATAAAAGAAATCGACCCAGTGCAGTGTTCTGATAAGTTAGGAGAATTGAAAAATGTAACAGATGAGAAGATAAAATATTTTAATTGTAATAAGGAAGACTGGCCTTTATTTTCAGATGATTTTCAAGTTGCCTATATACCTCACAACTCTGATTCAAAAGATAGAAAACAAAAAATAGCGGAAACATCAACATCAGTGTCTAACGTAATCTCTAACTGTGACTTAGTCGGTCAGCACAAGAAAATGAAATACAACATTCATGAGAGAAACGGTGTAAGGTTTCTTAAAAGTATTTTAAAAAAAGAATCTAAATACGAACACGATTGTTTTAAGGCACTAGTTATAAACCGAAGCTTTAAGTTCGGAAATCAAAGAGCAGCAGCTATCAGAGATAGTATTGAATTAACAAAAGAAAAAGGTACAGAAATACCAAAGACTATTAAAAAACTGAGGTGGTTTGATGAAACTGGAGATACAGAAAAAACTGCTGCGGATACTCATTCATTGAAGAAGAGAACAGAACTATCTCAACAGTGGTCTCAACCATTCCACGTTCAGACTAAAAGTGGTGCTGCCGGCAACATCATTAACGCTCCTGCCTGTCCTGTGAATTCTGCTGAGGGAACAAAGCCCACGGAGGGCTCTATCTCTGAAAATGCCGCTGCTTTAGGAGAACCTGGAACAGACGGTGTGCCTCGGAGCTGTCTCATACCTTCAGGTTATGATGTTGCTAAACAAGCGTGGCCAGCCTCAGAAAAAGAGGAAAGCCAAGCCCCTATACCTAGTGGTAATTCTAAAGCTCAGAAAGCTCACCCACGAAGAGGTGGCGCAAAAGTCGTGAGGAGAACAAGATGTGCTCAAGCCCAGGCACACTCTGCGTGTACCAGCAGAAAAGGCACTGTCGTTCGGCCACAGTCCGCAAGCAAAGCTGACGCATTTTTACCAGCTCGGGGTAGACTGACTGTGCCTCATCCTCCCCCTAAGTCTCCGTCGCATATGAGGGGTGGTAAAGATACACAGGTGTCTCAGTGTCCATCAGTAACGCTTGAAAATTCTCAAAACGTCATGACACAAAACTATTTTAATTCACAACCTGTGCTTCCAACAGAACACAGGTTAAATGAATGGAATCAAGAAAGTAGTTTTCCGCCCTCAGATGTTTGCTCTGAATTAGCCACTACGATGCCTTCTCTGCCATACTGTTCTCCTGAGTGCCGAACTTTAGCAAAAATACATGTTTCAAACGGCACACAAACGGTTGCCCAACAAGGTGGGGTGTTTCACTGCACCCACAGATGTCCTGTTTATGAAGAAAGTCATCACACTGTGACTCTTAGAACTACTAAAGAAGAATCTGTTCCCTTGTGGAAAAGACGAAATAATATCCTGGGTCAAAATGAAAAGGCTGCTGGTAAGAAAAAACTTGGATATTTTTATAGATAAAGCGTACAGCTTTTAAATTCATGTGAAATTTTTGTCATTGAGGTATGGCTGTGTACACCCTATAGATATAATATTAAGTAATAACTTAGCCTTATAAAAATAACTAATCTCGGGGCGCCTGGGTGGCGCAGTCGGTTAAGCGTCCGACTTCAGCCAGGTCACGATCTCGCGGTCCGTGAGTTCGAGCCCCGCGTCGGGCTCTGGGCTGATGGCTCGGAGCCTGGAGCCTGTTTCCGATTCTGTGTCTCCCTCTCTCTCTGCCCCTCGCCCGTTCATGCTCTGTCTCTCTCTGTCCCAAAAAAAATAAATAAACGTTGAAAAAAAAAAATTAAAAAAAAAAAATAACTAATCTCATGAGGCACCTGGGTGGTTCAGTCGGTTAAGCATCTGACTTCAGCTCAGGTCATAATCTCACTGTCTGTGGGTTCAAGCCCCATGGTGGGCTCTGTGGTGACATCTCAGAGCCTGGAGCCTGCCTCAGATTCTGTGTCTCCCTCTCTCTCTCTCTGCCCCTCCCCTACTCATGCTGTCTCTCTCAAAAATAAACATTTTTAAGAAAAATGTTTAAAAGTAAATACAAATTACTAATCTCCCTTAATATTCTATCCTTGTCTATCTAGCTGAAGCTTTTAAGAGAATGACCCAACCTTTGCTCAACTAAAATTAGAAACTTTTCCCAGCCTCCATTTTTTTCTGTGACTTTTCTTGTTAGTTTAAAAGAGGGAAAACAAAGAACAGGGTCCAATTCTTATCCCATATCTTTCTGTCATTACATTACCCCAGTATTATAGTCAAAATTTCTGTCAAAATAAGCACAGTGAAAAATATTTTTAATTAATTATTCTAAATAGGTAAGTAAATGTGGTTATACTACTTTCTTTCATTTTTCTTTGAAATGTTAAATTGAATAGTTACAAGCTAATCATAGGTGGCGTTTGACCTTCCCACTCCCTTTCCAAAAGAGCGGCTGCTCTACTTTTAGATGTTTTGTATGCTGGGTTACGTATGGGGAATGATAGCATTCCTTTCTACAGTTTTGAAAATCAGTTCCCTATAAAATGCCATCACCCTTAGTAGCTGGTTAACTCCTGGTGAAGCTATTTTCCTCTGGAGGAATGGACTAGAAGCCCGTAAATTTGCCTACCAGTAGTAATCAGTTGCCTATTGAGAAATAGATAGGACTTGGGAAAAAGTCAGAAAAGCAATTCTTTCCTTTTCCCAAAGGTATGACTAAATACTAAGATGATGTAACGAGGGAGTCAGTTTAAATTTTAATATTCAAACTCTTCTATAATTAGACTGTGAGATTTTAAGGACAGAGGGCTTTTATTGTAATTCATTACATGGTGCTTGGTCATCACCCAAATTTTTCTTAAATTGATGGACACAAGTCATATCAGCTAAATGCAAAGACTCCTATCTAAAAATCTTCAGTAGTTATCTATAAAAATCTAAATTGTTTTTTTCATTTTATTTTCTTCTCATCAGGACAAGTGCCCTCCTTCATTCCCATCCCCTGTTGCCCTAACCCTCACCTCACTTCCCCTCTGGTGACCCCCAGTGTGTTCTGTGTAGTTCAGAGTCTGGTTCTTGGCAAAAACCTACATTGCTTTAGATTATTTTCCTCACTAAAGATTTTATTCTCTTTTTATCTAGTCATTATACAATGTGACTTTAGTTTTCACCCTACTTCTCCCCCCCAAAAAAGATGAAAGCTTTATACAGATTGGATATTCTAAAGTAATGATAAATTAATTATAATGGTTACGTTTTTGAGTTCCTACTCTGTGCCAGTTACAGTGCTAAGTGTACGCTTCGTGTCTCATTTAAGCCTCACAACAAGCCTGATAAATAAGTATTTTTGAAAACCCCATTTTGCAAAAAGGAAATTGAATTGCCCAAGGTCAAAAGCTAATAGATACCAAAGTTAGCATTTCACTCCAAATACCTGTGGCTCCAAGTCCCAGGAGTTTTGTACTAAAACTGTATAATAAATGTAGGTATTAAGCAAACATCATCTTTCAGAGCCTGAGCTGATCAGGAAAAATATAAGGAAACATAATTTCCCAACAACTTAAGCATGGAAGAGTAGCATATTAAAATGATGTTCTCATTCTCAGATGAATGAATATAATGTATGTTCATCTGGAGAAGTCAATATGTTTCTAACATTTCATCGTAGAGGTAGTTCTTCGGGGTAGTTGAGCAGGAACACTGGAAAATATAATGAATTTAACAGTTTTAGTCCTGCTTTTTTTAAAATATTTTTTAATGTTTATTTATTTTTGACAGAGAGAGAGAGAGAGACAGAGTGCAAGAAGGTGAGGGGCAGAGAGAGAGGGAGACACAGAATCTGAAACAGGCTCCAGGCTGCGAACTGTCAGCACAGAGTCTGACGTGTAGCTCGAACCCATGAACCGTGAGATCATGACCTGAGCTGAAGTCAGACACTTAACCAACTGAACCACCCAGGGACCCCATTTTTAGTCCTGCTTTTAATATTTCTTTTTAATTTTTCTTGACCTGGAGATCAAGTCACATGCCCTATTGACTGAGTCAGCCAGGTACTCCTTTTTATTTATTTATTTATTTAAAAAAAAATTTTTTTTTCAATGTTTATTTATTTTTGGGACAGAGAGAGACAGAGCATGAACGGGGGAGGGGCAGAGAGCGAGGGAGACACAGAATCGGAAACAGGCTCCAGGCTCTGAGCCATCAGCCCAGAGCCTGACACGGGGCTCGAACTCACGGACCGCGAGATCGTGACCTGGCTGAAGTCAGACGCTCAACCGACTGCGCCACCCAGGCGCCCCAAGGTACTCCTTTTTAAAAAAAATTTTTATCAGGCAAGCCTGTTTTTAAAGAGATACAAATACTCAAACTGTTGTGTGTTCTTCATATGTAATCATACTCAGAAAATCCAGTACTAACAATGCTAAACACGTGGTTTGTCCAAACTATCTAAATATTAAACATTTCTTTTTTTTTTTTAATTTTTTTTTCAACGTTTTTTATTTATTTTTGGGACAGAGAGAGACAGAGCATGAACGGGGGAGGGGCAGAGAGAGAGGGAGACACAGAATCAGAAACAGGCTCCAGGCTCCGAGCCATCAGCCCAGAGCCTGACGCGGGGCTCGAACTCCCGGACCACGAGATCGTGACCTGGCTGAAGTCGGACGCTCAACCGACTGCGCCACCCAGGCACCCCTAAATATTAAACATTTCAAGTGAACCCTTTACTGTATGGAATTAGCAAAATGACCCATACCTCACACCATACACACAATCCCAGATGGACTATAGATATAAATAAGGAAAGTGAAACAGGAAATAACGTAGGGAATATGTTTATGACTTTAGGGTGGGCAAAGATTTATGTGAACGTAAAAAACACCATTAAGGGCAAGATTGACAAATTGTACATTAAAATTACAAATTTTTTTCATCCAAAAGCACCCATAAGATAATGGAAAGGTAAACCACAGAGAGATGTTGGCAGTGCCTAATACCAAGAAAAAGCTCATATCCAGAATATATGAAGAATTCTTATAGGTGATAAGAAAAAGACAACCCAACTATATCAGTCAGGGTTCAACCAAAGAGGCAGGTCCAGTGAGATGTATTCACCTTTATTGGAAGGGACTGGCTTCCACGAGTATGAGAGCTGGCAATTTTGACATTTTTAGGGCAGGCCAAGAGGACGGGCAAGCCAGAGCTCACAGGGATGCACTGAAAGTTGTGGTCCACAGGCTGAACTTTGTATTCTCTCAAGGAAGCCTCAGTCCTGCTTTTAAGACCTTTGAACCGATTGAATCAGACGCACACAGATTATCCAAGGTAATCCCCCTTACTTAAAGCGAATTGATTGAGCTAAAACCATCTGTAGAATACCTGCACAGCAACACCTACCATAGTATTTGACTGAACAATGGGACTGTAAACTAGGTGGTACATCAGAAAGACCAGCACACCCATTTTTTAAAACAAAATATTTAAATAAGATTTTCAGGGGCACCTGGGTGGCTTGGTTAAGCAGCTGACTCTTGATTTTGGCTCGGGTCGTGATCTTGTAGTTGTGAGATTGAGCCCTGTGCCAGGCTCAGTGCTGGGTGTGGAGCCTGCTTGGGATATTCCGCCTCTCTCTCTCTCAAAATAATAATAATAATTAATAGTAATAGTATGTTTTTAATATAGGAGGATAGCCAAAAGGTCAATAAACATGATAAGATCTCAGGCTCAGTCCTCAGGAAAATCCACATTAAAACAATTAGATACAACTACGTACAGCAGCATGGCTGAAATTAAAAAGTTCCAATACTAAGTGTTGGCAAAGATGTGACACACCTAGAAACTCTCATATCTGCTAAAGTTAAATTCAATTAACCTTGAACAACACAGATTTGAACTGCACCGGCCCACTTACAAGTGGATGTCTGCAGCACAGGACTGTAAATGTATTTTCTCTTACGATTTTCGTATCATTTTCTTTTCTGTAGCTGACTTTACTGTGAGAATACAGCATATAATATATATGACTTACAAGAAACGTGTTCATCTAGTGTTTCTGTTATCAATGAGACTTCTTTGTTAGCAGTAGGCTCTTAGTTCAGTTGTGAGGGAGCCAAACATTGCAGAGTTTTGGCCACACAGAGGTCTGAGTTGTTCAAGGGTCAACTGTGATGGGCATGTCCTATAACCCCACAATTCCAGTCTGACAGAAAAAGACATGTCCACGAGCTGTATAGCCAGGACCTGAAATTACCTCAGAAGTCCCTTCAACACTGATATAGAAAGAAAATGAAATCACATCACTCATTCCATGAAACACCACAATGAATGAAAATCAGGGAGCCACTGCTAGGAAACAGTAACATAGATGAGTCTCACACCATAATACTGTGCAAAAGAAGCCAGTCACAAAAACACACATTCCATTTCTATCAGGTTTATATTCATACTCTATCAAGAACAAGCAAATCTCTGGTGGGGGGCGGTATGTGAAAACAGGGAAGGAGGGACGCTTTCTCCGTGCTGGTTTTACTTCTTTTTGATTTGGATGGCTGTGCAATCTGGGTGTTTATATGGGATCTGTATACCCATAATTTGTACACATTTCTACAGGCAGTTTTACTTGCATTTCTTAAAAAGCCAAATGATGTCAGCATATAAATCCTTTGAAATATGATTTCAAACAGGATGCATTTTTTTCCCTTTTCCAGGTAGTATCAAGAATATCTTCAAAGAATAAGAAATGTGATTACTAGAAAGAACCAAAGATACAATTGAGTTTAACTCCTACATTTAATGGATAAGGACATTGATACACATTATAAGTGAAATTATAGCTTGAGATAACATAGCTAGATTAAAGCAGAGGCAGGATTTTGTATTACAGCCCTACTGTTCTTACCTTACAGTAATCTAGTTTTCATGAGATCAGAAGTTTTTTTTAAATGTTTGTTTATTTTTGAGACAGAGCGAAAGACAGAGTGCAAGTGGGGGCAGGGCAGAGAGAGAGGAAAACAAAGAATCCAAAGTGGGCATCAGGCTCTGAGCTGTCAGCACAGAGCCCGATGCAGGGCTCAAACTCACAAACTGTAAGATCATGACCTAAGCCAAAGTCGGACGCTTAACCAACTGAGCCACTCAGGCGCCCATGATGAGATCAGAAATTTTTTTTTTTAATGTTTATTTTTGAGAGAGAGAGACAGAGCGTGATCAGAGAGAGGGAGACACAGAATCCGAAGGAGGCTCCAGGCTCTGAGCTGTCAGCACAGTGCCTGATGTGGGGCTCGAACTCACAAAACATGAGATCATGACCTGAGCCGAGGTCAGACGCTCAACTGACAGCCACCCAGGCACCCTGAGATCAGAAATTTAGTCAGAGACCCTGAAGCAAATTATTCTAGGTAAGGATTAGATAGTGTGCTGGTCACTATTCCAGGCACTTTACATATGGAGACAAATTTAATTCTCACAATAACTCTATGAGGTAAATAATATAACTTCCATTTTATAGAAGAGGAAACTGAGGCAAACAGAGGGCTAATAACTTGTGTAAGGGACATTGCTAGGCTAAATGGCATAGTCAGGATTAAAATGGAGGCATTCTGTCTCTAGCATCTATGCTCTTAACTACTTAGCTATTATGCTTGTTTAAAAAAAAAAACAAAAAACACAACTCAGGGGCCTGGGTGGCTCAGTCAGTTAAACTTTAGACTCTTAATTTCGGCTCAGGTCATGACCTCACAGTTCCTGGGTTCAAGCCCTGTGTCAGGCTCTGCACTGACAGCACAGAGCCTGCTTGGGATTCTCTTTCTCCCCCTATCTCCTATCCCTCCCTCCCTCTCTCTCTCTCAAAAAATAAATAAACTTTTAAAAAATAAATAAAATGCCTTAAAAGGCATAATTCTATGGAACTTTTAACTAACCTTATTGTGGTAATCATTTTGCAGTATATGTGTGTATGCAATCATCAAATTGTATGCCTTAAATTTACATAATTTATATATCAATGCCATGTCAATGAAGCTGGAAAATCAAAAACTAATTTTTATTGTATTTTTTACTTGAATTCCAGTATAGTTAACATACAGTGTTATGTTAGTTTCAAGTGTACTGTATAGTGATTCAGCCATTCCATACATTACTCAGTGTTAATCACGTTAAGTGCTGCTTCATTATTAGTGTATAGAAATGCAACAGACTTCTGCATATTAATTTTGTATCCCGCGACCTTACAGAATTAATTTATCAGGACTAGTAGTTTTTTGGTGGAGTCTTTATGACTTTCTATGTATATAATATGTCATCTGCAAATACTGAAAATACTACTCCTTCCTTACTGATTTGGATGCCTTTTATTTCTTTTTGTTGTCTAATTGCTATGACTAGGGCTTCCAGTACTCTGTGGAAGACTGTCCATTTTCCATCGCTTTTCTTGTACCTGACCTCGGGAAAATCTGTTTTTTGTCATTGTGTATGATGTTGCTGTGGGTTGTTCATACATGGCCTTTATTAGTTTCTATCCTTTCTCTTGTTGATGGTGATGTATCACAGTGATTGATTTGCAAATATTGAACCACCCTTGCATCCTGGGAATAAATCCCACTCGATCCCAGTGAATGATTTTTTTAATGTATTGTTGGATTCAGTTTGCTAATATTTTGTTGAGGAATTTTGAATCTGTGTTCATCAGAGATATTGGCTTATAGTTCTCTTTATTTTTTCAGTACCTTTTTCTGGTATTGGTTTCAGGGTAATGCTGGCCTCATAGAATGAATTTGGAAGTTTTCCTTCCTCTTCTATTTTTTGGAATAGTTTGAGAAGAATAGTTATTAACTCTTCTTTAAATGTTTAGAAGAATTCACCTATGAAGCTATCTAGTCCAGCTATTTTGTTTGTTGGAATTTTTCTTATTACTGATACCATTTCATTGCTGATAATGTGTCTGTTCAAACTTTCTATTTTTTCCTGCTTCAACTTTGGTAGGTTATATGTTTCTAGGAATTTATCCTTTTCTTTTAGGTTGTCCAATTTATTGACATAATAATTTTCCATACTATTTTACAATCATTTGTATTTCTGTGGTTTCTGTAGTTATTTCTCCTTGTCCATTTCTGACTTTGGTTTATTTGAATCTTCTTTTCCCTTTTATTTATGAGCCTGGCTAGAAGTTTATCAATTTTATTGATTTTTTCAAAGAACCAGATCCTGGCTTCATTGATCTGTCCTATTGTTTTTATTGTTTATATGCCATTTATTTCTGCTCTAATCTTCATTATTTCCTTCTTTCTGCTGTTTGGGGGTTTTGTTTGTTCTTTTTCTAGCTCCTCTAGGTGTAAGTTTAGGTTGTTTATTTGAGATTTTTCTCGCTTCTTGAGGTAGGCCTGTACTACTATAAACTTTCCCCTTAAAACCACTTCTGCTGCATCCCAAAGATTTTAGATAGTTGTGTTTTCATTTTCATTGGTCTCCATGTAATTTTTTATTTCCTCTTTGATTTCTTGGTTCACCCATTCATTGTTTAGTATTTGTGTTCTTTCCAGAGTTTTTCTTCTGATTGATTTCTAATTTCCTAGGGTTGTGGTCAGAAAAGATGCGTGGTATGATTTCAGTCTTTTTTAATTTGTTGAGTCTTGTTTTATGGCCCAATAGGTTATCTACACTGAGAACGTTCCATGTGGACTTGAAAAAAATGTGTATTCTGTTTTAGGATAAAATTTTCTGAATACACTGTTAAATCCATCTGATCCCGTGTATCATTCAAACAAAGCCACTGTTTCCTTGTGATTTTCTGTTTGGTGTAAGTGAGGTTTTAAAGTCCTATGATTATTGTATTACTATCAATTGGTTCCTTTATGTTTGTTATTAACTGTTTCAGGTATTGGGGTGCTTCCATGTTGGATGCATACATATTTACAATTGTTAAATCTTCTTGTTGGATTGTTTCCTTTATGATTATACAGTGTCATTCTTTGTCTCTTGTTACAACCTTTGTTTTAAAGTCCAGTTTGTCCATGTAAGTATTGCTACTCTCGGCTTTCTTTTTACTTTCATTTGCATGGTAAACGTTTTCCATCCCTTCACTTTCAATCCTCAGATGTCTTTAGGTCTGAAAGGAGTATCTTACAGGCATATAGATATAGATATATCTAGCAGGCATATAGATGAGTCTTGTTTGTTTTTTTTTTCCCACTCTGTCTCCCTGTTTATTTTGATTGGAGCATTTAGTCCATTTACACTCAAAGTAATTATTGATAGGTATGTAGTTACTGCCATTTTGTTAATTGTTTTTGGGTTTTTTGCAGTTCTTCTGCGTTTCTTTCTTGCTCTCTTCACCCACAGTTTGCTGGCTTTTTTTAGCAATATACTTGGATTCCTTTCTCTTAATTCTTTGTGTATCTGTAACTGGTTTATAATTTATGGTTACCATTAGGTTCGTATCTAACAAATTCTGCATATAGCAGTCTATATTGAGTTGATTGTCACTTAAGTTTCAACCCATTTTTTTCACTCCTCTGCCCTCCACATTTTAGGTATATGGTGTCATACTTTACATCCTTTTATTTTATGAATCCCATGACTGATTTTTTACAGATATACTTATTTTTACTGCTTTTGTGCTTCCTATTTTACTTACTCCTACTTATGGTATTTCCTCTCTGTCCAAAGAGTCCCTGTAACATTTTCTTGTAGGGCTGGTTTCATGGTAATTAAGTCCTTTAACTTTTGTTTGTCTGGAAAACTCTTTATCTCTCCTTCTATTCTGAATGATAGCCTACGTGGATAGAGTATTGTTGGTTGCAGGTTTTTCCTTTCAGCACTCTGAATATATCCTTTCACTCGTTTCTGGCCTGCCAAGTTTCTGCTGAAAAATCAGCTGATGGCCCTTTGGGATTTCCCTTGTATATAACTGTCTTCTTTTCTCTTGCTGGTTTTAAAATTCTCTGTCTCTACTTTTTGCCATTTTAATTACTATGTGTCTTGGTGTGGACCTCCTTGGGTTGGTTTTGTTGGGGGCTCTCTTTGCCTCCCGGATCTGGATTTGTTTTTCCTTCCCCAGCTTCGGGAAATTTTCAGCTACTATATTCTTCAAACAAATTTTCCATCCCCTTTTCTTTCTCTTCTCCTCCTGAGATCCCTATAATGCAAATGTTACTATGCTTGATGGTGTCACTGAGTTCCCTGAGTCTATTTTCATTTATTATTATTTTTCCTTCTCTCTGTCTCTTGTTCACTTTCACTGCTTTCCATTCCTCTGTCCTTCAGGCTGCTGATTCACTCTTCTGCTTCCCCTACTATTCCTTCCATCCAGTGTGTTTTTAATTTCATTTATTTAGTTCTTCGTGGATTGGCTCTTTTTTGTTTTCTATCTCTTTGTTAAGGGTCTTACCAAAGTATTCCACTCTTTGCTTGAGTCTCATGAGTATCTTTATGACCATTACTTTAAATTATCTATCAGAAAAATTACTTATCTCTGTTTTGCTTAGCTCTCCTACGGTGAATTTTTCCTGCTCTTCCACTTAGAACATATTCCTCTGTCTCCTCATCTTGTCTGTGTGTCTGTTTCTGTGTGTTAGGAAAGTCAGCTCCATCTCCTGCTCTTGAAAGTAGTGTCCTTATGAAGGAGAGAACCTTCCATGTCCTGCCGTGCTGTCCCCTGTTCCCCAGAACCTGGCCCTTCAGGGGCATGTCCTGTATGTGATGTGCGCCCTCCTGTGGTGGCTGAGCTCCCTCTGCCTTAAGTCCAGTCGTCCGCACAGGGTGTCTTTGCCTGTTGTGGGCAGGGTTTTGTCCCTGGGCTGTTTGTGGGCCAGTCTGGGGCCACCTTGGGTTTGAGTTGAGTCAGAGCAGGGGTTCGCCAGAGATGCAGTAGCACCGGCCTTGTGCTTGTTGCTCCCTGAGAAGTTTGTTGGTGAGCAGGGCCTGCCGTCAGACCAGATGTCTGCCCCCACCCCCACCCCCACCCACTACCGCAGCCAGTTGGGACCGGTATGTGTGGTTGTCTTCCCCTCCCCCTGGGGCGGGACTCATTTCGGAGTGGCACTGGCCCTCGTCGGGGCTGCTTGTGCCCCGCCAGGCTTGCAGCCCCGGTTTGGATGAGCTCTGGACCGCAGGGGAACACGGAGGCAGGGCAGGCAGTATTAGCAAGGTTTGCAGTAGTGCTGTGCAGAAGGGGACCTGTAGCTGCCAGGACAGAGGCAGGCCGGGCTGGGGGGACTGGATCCCCAGCAGCACCCAGGGCAGAACACAGGGTTAGGAAGGTTTGCGGAGTCTGCTGAGGGAGGAGACCTGGAATCAAGGCCTGGCTGGCTGAGCTGTGAGCAAGTCAGGTAGTGAGTGTAGGCCCTGTGCTGGTCCCCTCAGGTGGCCATGTGTTTTGCTGGGGGCAGGGGGAGGGGGAAGCAGGGGACTCCTGGAGGGAATCACTCCCTCCCCCCTGGAGGGATACTGGGAGTGATCCCTGCCCCTCAGCACTTGCCCTGAGATGACTAAACACATCTCCATCCTGTGTGCCCGAGGTGTTTTTCAAATTGCTACCTATGCTGTCTCTTTAAGGGTGCAGACTCCGTTTCCTCCCACCTTCCCAACTCTCTGAGCCCACTGATTGTAAGAACTCACAAAATTCGGCCCCCTCTCGTTTTCAAAGTCAAACAGTATAGGGAGTCATCTTGCCCATGCAGGGTCCCAATGCGTCTCTGTTTCTCTCCCATGAGTCTCTCCCTTCCAGGGGCCCCTCAGGGTTCCATTTAGCTCCTGACGGCACCTCTGCCTCTCCTGCCCTCTTCCTCGTGGCTGATTCTCAATGTTCAACTGTGGAGACCATTCTGCCAGCCTTAAGGTCATTTTCCAGGTTATTGATGCTCATGTGGGTGTTCTCTAGTTGTATCCAGGGGACTAGCAAGGTGAGCTTAGGGTCATCCTGCTCTGCCACCGTCCCCAGAAGTCTCAGAAAATAGAAGTTAACTTACCTAACTTTTTAGAATTGAATATCCACAGATTTTTCAGTGATGTACATTAAAAAAATTTTTTTTAATGTTTGTTTATTTTTGAGAGAGAGAGAGGGAGGAGAGAGAGAGAGAGTACAAGCTGGGGAGGGGCAGAGAGAGAGGGAGACACAGAAACTGAATTAGGCTCCAGTCTATGAGCTGTCAGCACAGAGCCTGACGCGGGGCTCAAACCCACAAACCGAACCATGAGATTGTGACCTGAGCCAAAGTCGGAGGCCCAACTAACTGAGCCACCCAGGCACCCCTGTACATTTTTTAAAAGTACATTGATCTATATACAATTTGTAGAAGGCATAAGAAAGTTATTAATGAAACAGAGAATGGAGTTAAGATTTAAATCATCTTTTCTTTTTTTCTTTTTTTTCCAGGAATCTACATCTTATTTTTATTTCTTACTTCAACAACAAACAGAAAATTTAAGCAAGGTATATTTTATAGCACTAGTAAAGGATAGAAAGTTTTAAAAATAAATGTCATAAAAGAAGTATAGGACCTTAACAGGGAACATCAAAAAATTTTAAGGGAAAACACTTAAGACCCAATACATAGAAAAACAATCCTTAATTACTTTCTTTAGTGTCATTTATCTGTTCCTCTATCTCCTTCATTTCCTGCAACTGGAATTTACATCTTAAGCCTTGGTATATTCAAGTTAAATATTTTTAGCTAGTTTACATTGCAGGTGATATTATCTAGTTTATATTTAATCACAGCAGGAAACATTTCTGGTTATCTCAGCATGAGTGAGGCTAAGAATAACCACTGAATTAGGGTGATTGACTTGATTGGAATGGTCTTCAGATTGTTATTACTTATCATTGATAATAAAATTTTTTATGGTCATTATAACATTTATAACAAAAGTAAAGAATCTAACAACAGTTCCCTTTTCCCATTGACATTGTAATCTATTTCTTTTGCTAATACAAATATACTTCAACTTCAATTGGACTTTTTCATATCATATATTTAATCAAATCATCTTTTCTAACTGAAGTGGTAAACCAGAGTAATAAAGTTCAGTTTGGAAAATATAATTGTAAAGTCGTGGCAATTTTTACAGTTTTTCTTATTGTGAAATATATCTTAGAAGAGAAATGTATAAAAAAAAAGAAATATACAGTACAAAGTAAAGACTAATAATAAAAAAAGAACTCTGTACCCACTACTCAGTTTTAGAAACAGAAACTTACTGGGGCTCCTGGGTGGCTCAGTTGGTTGAGCGTCTGACTTTGGCTCAGGTCATGATCTCACAATTCGTGGGTTCAATACCCACGTCGGGCTCTGTGCTGACAGCTCAGAGCCTGGAGCCTGCTTCAAGTTCTGTGTCTTTCTCTCTCTTTCTTTGCCCCTCACCCACTCATGCTCTCTGTCTCCCTCTCAAAAATGAATAAACATTAAAAAAGAAAGAAAAAGAAACTTACTGTATTGCTGAGATCTCATAAGCCCCTCCCCACCTGTATCTCCTTCATCTATTACAGACTAGGCCACTATATAGGATGGTGTTAATTGTTCCATGCTTTTTTTTTTTAATGTTTATTTTTGAGAGAGACAGAGAGAGTGCGAGGGGGGAAGGGGCAGAGAGAGAGGGAGGCACAGAATCTGAAGTGGGTTCCAGGCTCTGATCTGTCAGCAACAGAGCCCAATGCGGTGTTCGAACTCACAAATGGTGAGATCGTGACCTGATGACCTGATGATGACTGGATGCTTAGCCGACTGAGCCACCCAGGTGCCCCTGTTCCATGCTTTTCTTTATCATTTTACCGCTTGTAAATTTATCTCAACATATTTTTTGCCTAGTTCTGTAATTTATGTAAATGAAGCCATTTCATCTGATTCTGTGATTTGCTATTTTCAATTTTATTTTTTAGATCCATTATTATTAGTTTAGGTGTACTTCATTCATGTTCATTACTGTATTACATTTCATTGTATGAATGCACAAAGGTTTTTCATTCTTCTGTCATTGGGCTTTGGGGTTGCTTCCAGTTTCTTGCTTGAATCAATAATGCTTCTGGGAATAGTTTGGTATGCCTGCTGGTACACACGTTGCTGGGTCATAGGGTTGTGTATTTTTAACTTAACTAGGTGCCAAATTATCTTCTGGAGCCATATATGCTCATCAAAACTGGCAGTCAGACATGTTACTGTTTTCAGTCTTGTGGGTGAGAAATAATGTCTACTTAGAACAACTTGCATTGCCCTGGTTACGAATGAAGGGAGCGCTGTCCTATGTTTGTGTACCGTCTGCCTTTCCTCTTCTGAGAGATATCTGCTCCTTGGGTTTTTCCTTAGTGATAGAGTTCTGCATATACTCCAGGATTCTGTGTCATTTTATGCATGATACCTATTTTCTGCCAGCTTGTGACATGTCCTTTCCTTCTTGATGAATATAATTTCAGTTAAATGTGGTCTTTTCCTTTGCAGATTCCCTGTATGTAGTTAGTTTATTAGTTTTGGTTTTTTTTTTTTACAGTTCCAAGAAAAAGATCTCTGTCTTGACATTGTTTTTTTAAAAAGAAAAAAAGTCCCCACCCAAAAAGAGTTTGCTCTAGCTGTTAAAAATGTAATATAATTTTAGGCAATAATAAACAGATCTTTGGAAGTACTACTGTGCTCTATTTTATATATTGTCTGTATATTTCGGTGGCTATATAAACAAACCGGGGTGACCCCTCCGGAAGTAGGGGGTGGGTCTGAAAACCAATAAAAGAACACAAGTTTAAAAGACATTGTAGCTGTGTACAAATATTTGAAGGTGTATTACAGGAAAGAAAGAGAAAACCTAACTGAATGAAGGGTGAAAATTGCAAGGATACTTTCAGTTCGGTGTAAGGACAAGTTTGAGCTAAAACCACCAACAACAACGCAAGAGGGGGGGGCTCCCCTTCACTAAGCCATTCGAGCTTCGTCTACCTGTGAGTGAGATCTGAGTGAACGGTTGACCTGTTAATTTCTAAGATCTCTTCCAAAGCTGTCATTCTTTGGATATCTGCAGAATTTTTCCTTGTGTTTATACGTAAGAATACTATACATATTAAGTATGTAATAATTAAAGCTTAGTAGCTTTGAGTTTTGGTGGTAAAACTATCATCTAGAATTTTCATATGAGACTAGAAATTTGGCCGGAGATGCCAGTGCAAACTATTTTTTTTTGCAAATATCCCAAGGTTCTCATCTGTCCCTGGGATCAATAATTTACAATCAATAAAACTGAACACCTACACAAAGAATAATAAAGCTCAAAAACAAATAATTATGCTACAAATCAACAAAGTACAAAAGTGTGGGCAGATCTTGACTCCAAAAGATTAGAAACAGGCTTGAAGGAAGAGAAGAATTCTTAACACTGCAGTCATGTGGCCAAGAAAATTTTCATTTCAGGTATTTTCATTTTTATTTGAGAGAGAGTGAGCACAGGCAAGGGAGAGGGGAGAGGGAAAGAGAGAGAATCCCAAGTAGGCTCCACACTCATTGTGGAGCCTGATGTGGGACTCAGTCTCACGACTGTAAGATCATGACCTAAACCCATATCAAGAGTTGGATGCTTAACACACTGAGCTACGCAGGCACCCCTCATTTAAAACATTTTTAAAACTCCTAAAAAAGATAGGGACTTTTCAAGATTTAGTGAAAGACACTTCCAAGCATAGAAAACAGTGTAGAAACTCGTATTGATGCCCAGATGATCTCACTAAAAACTATAGCATTTAGCATACCTAGCTTAGCATATTAGCATTTAGCTTAGCCATGTGGGTGGGAATAAAAATAATAACAGAAAATTTTAAACTATAAGATGTGACTTATTAGTGGATTATGAACTCAATGAGTTGTGATCAGAATTTTTTTAATGATATATAATTTTAAAATCAGAATGTTCTAGTATAGAAACTACCAGAGGGCATCATATATTATAAAGGTAAGTATGTTTCGTAGAACATCCTAGATCACAATGCAAAGTATCTTTCTGTGAGACACAGTCAAATCAGAATGAAAGTTGCTAGCGTAGAAGGTAAGAGCTAGAATTTAGATTTTAGAGACTGCTTGGAGGTAAATTCCAGCTTTGCACTTTACTGACTTTGTGACCTTAGGAAAGCTACTTTTCCTTTCCTGTGCCTAATTTTTCTGTAAAAATAGTGATGATAATAGTGCCTACGGCCCTTAGAACAATGCCTGGGCAATTATAAATACTCAATTAATATTAGTCTGTTTCTTGGTTTGCCTGCCTCACATATGATGGAAGCCTACAAAAGTCTTTTTTAGACTCTTTCCCATTTTGTGAGGAGTCATTCGGACGCTGTGAGATAGCAACAAATCCACCTACCAGGGCACACATTACAGTTTAGTTACACTACAGGAAGTGAGGGAGCACTAATTAATGATACCAGTGTCAACCTGTCACATGGAGAACCTGTTCTGTCCTTCCAGGAGAGCTTTGTTTTACTATATGCAGTATATGACCGTCTACAAACCGTGCAAACTGACAAGGGCACCAGTGTCAACTGTATGTTACCGTAGTAAAGTTGAACTTCTAATTTTTAGATTATAAATTTAAATTGGAATTTTAGGGACACGTGAGAGCCTCAGTTAAGCATCCGACTTTGGCTCAGGTCAGGATTCAATGCTCATGGGTTCAATGCCTACACTGGGCTCTGTGCTGACAGCCCAGAGCCTGGAGCCTGCTTCAGATTCTGTGTCTCCCTCTCTCTCTGCCCCTGCCCTGCTCACACTCTGTCTCTTAAAATAAATAAGCATAATTAATTAATTAATTAATTAATTAAACATTTTAAATAAATAAATAAATAAACATTTTCAAGATAAACATTTAAAATAAATAAACTAAAAATAAATAACATTTAAAAAAATAAACATTTATTTAAAATAAGTAAACATTTTAAATAAATAAATAGAAATTCTAGTAGGTTCTTCCTACACAGCAGTGATCTGTTTTGCATATCCCCCTGGCATTCTAGCACCACACCTCAGAGGTCACTGGTCTAAGCCATAAACTCAGAAGCGGAGATTTTGTTTAATTCATCATTGTAATTGTGTTGTGCATGGTACATATAACAAGCTCAATAAGAGTTTTGTTTTTTAAATATTTTTTTAATGTTTATTTTTGGGAGATAGGCAGAGTGGGAGAGGGGCATAGAGAGAGGGAGACACAGAATCTGAAGCAGGCTCCAGGCTCTGAGCTGTCAGCACAGAGCCCGACGCGGGACTTGAACCCACAAAGCGCAGGATCGTGATCTGGGCCGAAGTAAGACACTCCACAAACTGAGCCACCCAGGTGCCCCTCAATAAGAGGTCTGCATGTATGAAACTTGAGGTTTTCTGTGATGTTTGAAGGTAACTCAGACATTTGTGCATATATACTATGTACTCGTAAATTTTGACATTTTGCTGGCATTTGTTTTAAGATTCTACTGTTTTAAGAAGAAAACGAATTGTTGAAAATAAGCAGAGGCGTCTTTTAGAACAGAAAAGACAAAATTCTGGATCTGTGGGACAGAAGTACAATGAGCAAATGAATGTGAGTACAGAATTAGTAAAAATCTCAATTCTGTGGTGAAAAATTGCTTGGAAAACAATGTTCTCAAAGGACTGTGCTTTTGCTATAAACTGTGGACCACTACGTAAATATAAGTATAGCCAAAGTCATTATGAGACAGCCTGGGAATCTATTCTAGGAACTTACTGTACTAGACTTATTTGCTATACTCTAATTTGCCTATATGATCAATTCCTAATGAAGCTTTTAAACCAACTTTAACAAATCACCATTATTCTTTTTTTTTTAATTGTTTCTCTTTTTTTTAGTGTTTGTTTATTATTGACAGAGAGAGAGAGACAGAGCGTGAGTAGGGGAGGGGCAAAGAGAGAGAGAGAGAGAGAGAGACAGAGCGTGAGTGGGGGAGGGGCAGAGAGAGAGGGAAACACAGAATCTGAAACAGGCTCCAGGCTCTGAGCTGTCAGCACAGAGCCCGATGCGGGCTCGAACTCACGGACAGCGAGCTCATGACCTGAGCTGAAGTCAGACGCTCAACCGACTGAGCCACCCAGGTGCCCCAACAAATCACCATTACTCTTTTATTTTGTTATTTATAGTCACCTCTGGATTACCAACATGTTTATTTACAACAAAGTTTTTAAATATACATTAAAAAAGAAAAGTAAGTTAGAGCCCTGGATAGAGGAAGTATGTATGTTAATCATGAAGACTAATCTAGTTTCGTGTGTTTGAATATCCTCTTTGGATCTGAGCTTCCTGGAAGACATGGCAAAAGGAAAATAGGATGAGGGAGGTGTACAGTTCTCAGGAATTATTGATAATGATGCTGTTGGGGGTTCAGTACATTAAAAGACACTTCCCACTGAGGCTTTTCTGTAAGGCATGTTGAGTTCATAACAGATCTATTCCTATAAACAGTCAACAATGAATGAATAAGGAGTTTCATATGGCTGTTTGAGATAGAGATCTTCAGTAAAAGTCAAAAGGTTAATAACAGTAATTTTAAAATTAGTGGAGGTGATTCTGTGAGAGCAAAGTAAACAGAGATCTAGAGGTCTTACTGATCCAAGGATTGAATTTAAAATATTAAAACATCTAGATGGGTGAGTAAATCGCATTTCACTTGGAATTTCTACTTTAAATACCACTTCTTTTGATTTTTTAATAGAACTGGAATAGATTGCCTTATGAAGAATTTATATCTGAGTTATGAGTTGAGGATTCTATTGTTTGTATATCATAAGAACTATTAATTTTTTATATGGATAAGATTTTTAATACGAAGAAAACCACGAAATATTCTTAATGGCAAGACAAAAGTCATGTAGTTGTATGTATCGTGTGAATAAAGCTGCCCCACTACCGACATACTCTTACTGCTTCATAACATAGTTCTCACTCATAGACATAACTTATTACAAATACAATAATGCCTCCTAAGTCCTTCCTTTTTAACCTCCACATTGTTCACATCAAACATCTCAAAATCTGTCAAGTGAACAATTTTTTTCTTTATTTTTATTAATATATTTTAAATTCTAAAGCAATATGTACTTGTTTTAACCAAAAAACAAATTTTTAGTGCTTGTGATTAGTGCCCTCTCCAAATTCTTTTTATTTTTCTGGGTCTTATTCTGTCCCATGTGTTCTCCCTCTGCACTCGGTCTTACTGTTTTTAGAGTCTGTTTTTGCTTTTCTTTCCAGAAGCCTCACTCCCATCTTTACACACATCTTCCATTCACACGGCTGTTTAAACATCTTCCAGAGTCTTAGTGTTAGAATAGGTGAATCAAAATCAAGTTTTGAAGTTTAACTTTCTCATCCCTTTTGTTTTGTTTTGATTTTTGTTTTTTTGTTTTGCTTTCTAACTAAGGATCCTACTACACAGGGGTTCAGTCATCCAGCAGTGCCCACCACGCCCCCACAACCAGTCACCATGTACTGGGAAACTTGCTTTATCCAACTGGATCTGCCCAGCCCACCACTTCCACATGGAAAGCACCTGAAAGAGACCAGTGAAAGCTAGAAAAGGCAGAGATGCCACTTGGTGCCTGGACTGGGTCAGTCCAGTGAGCCTCCCATTTGCGGTGGAGGCCAGGTGAGGCCGCCCAGGCCATGAAAGGAGGGCTCTTGCGCAAACCTGCGCCAGCGGCTGTTTGGACCGGGCCGAGCACAGGCCCGGGGTGGGGAGTGGCAGCCAGGCCCTGTCCTGTGTGAGAGGCAGTCCCTGCCCACTGCGGGGCATTTTGGGGTCCTTCTGGGCCGGAGAGCCGAGCGGTGCACCAGCGGCCAGTGCTGTGAGAGCTCCAGCCTGGCCGTTCCGAGCCGGACACCTGTCCCAGACATCAGTCACCTGCGGCCGCCCCGCCCTTGCAACGACAAACGGAGGTTAGAAGCCTCAAGGGAAATGTTTGCTGTTCCTTTAGGCAGCACCTTACTTCCCTCTTCCAAGCATCCACGACAACACAGCAACCTGAAATTTTTTCAAAGTTGACATAAAATATATATTTTTTAATATTCAGATACCCTAGAAAGGACTTATTCCAGTAATTCTTGATTTCTAATAAAAAAAAAACCCTACAGGTTACATGAGCAGTGATAACCAAAAACATATAGAGTGAATATGGGTTTGTTTAATGTATAATAATGAATTTTTAATATGGAATTATGTTCTGATTTCATGTTATATTTTTATAGAATTTTGGACAAAGTGTCCAGCTAAGTTCAAGGGAGCCAAAACAAACAACAAGGGGTACTTCTGATGTTGAAGAAGGTATGTTTTGGTTTAAAATTTCTCTCTGAGCTTTGTTCCCCATGATTTCATATTTTGTTACGTGTATTTTCCTAAGTGCACACATACCTGAGCGGTGAACCACCGTGTGGGGGCTGAGCCCCCCTTGCCCTGCACATTCAGGCTGTTGCCAGGTTTTTTATTCTAAATAATAATGTATTAGATGGATGTGAGGACGATCTGGCTGAGACATCTGTCACCCCATCTATCACCAGGGTTGATTTGGCTGATCTGGCTGGCTAGGCGGGTGTCCCCTTCCTCCCTCACCGGTCCATGTGCGTCCCTTCCAAAGCTGAGCGCTCGAAGAGGACGACATTCCCCTATAGAGGAGGACCGTGCTTCCATCAAGGGTATACGATTAGCTGCGCTCCCCTGCTAGAACCTCCAAACTAGCTCTCAAGGTCCATTTGTAGGAAAACGTAGGGTAGTCTAGCTTCCAGGACTCCAGACACATCCACATGAGGCGCTGCAAGTGGCAGTTGCCTTTCTTTAAAAAAAAAGAAAGAATAATAATAGTAATTAATAATAATGATGATGTTGATGATGATGATGATGTATTGGACATCTTTCTACATGAAGCTTTTTCCTCACTTTTCAACCATTTCCATGAGATGGAGATTCCCAGAATTAAAATTACACTATTTGCCATGTCATTGACATCCAATAAATACTTGTTGAGTGAAACTCTGTATTACATGAATACTGGATCAGAGGGAATAAGCATTGTTATAGCTGTACATATATATCCCTAAAATACTTTCCTGAAAAACATCATTTAAAACTTTTCTGGGATGTGAACCAACTTGAGGTGCAATTATTTCTATGATTTGCTTACATGGTAGGCAAAGAAATTGTGTTTTATTGTTGATTTGTATTCCTTTTATTAATAACATGCTTCATTGTTTTGTATGTGTGTTAACTTGTGGTGATTTGGTCCCTCATAATCTTATTTCCTGTAGGTACCGGAGCTCGGGTATTTCCTTAGTGATTCCGGGAAATTCCTTAAATGTCAGGAGTTCTTTTCTTCATATTAGTTGCAAATGTTTTTACTACTTTATTATTTGCATTTTATTCCACTTATATGTTTACATATAGAAGTCTTTGCATTTTTCATTCAACAGATGACAGCTAATTTCTTGTATACAAGTAAAGATTGGATACACTGTAATGAACAAAATATATAAAAGTCTTGCCCTTCAAAAATTTAAAGTCTATTAGGGAAGACTGGCCTTTAAATAAACATGTTTTAGTCTTTTCTTAGTGATTTTTCCATTACTTTTAAGATCAAAGAACCTTTCCCATACAGAAATTCAGAAGTGTTTATTTCTTTCTCCTCCAGATTGCTTTAATGGTGTGATTCATTAAATTAAATTCTTTAGTTACCTTTGATTTTGTTTAAACATATGATGTAATAGAAAAACGCAAATTGATTCTTGTAAAAGCAGCAAACTAATTTCTTGAGTTATCTCTCCCTTCTCTCAAGACTCTGATGCTTCTTTGATAAGTTAAGTTTTTCGATCTGATTGGGTCTTTTTTCTAAGCTGTCAGTTCAGTTCAGCTCATTAGCTCACTTTCTAACTTTTCCTTACTTTCCTTTTCTTTTACTCTTTTTTATCTTAATTGTTATTATAAAGACAATCTAGAAGTGCCTGGGTGGCTCAGTGAGTTAAGTGTAGGTCTCTTGGTTTCAGCTTAGTTCATGATCTCACAGTTCCTGAGTTTGAGCCCCATGTCGGTCTCTGCACTGACAGCTCGGAGCCTGCTTGGGATTCTCTCTCCCTGTCTCTCTGCCCTTACCCCTCCCAGGTGTGTACCCTCTCTTTCTCTTTCTCACGCTCAAAAAAAAAAAAAAGACAATCTACTTCATTGTCTCTTTGTACTACCAATGAATAACAAAAACACAACACAGGAATAATCAATCTAAACATGCTGCATTTTTCCTTTAGCTCAGATAACGTGCCAGGAATGTTTATTGCCTCGCCATCACTTTGACTTTCTGTGTTTTAATTAGGGATGGGAACATGCTAGATACAAATAATCTTGATAAATAAAATGCAAAGTAACAGAAGATTTAGAGGGTTTCTTTTTGTGAAGCGAATACATACAAGCACGTGTCCATTAAGTAGGTGTAAGAGAAAATCCCAAAGAGAAAAAAGGATTGAAGAGTAATTAATGTAAAGTTTCTGTAGTTTCAGATAGTACTTCTGAGTTTTTGATGGCTGAAAACCTAGTGAAAGCTTCAGTGCCTGAGGATGAAATTCTCACTGTCATAAATAGCAAGCAGCTACAGAAACCAAATCTGACTTCAAATAAGACCCCACCGTTCAACATCTGTGCACTGTCAGCTGATGAACAGAAGATCCTACAGTCCCTCAGTCGTCTCAATGAGAGGCTGTCCTGTAAGTGTGGAAGATCACCTTTTGTGAGAAATGTTACACTTCGTACTTAGATAATTGTAATTTAAAATTTATTTTAACTTAATAATTAGAAATAAGAATCCTCAAGATGGGTAGTCTCACAGAAAATCCTCCCTCCATAAAGTTGGGCCTCCCAAAGAGCTACACCCCACAGACACACACACACACACACACACACACACACACACACACACACGGGTGGAAAAGCATGTACATCTTGAACTTCAGCACTGAGCCAGTGAGGGAGGAAAACAGGCAGGCTTTGTTCACCTCTCTGTGTCTGTGTGTGTGTCTGCATAGGTTGTAGCCCTTGCCCTATGTTTTGTTAATAGCAGCCTCATACTAAAGGAAATGCTAAAGAATGCACTTTAGCAGACCAAAAGTAATTTCAGATGGACAGTCTGAGAGGGTAAATTTGAAAAAACATTGGATAAAATACTAAATGTAATAAAGTAGTGTGTGTTTCAAAGAGAAAAACATTACCATTAAAATGCCTACTAAAGGGAGCACCTATGTGGCTCAGTCAGTTAAGCGTCCCACTCTGTTTTGGCTCAGGTCATGATTTCACGGTTCGTGAGATCAAGCCCCACATCGGGAATCTCTCTCTCCCTTTCTCCCTGCCCCTCTCCTACTCATGTGCTTGCTCTCTGTCTCAAAATAAATAAACATCTTTTAAAATGCCTTTTAAAAGTAATGCATAAGTTGGGAGAACATAAATGGTGTTAAGTTGCACTGGGATTCTTCTTAAGGAATTTGGTGCAGATTAACTTTTTTCCATTCATATATAGTTACATACAGTGTTATATTAGTTCCAGGTGTACAATATACTAATTCGACCATTGTATACATTACTCCGTGCTCATCACAATAAGTGAACTCTTTTTTTTTTAAGTTTATTTATTTATTTTGAGAGAGAGAACATGTGCACGTGGGGCAGAGAAAGAGAGAGAGTGAGAAAATCTCAAGGAGGCTCTGCACTGTCAGTGTGGAGCCCAACTCGGGGCTTGATCCCACAAACGATGAGATCATGGCCTGAGGCAAAGTCAAGGGTTGGATGCTCAACCGACTGAGTCACCCAGGCACCCAATAAGGGAACTCTTAATCGGAACTCTTAAAGCTGAAAATAAAGAAGATAGAAAATATGTACCAAACAAATTCTAACCACAGGCAAATTGGTTTTGGTGTCTTATTATGAGACAAAATAGAAAACATTAAATTACATAAAAAAGATCATGATGACCAAAGTTTTAATTCAGGGATTAACCAAGAAATTAAAAAGGAAATTAAAAAGTACATAGAAGCCAATGAAAATGAAACCACGACAGTCCCAAACCTCTGGGACACAGCAAAGGCTGTCATAACAGGGAAGTATACAGCAACCCAGGCCTTCCTAAAGAAGGAAGAAAGGTCTCAGATACACAACCTAACCTTACACCTAAAACAGCTAGACAAAGAAGAGCAGACAAAGCCCAACACCAGCAGAAAAAGGGAAATAATAAAGATTAGAGCAAAATTCAATGATATTGAAATCATAAAAACAGAAGAACAGATCAATGAAATCAGGAGCTGGTTCTTTGAAAGAATTAACAAAATTGATAAACACCTAACCATTTTGATCAAAAAGAAAAAGGAAAGGACTCAAATAAATAAAATCACAAATGAAAGAGGGGAGATCACAACCAACACAGCAGAAATACAAACATTAATAAGAGAATATTATGAGCAATGATATGCCAACAAATTAGGCAATCTGTAAGAAATGGACAAATTTCTGGAAACATATCAACTACCAAAACTAAAACAGGAAGAAATAGAAAATTTGAACAGACCCATAACCAGCAAAGAAATTGAATTAGTAATCAAAAATCTCCCAAAAAACAAGAGTCCTAGGCTGGATGGCTTTCCAGGGGAATTCTACCAAACATTTAAAGAAGAGTTAACACCTACTCTCTTGAAGCTGTTCCAAAAAATAGAAATGGAAGGAAAATTTCCAAACTCATTCTGCGAGGCCAGCACTTCATTACCCTGATTCCAAAACAAAGACCCCACTAAAAAGGAGAGCTACAGACCGATTTCCCTGATGACCATGGATGCAAAAATTCTCAACAAGATACTAGCAAGCCAGATCCAATAATACATTTAAAGAATTATTCATCACAATCAAGTGGGATTTATTCCTGTGATGCAGAGCTGGTTCAATGTCCACAAATCAATCATGATGATACATGACATTAATGAAAGAAAGGATAAGAAGCACAAGATTCTCTCAATAGATGCAGAGAAAGCATTTGACAAAATACAGCATCCTTTCTTTCTAAAATTTTTTTAAAGTTTATTTCTGAGAGAGAGACAGAGCATGAGTGGGGGAGGGGCAGAGAGAGAGGGAGACACAGAATCTGAAGCAGGCTCCAGGCTCTGAGCTGTCATCACGGAGCCCGACGCGGGGCTCAAACTCATAGAATGCAAGATCATGACCTGAGCCGAAGTCGGACGCTCAACCAACTGAGCCACCCAGGCACCCCCAAAATACAAAATACTTTCTTGATAAAAACCCTCAAGAATATAGGGATGGAAGGATCATACCTCAAGCTTATAAAGCCCATATATGAAAGACCCACAGCTAATATCATCCTCAATGGGGAAAAACAGAACTTTCCCCCAAGGTCAGCAGAAGTCTCCCACTATTGCATGAGGGTCACAAAATTCTCTGGCACAAAACTTGTCAGAGATACAAAGCAAAGTTGACAACTGTGAGGACAGAAAACTTCCCTGCTCCCCCACGATGAGACCAAAAAGAGCAAAGTAGCAAGCACTAGAACTCTGCCAGAGGAGAGCCAGGAGCCTACAGAGAGCCTGGCTGGGTTGTGCAGGCACACAGGAAGGCCAGACACTAAGAGTGGAGTAGGAACATTGAAGAAAAAACCTCCATGACCCTGCAGAAACATAGAACAACACCAGAGGGATGTAAACCAGTGAGGGACTAAAGGCACAAACAACAAAGCAACAACAAAGCCCAAACCCAGGGGCACCTGCTGGCTCAGTGGAGCAGGGGACTGTTGATCTCAGGTCAGAGTTGAAGCCCCATGTTAGGTGCAGAGCCTACTTAAAAAAAAAAAAAAAAAAGTCTCGGGCTCCTGAGTAGCTGCATCATTAAGCATCTGTCTTTGGCTCAGTTCATGATCTTACAGTTCATGAGTTCAAGCTCTGCATTGGATGAGCTCAAGCCCCACTTCTTTCTCTCTTTCTCCCTCACTCTCTCTCCCTGTGCCCCTCCTGGGATTCTCTCTTTCTGTCTCTGCCCTTGCTCACTTGTGCCCTTTCTGTCTCTCTCAAAAACAAAAACAGAACCAAAAACTCAATTCCTGGTGATTAACCACACACATGGCCCAGTTGCCTAGCAGAATAGGCATCCCCATTTCCTGGCATAAGTCCTATTTGCCTCACTAACCACCATTGTAAACATAAAGTTTAGCATTCAGTCAAAAATTAACAAACACCAAAAAAGTGAGGAAAGACGCTCACTGTCAGGGGACAAAGCAGGCAGCAGACACAGACCCAGAGGTGACTCACACACTGGAACTCTCGTGCAGATGCTTTAAGTGGCTGTGACTAATGTATTAAAGGTTCTAGGGGGAAGGGAGGCAGGTACACATGCTGCAGCCTCTTTCTGCTGGAGGAGAGTCCCAGGCAGCTGGATGCTACATGCTGCCCTCACAAGGTGTCAACGC
The DNA here is from genome assembly GCF_016509475.1 of Prionailurus bengalensis. Lineage (NCBI taxonomy): Eukaryota > Metazoa > Chordata > Mammalia > Carnivora > Felidae > Prionailurus > Prionailurus bengalensis. The sequence continues at coordinate 699,615 of NC_057346.1, forward strand.
CTGTCCTGGGGTCCCAGGCAGCACACCAACAGAAATGCCACAACTGCTGGGGTCATGTTCAGACAAGCTATCGCTCCATATTGGAAAAAAGGGATACCAGGTAGAGATTAAAGTGAACTCCTATCAAACATCATATATAAAATTTAGTGCCAAATTACTATGATTAAAGATTAAATATGAAATAAAATATATAAAGCTTCTGAGAGATTATATAAAAATATTTTCTAACCTCAGGGTAAGGAAATATTTCTTAGAGCACATGGAACATGATCCAAAGAGGAGAAAAATAATGAATTTGACTATGTCAAAATTATAAACTTGTCTTTGTATCAAAACATGATTAAAACAAGGAAAAAGGCATGATGTGAGAGAATATTTAGAACACGTACAAGAAGGACTCATATTGGGGCACCTGGGTGGCTCAGTCAGTTGGGCTCTGTGCTGTCAGTGTGGAGCCTGCTTGGGATTCGCTCTTTCCCTCTCTCCCCCTCCCCAACTCACACTGTCTCTGTCTCTGTCAAAATAAATGAATAAACTTTAAAAAAAAGAAGAAAAAGGACTCATATTCACAGTATATAAATAGGGGCGCCTGGGTGGCTCAGTTGGGGTTGAGCCTCCGGCTCTTGATTTCCACTCAGGTCGTGATCCCAGGGTTGTATGTTGGACTCTGTGCTGGGCATGGAGCATAGAGAGGCAGGCTCCCTCTTTCTCTCTCTCTCTCTCTCTCTCTCTCTCTCTCTGCCCCTCCCCCACCTCTCTCCCATCTCTCTCAAAATAAATAATCACTTTTTTTTTAAAGCAATGGAATACAGTTACATATTCCTCAGAAAGACACAGGTTTAACAGTGGGGGATGCCAGGCATTGGTAATGGTGTGCAGCAGTGGGAGCCCCTCCCGCAGTGCCTTTGGGGTGTGAGTGGGTGCAGTCTCTTGAGGAAATGTCCTGCCATCATCCGATAGGTTGAACATGAACAGACCCTACAAGCCAGTAATTTCCCTTCCAGATACATGCCCTCGAGGAAGCCTGCATGTGTGCATCAGAAGACATGCAGAAGTATACAAAGATCATCATTGTTTTTAGAAGCCCCAAACTGAAAACACCTAAATGTGGAATATCCATGTGCCGCTGTTCAGCAAGGAAAATGAACAAACTGCAGCTACACACATCATCATAGATGATTCTAAACAATATAATTTGGGGCAAAATAAGGCAAATCACAGCACAAGAGCAACAAGTCAGGAGGAGTTAAGATGACAGATGAGTGAGGGGACCCTGGACTTGTCCCTCAAACTCAGCTAGATCAGTATCAAAGCATTGTGAACACCTAGGAAATCGATCTGAGGATTCACACAATGATCTGCATAGTTTGAGGGAGAGAACGCAGCAGGTGCATGGTGCTGAGAGGTGAACTGGGGGGCGAGAAGAGCCAGGGTACCTCGGAGGGGGGGGGAGTCGTTTTTGCCGAGAGGAGAAAGGGGGAGAGAGCAGCACCTCGAGTTTTTGCAGGAAAGCACTTCCCCCCGAAAGCAGCTAGAGAGAAAGAATGAAAACATGCTCTGGGGACTAGACAAGAAAATTTTCCCCAGAACCATTGATGGGGGAAAAAGGAGAGGGTTTCAATACCACTAGGTTTTTATAAACAACAGTGTGCCAAGTGTGACGTTTCAGAGGTCAGCACCTCGGAAATAAAGCTTTAAAAAAAACCATTCATAATAGTAGGAGGCTTTAATACCCCACTCACAGCAATGGACAGATCATCTAAGCAGAAACTCAACAAGGAAACAATGGCTTTGAATGACACTCTGGACAAGTTGGACTTAACAAATATATTCAGAACATTTCATCGTAAAACAGTAGAATATACATTCTTTTCGAGGGCACATGGAACATTCTCCAGTACAGATCACACACTGGGTGACAAATCAGCCCTCAACAAGTACAAAAAGATAGCGATTTTACCATACATATTTTCAGATCATAACAATGTGAAACTTGAAGTCAACCACAAGAAAAAGGTTGGAAAGCACTCAAACACATGGAGGTTAAAGAACATCCCACTAAAGAATGAATGGGTTAACCAGGAAATTAAAGAAGAAATTTAAAAAATACATGGAAGAAAATGAAAATGAAAACACAACAGTCCAAAACCTTTGTGATGTAGCAAAGGCAGTCCTAAGAGGGAAGTATATTGCAATCCAGGCCTATCTCAAGAAGCTAGAAAGGTCCAAAATATACAACCTAAACTTACACCTAAAGGAGATAGAAAAGGAATCGCAAATAAAGCCAAAAGCCAGCAGAAAAAGGGAACTAATAAAGATTAGAGCAGAAATAAATGACACACAAACAAACAAAAAACAGTAGAACAGATCAATGAAACTAAGAGCTGGTTCTTTGAAAGAATTAACAAAATTGGTAAACCACTAGCCAGACTTATCAAAAAGAAAAGAGAAAGGATCCAAATAGATAAAATCACAAATGAAAGAGGAGAGATGACCACCAACACCACAGAAATACAATCATAAGAGAATACTATGAAAATTTATATGCCAACCAACTGAGCAATCAGGAAGAAATGGACAAATTCCTAGAAACTCACAAACTATCAAAACTGAAACAGGAAGAAATACAAAATTTGAACAGACCCATAGCCAGCAAAGAAATTGAAAAGGAAAACTTTGAAACTCATTCTATGAAGTCAGCATTGCCTTGGGGATTCCAAAACCAAGGACCTCACTAAAAAGAATTACAGGCCAGTATCCCTGATGAACATGAATGCAAAAGTTCTCAACAATATATTAGCAAACCAAAGTCAGTACATTAAAAGAATTATTCACCATGAGCAAGTGGAATTTATTCCTTGGCTACAGCACTGGTTCAATATTTGCAAATCAATCAGTGTGATACATGACTATAATAAAAGAAAGGATAAGAACCATATGATCCCATCAATAGTTGCAGAAAGAGCATTTGACAAAATACAGCATCCATTCCTGATAAAAATCCTCAAAAAGGAGGGATAGATGGACCTCAAGATCATAAAAACCATATACAAAAGACCCACAGCTAATCTCCTTAATGGGATAAAACTGAGAGCCTTTCCCCTATGGTCAGGAATAAGACAAGGATGTCCACTCTCACCATTACTATTTAACATAGTACTGGAAGTCTTAGCCTCAGCATTCTGACAACAAAAAGAAAAAGCATGCTAATCAGCATGGAAAAAGTCAAACTTGCTATTTGCAGATGACATGATACTCTGTGTGGAAAACCCAAGAGACTCCACCAAAAAGGTGCTAGAATTAACATATAAGTTCAGCAAAGTCACAGGATATAAAATCAGTGTGCAGAAATCTCTTGCATTTCTCACCAATAATGAAGCAGCAGAAAAAGTAATCAAGGAATTGATCCTATTTGCAATTGCACCAAAAACAATAAGATACCTACAAATAAACCTAACTAAAGCAGTAGAAGATATAGAGGCGCCTGGGTGGCTCAGTTGGTTAAGTGTCCGTGGTTCAGTCATTTAAGCATCCATCTTCGGCTAAGGTCACGATCTCACTATTCATGGGTTCAAGCCCCACATCGGTCTCTGTGCTGACAGCTCAGCGCCTGGAGCCTGCTTCGGATTCTGTGTCTCTCTCTCTCTCTGCCCCTCCCCCGCTCATGCTATGTCTTTGTGTCTCAAAAATAAATAGATATTAAAAAAAATTTTTTAATAAAAATAAAACATTAAATAAAAACAGAAGTAAAAGATCTATACTCTGAAAACTATAGAAAGCGTATGAAAGAAATTGAAGTGGACACAAAGAAATGGAAACGCATTTCATGTGCATGGATTGGAAGAACAAGCATTGTTAAAATGTCTATACTACCCAAAGCAATCTGTGTATTTAATCCAGTTCCCATTAAAATACCACCAGTATTTTTTGCAGAGCTAGAACTCACAATCCTAAAATTCGTATGGAACCACAAAAGATCCTGGGTAGCCAAAGCAATCCTGAAAAAGAAAAGCTGGAGGCATCACGATTCTTGATTTCAAGCTGTATTACAAAGCTGTAGTCATCAAGACAGTATGGTACTGGCATAAAAACAGACACATAAATCAGTGGAACAGAAGAGAAAACCCAGAAATGGACCCACAACTATATGGTCAACTCATCTTTGACAAAGCAGGAAAGAATATCCAGTGAAAAATAGACAATATTTTCAGCAAATAGTGTTGGGAAAACTGGACAGCAACATGCAGAATGAACTGGACCACTTTCTTACATCATATACAAAAATAAATTCAAAATGGATGAAAGCCCTAAATGTAAGGCAGGAAACCATCAAAATCCTAGAGAAGGACACAGGCAGCAACCTGTGTTGCTTTGACCTCAGCTGGGGCACCTTCTCACTAGACAACATTGCTGAAGGCAGGGGAAACAAAAGCAAACATGAACTATTGGGACTTCATCAAGATAAAAACTTCCACACAGCGAAGGAAACAATTAGCAAAACCAAAAGGCACCCTACAGGATGAGAGAAGATACTTGCAAATGAGGTATCTGATAAAGTGTTAGTATCCAAAATCTATGAAGAATTTCTCAAACTCAACACCCAAAAAACTAACAACCTAGTTAAGAAATGGGCAGAAGACATGAATAGACATTTTTCAAAGGGGACATCCAGATGGCTAACAGACATGAAATAATATTCAACATCACTCATCATCAAGGAAATACAAATCAAAACCACAATGAGATACCATCTCACACCGGTCAGAATGCCTAAATTACCAACACAAGAAACAACACATGTTGGCAAGGATGCGGAGAAAGGGAAACACTCTTGCACCGCTGGTGGGAATGCAAACTGGTGTGGCCACTGTGAAAAACAGTATGACAATTCCTCAAGAAACTAAAAATAAAACTACCCTACAATCCAGTAATTGCACTATTAGGTATTCACCCAAAGGATACAAAAATATAGATTTGAAGGTGTACATACACCCTGATGTTTATAGCAGCATTATCTATAATAACCAAACTATGGAGAGAGCCCAAGTGTCCATCAACTGATGAATGAATAAAGAAGATGGGTGTATATATTCAATGGAATCAAAGAGAATTAACTCTTGCCATTTGCAATGATGTGGATGGAACTAGAATGTATTATGCTAAGTGAAATAAGTCAATCAGAGAAAGATAAACAGCATATGATTTCAGTCGTATGTGGAATTTAAGAAACAAAACATGAACATATGGGAAGGTGGAGGGGAGAGAAGAGAGGGAAACAAATCACCAGAGACCCTTAAATATGGAGAACAAACTGAGGGCTGATGGAGGGGAGGTGGGGGGGATGGGCTAGATGGGTGATGAGTATTAAGGAGGGCACTTGTGATGAGCACTGGGTGCTATATGTAAGTGATGAATCATTGAATTCTACCCCAGGAAACTACATTGCACTGTAAATGAATCAAAATTTAAATTTAAACAATAATAAAAATTCAGAACAAAAATCAGGTCAGTTTTACTTATTTGAAGTTCAGAAACAGGTAAAACAAGCAATATGATATGCATGTATACTCATGTGCTATAATTATGCAGACACAAAGCCCATGTAATCGGTCACCTCTGTGGGCAAGGAAAGGAAGTGCAATCCCCAGAGAGGCATGGAGATGGGAGCTCCGGGAAGTTCCTAAAATAGTGATAATGTGCACATTTCTCAGTCTAAGTCATTACATAGACATTAGCTTCATTATAATTAATTGCAATATGTATATATGCTCTATATGTTTTTTGTGTTAATTTAAAAATTAAAATTTAAGAATAAAATATTAATAAGAGTGCCTGGTGGGCAACTCTTGGTTTTGGCTCAGGTCATGATCTCGAGGTTCATGGGATTGAGCCCCACATTGGGCTCCACGCTGACAATGTGGAGCCTGCTTGGGATTCTCTCTCTCCCTCTCTCTCTGCATCTCCCCTGCTCATGCACAAGTTCTCCCTCTCTCTCTCTCAAAAATAAATAAACGTTAATAATAATATATTAATAAAAAGCAGGGAGCTACAACCCCAGAAGCAATATATAACTAAGGCTGTAAGATGTCCAATTATGAAGATCCAGAGTAAAAAACTCAGGTCAGTTTTTTTAGAGGGTTTTTTCCTATTAGATACTTCGACATACTTAAATGCTTCACATATAGGATTCTGCTTGAAGGTGGTTTTTTTTTTTCTTTTGCCCAGACCCTTGCTTTTATATGGACCAAAGCTTAAGCACTGAAAAGGCAAGAGTTGACGAATTATTCAACTTTTATGCCTTAATAGCTAAATAAACATCTCTTCTTTCCTGAGATACTCAAAGAATCAAATTTACCTTTTGTTTTACAAAAGAAGAGGGGCACCTGGGTGGCTCAGTCAGTTGAGTGTCGACTTCGGCTTAGGCCATGATCTCATGGTTCATGGGTTCCAGCCCAACATCAAGCTCTGCATGACAGCACTGAGCCTGCTTGGGATTTTCTCTCTCTCTCTCTCTCTCTCTCTCTCTGCCCCTCCCTCGTTCATGCCCTGACTCACTCTCTCTTGATTGCTCTCTCTTGCTCTCTCAAAATAAATAAATAAACTTTAAAAAGTAATAAAAGTACTGTATTTTTTAAAAAGGAAGAAAAAAAGACAAGAAAACCCAGCATTTGAAGGAAGATTGTTATAGAATAGTCAAAGTATTAGGAATTTCTTTTTATCAACATTAATTTTATGTAATTGTTTGTCATCAAATTACTTCTGTTTCCTAACCTAATACAAGGCTAAAGACTGTTTCTGGTGACCAAAGAAGAAAGTCTGTTCCCCACGTTGAGTATTTGACACCAGAACTTAACATTTGATTCTTCTCTGTCAGCATACGTAACTGAATTATTTTTGTGTCATGGTATAATTATTTCAGATGTACAAGAAACCATTTGCAAAAATCCATCCATCAAAAATACCTTACGAATAATACCATTTCTGGTAAGTACTTTAAGAAGCTTTTATTTTTCTCATTTTAGGAAATGTCATGATTTTGTGTGTAAGAATCCTGTATTGAAATTAATTTTTCTTGATATTGGCTTTTAGGGAGTTTTTCTCCCAGTCAACTTTCAATGATGAGACGTTTTGTTAGAATCAGCAAATATCCTTTCATTTAAAACAATCAAAATATATAGGACGCCTGGGTGGCTCAATCACTTAGGCATCCGACTTCAGCTCAGGTCATGATTTCAAGAGGTCTAGCCCCACATAGAGCTCTGGAGCCTGCTTTGGATTCTGTGTCTCCCTCTCTCTGCCTTCTCCTACTTGCACTTACTCTCTTTCTCTGTCTCTCTCAAAAATAAATAAACATTTTTTAAAAATTAAAAAAAATCAAAATATAAAGTTTTTTCCATCCAGAGTATTTCATCATCCATGGGAACAGAAACTGATATCATTGCACTACTGATATGTAGTATATGGGTATGTAGCCTAACCGGAAAATTGTTGGTTATTTTACCATGGTAATGATCCCACCCTTGCCCATCTCCCTTTTGTGTTTTCAAAGTTCAAAACTAGACATCATTATTTGGAATTTTGTTTTGGTTTTTTGCCTTGACACTGGATTCTGGTAAAGATACACATGTAAGTGGCAATTTAGTGCATTAAGGAATTTTCAGTCTAACAGGGAGAAAGAACACACATGGATAGTGTATACAAATTACCATAATATGAATTAAGACTATGTGAGGCACCTGGACTCTTACTATCCTCAACTTAGGTGTTCGACAAAGAAATGCATTGTTAGAGGGGCGCCTGGGCGGCTCAGTCTGTTAAGCGTCCAACTTTGGTTCAGGTCATGATGTCCCAGTTCGTGGGTTCGAGTCCCGCATCGAGCCCTCTGCTGACAGCTCAGAGCCTGGAGCCTGCTTCAGATTCTGTGTCTCCCTTCTGTCTACCCCTCCACCATTCACACTGTCTCTTTCTCTCTCAAAAATAAATAAACATTAAAATTTTTTCTAAAAAAAAAAAATGTTTTCTTAGAGAATTCATTGGATGCTTGCTCAATTGTTTTTCATCACATACCCTCAGTTCTGTAATCTTGACAGGAAAAAGTACGACGACACAAGTATACTTCATCTCTTATTATTTGCTCTTACATAAACAAAGTTACACATTTCCTGCCCACATTTTAGATTTTTGCTGTGTCCTGAGTGTGGTAGTAAAGAAGAAGAAAGAGGCTGCCCCTGCCTTCATGAAGCTTCTTATTTCGGTCTCTGCAAATGGTTCTCAGAAACGGCCTTTTTGGTGTGGCATTGTTGATGCAGTGACTATTGTACAGGAGTCTTTTGGCAACTGTCACTTTGACTCCTGATCTATTTTCTTCTATAATTTCTATAATTCTCAAAAATTATATATCTCTCTGGAAAATTCACGAGAGTGAAGTTTATATATTAATCCACCATGCTGCACCCCCCACATGTGTGTTTTATTACTGTTTTTTGTGTTTCCCCCCATTCTGTCACTCCTTGTGTTTTCTTCTCCCACAGTGTTTGGTGGTGTTGCTTTGAGTTTTTCCTCTTAGGAAAAGAAATGGACTGGCATATTCACTCCTGTTGAAATACTTGGCTTGAATTTTAAAAGATAATTTTTCATTTTTAAAAATTATTTTTTGAAAAATTTTAATGTTTATTCTTTGAGAAGGAGAGAGCGAGCACAAGCAGGGGAAGGGCAGAGAGAGGGAGACACAGAATCCGAAGCAGGCTCCAGGCTCTGAGCTATCAGCACAGAGCCCAATGTGGGGCTCAAACTCATGAACCATGAGGTCATGACCTGAGCCAAAGTCAGAGGCTTAACTGACTGAGCCACCCAGGTGCCCCTCACTTCTAAAAATTATTTTAAAAGACTTAAAACCATTTAAATCATTTAAAAACAATTTCTGGGAAGAAGTATAGTGAATTTCTAAAAGTGGGATTTTAGACACTTGTAACATGAGCAAAAGAAATAATTTTGAGCAGGATCTCCCAGGTGGCAGGCAGTCAGCTTCCACCACTCAGAGCAAGTGCTGTTGTAAGATTTCAGAGGAACAAAATTTGGCCCATCCCTTCCTGTATCCCTTCACTGATTAGTCATAATCATCTTAATGGTACTGGCATCTATCCTCTAGTGTACCTGTGAGGGCTTCTAGAGAGAAGAACCAGTGTAAAGTATTTAGAACAGTGCCTATAACACAACACATGCTAGACACCATTGGGTTGCATTATCATTAGTGCCACTATTGTGATCATCTTATCCATTTACATCGTCTCAAAAAAAAGGTTGCATCGTTTCAGAAAAAGGTAACATTCCTGAAACTACTTAAGTGAAATGCACATGCAAAGCATAACTTCCTTGTAAATAATAGGAATCATAACAATTTGTAACAATTCATAGTCCCACCTACTTCTCTTTTTACACTATGAATCTTCCTTCCAGCCAAACAAATTTAATGCGTTGTCCTTCAAGTCTGCAGTACTCTGTATGCTGTCATGTTTTTCTCATTGTTTGTTCATGTTCACCCCAGCTCCAAACTGCACCAGCTGTACTTTTGCTCTACCTTCCTAATCCAACCTATCTAAGCACCAACTTAATGTCACTTCCCCCATGAATCTCTCCATGACCAATCCAGCTTATGATGACCACATTCTCCTCTGAACTTAATTACTGTAGTACCACTGGTTTTATACTTCTACTCCATAGGTATTTTTGTGGGTTGTCTTTTTACATGAGTGATCTTCTTTGGAACTATATTCTTGAGGCTGTTTTTCCATTTACCTGTCTACTTCATAGAAACTAGCACATACTACATACTTGAAAATATTGGTTGAGACTTTATGATTTTTTTATACCTGGTTTTTAAATATATGATGTACCTTTTTCAGGCTACAATAAAATGAGGTGATGTATTTGAACTGGAAACGTTTTTAATATTCTGAAGCAAGATTTTATGCCCCATAAAATACCACTGTTGTCTTGCAAAGCCCCTTGGTGAATGCTAAATGTCAATTAATACTCTTTAATGGCACCCAAATTTTGTTGAGATATATTTAGAAACAAGAATGGAAGCACACTTAGGGATTCCTACCACTGAAAAGTACTGTCCCAAATTATTTCACACACATTATCTTGTTTAATATTCTAAGCAAAGGACATCAAGGAATTTTCTCAAGTCTCACAAATATTCAGTGGCAGAGCCAAGATTCAGTTTCCCAAGTTTCCCCCCAAAACTCTTCTACCTCTTTTAATTCTTACTTCAGTTGATGACACCATCCTCCAGACTTCCCAGACAGAAATGTGTATCTCATCCAGGCTTCTCCTTCTCCCATGCCCACAGGCAATATGTCCTCCTGATAATACACCTCAAATCCATCCACTATCTTCATTCCTACTGTTAGTGCCTTTGTTTAACAATTTATCATGTTTCAGGTGGCAAGGATGGATGAAGCAGAGCAGTGAATCAGCGATATAGAGGACAGACTTATGGAGAATAATGTAATGAAGCAGAAAAAAAAGAGGGAGACCAAAGCAAAAAAAAGAGCATGATATAAGAATCAGAGAACTCAGTGACTGATTGAAAAGGAATATCATCAGAACCATAGGGGTCCCAGAAGATAAAAAGAGAGAAAAAGGGGTAGAAGGTTTATGGGAGCAAACCATAGCGAAAAAGTTTCCTAACCTAGGGAAAGACGCAGACATCAAAATCCAAGAAGCACAGAGAATTCCCATTAGATTCAACAAAAACCAGTCATCAACAAGGCATATCATAATCATATTCACAAAATACTCAGGCAAGGAAACAATCATGAAAGCGGCAAGGGGAAAAAATTCCTTAACCTACAAGGGAAGACATATCAGGTTTGCAGCACACCTATCCACAGAAACTTGGCAGGCCAGAAAGGAGTGGCAGAATATATTCAATGTGCTGAATAGGAAAAATATGCAGCCAAGAAATTTTTATCCAGCAAGGCTTTCATTCAAAATACAAGGAGAGATACAAAGTTTCCCAGGCAAACAAAAATTAGAGCAAGTTCATGACCACTAAACCAGCCCTGCAAGAAATTTTAAGGGGGACTCTCTGAAGGGAGAAAAGACAGAAAAAAACAAAACAAAACAAAACCCAAAGCAACAAATACCAAAAGGACCAGAGAGCACCACCATAAACTCCAATTCTACAAGTAACATAATGGCAATAAATTCATACCTTTCAGTACTCACTCTAAATGTCAATGGACTAAACACTCCAATCAAAAGACATAGAGTAACAGAATGGATAAGAAAACAAGATCTGTCTATATGCTATTTATAAGAGACCTATTTTAGACCTAAAGACACCTTCAGATTGAAAGTAAAGGGGTGGAGAACCATCTATTATGGTAATGGTCGCCAAAGAAAGCTGGAGTAGCCATACTTATATCAGACAATCTAGATTTTAAAATAAAGACTGTAACAAGAGATGAAGAAGGGCTTTATATCATAACTAAGGAGTCTATCCACCAAAAAGATCTAACACTTGTAAACATTTATGCTCCAAACGTGGGACACCCAAATATATAAATCAATCACAAACATAAAGAAACTCATTGATAATACCATAATAGTAGGGTACTTCAACACCCCACTTAGAGCAATGGACAGGTTATCTAAATACAAAATCAACAAGGAAACAATTGCTTTGAATGATACACTGGACCAGATGGATTTAACAAATATATACAGAACATTTCATCCTAAAGCAGCAGAATACACATTCTTCTCCAGTGCACAAGGAAGATATCTAGAATATCTGGACACTGGGACACAAATCAGCCCTCAACAAGTACAAAAAGATGGATCATACCATGCATATTTTCAGACCACAATGCTATGAAACTCGAAATCAACCACAAGAAAAAATTTGGAAAGATAACAAATACTTGGAGACTAAAGAACATCCTACTAAGGAATGAATGGGCTAACCAAGAAGTTAAAGAGGAAATCAAAAAGTACATGGAAGCCAATGAAAATGACAACACCAAAACCTCTGGGACGCAGCAAAGGCAGTCATAAGAGGGAAGTGTATAGCAATCCAGTCTTTCCTAAAGAAGGAGGAAAGGTCCCAGATACACAACCTAACCTTACACCTTAAGGAGCTGGAAGAAGAACAGCAAATAAAACCCAAAACCAACAGAAGACAGGAAATAGTGAAGATTAGAGCAGAAATCAATGCTATCGAAACCAAAAAAAAAAAAAAAAAATCAGTAGGAAAGATCAGTGAAACTAGGAGCTGCTTCTTTGAAAGAATTGACAAAATTGATAAACACCTAACCATTTTGATCAAAAAGATAAAGGAAAGGACCCAAATAAATAAAATCACAAATGAAAGAGGGGAGGTCACAACCAACACAGCAGAAATAAAAACAATAAGAGAATATTATTAGCAATTATACACTAATAAAATGGGCAATCTGGAAGAAATGGACAGACTCCTAGAAACATGTAAACTACCAAAATTGAAACAAGAATAAATAGAAAATTTGAACAGGCCCATAGCCAGTAGAGGAATCGAATTAGTAATCAAAATCTCCCAAAAAACAAGAGTCCAGGGCTGGATGCCATTCCAGGGGAACTCTACCAAACATTTCAGAAAGAGTTAACACCTATTCTCTTGAAGCTGCTCCAAAAAATAGAAATGGAAGGAAAACTTCCAAATTCCTTCTTCAAGGCCAGCATTTCATTTACCCTGATTCCAAAACAGGACAAAGACCCCAATAAAAAAGAGAACTATAGACGAATTTCCCTGATGAACATGGATGCAAAAATCCTCAACAAGATACTAGCTGACCAGATTCAACAATACATTAAAAGAATTATTCACCACAATCAAGTGGGATTTACACCTGAGATGCAGGGCTGGTTCAATATCCGCAAAACAATCACTGCGATACATCAATAAAAGAAAGGATAAGAACCACAAGATTCTCTCAATAGATGCAGAGAAAGCATTTGACAAAATACAACATCCTTTCTTGATAAAAGCCCTCAAGAAAGTAGGGATAGAAAGATCATACCTCAAGATCATAAAAGTCATATATTAAAGACACATCACTAATATCATCCTCAATAGGGAAAAACCGAGAGCTTTCCCCCTAAGGTCAGGAACAAGACAGGGATGTCCTCTCTTGCCACTGTTATTCGACATAGTATTGGAAGTGCTAGCCTCAGCAATCAGACAACACAAAGGAATAAAAGGCATCCAGATCAGCCAGGAGGAGGTCAAACTTGCACTCTTCACAGATGACATGATAGTCTATATGGAAAACCCAAAAGATTCCACAAAAAAACTGCTACAACTGATCCATGAATTCAGCAAACTCACAGGATATAAAATCAATGCACAGAAATAAATTGCATTCCTATACACCAATAATGAAGCAACGGAAAGTGAAATCAAGGAATTAATGCCATTTAGAATTGCAGCAAGAACCATAAAATACCTAGGAATAAACCTAACCAAAGAGGTGAACATCTACACACTGAAAACTATATAAAGTTTATGAAAGAGATTGAAAAAGACAAAAAATTGAAAAATATTCCATACTTCTGGGTTGGAAGAACAAATATTGTTAAAATGTCGATACTACCCAAAGCAATCTACGTATTCAATGCAATCTGTATCAAAATAATACCAGCATTCTTCACGGAGCTAGAACAATCAGTCCTAAAATTTGTATGGAAAAAATTTGTACAGAAAAGACCCCGAATAGCCAAAGCAATCTTGAAAAGGAAAACCAAAGCTGGAGGCATCACAATCCTGGATTTCAAGATGTATTACGAAGCTGTAATCATCCAGACAGTATAATATTGGCACAAAAACAGACACTCAGATAAATGGAACAGAATAGAGAACCCAGAAATGGACCCATAAACATATGGCCAACTAATCTTTGCCAAAGCAGGGAAGAATATCCAGTGAAAAATAGACAATCTCTTTAGCAAATAGTGTCGAGAAAACAGGACGGTGAAGTTCAGAATGAACCTGGACCACTTTCTTACACCATACACAAAAAGAAACTCAAAACGGATGAAAGACCTAAACATAACACAGAAAGCCATCAAAATTCTAGAGAAGAAAGGAGGCAAAAACCTCTTTGACCTTGGCTAGAGCAACTTCTTAACACATCTCCAGAGACAAGGGAAACAAAAGCAAAAATGAACTATTGGGACCTCATCAAGATAAAAACCTTCTACACAGTGAAGGAAACAATCAGCAAAACTAAAAGGCAACCAATGAAATAGGAGAAGATATGTGCAAACAACATATCATATAAAGGGTTAGTATCCAAAATCTATAAAACTGATCAAACGTAACACCCAAAAAACAAATAATCCAGTGAACAAATGGACAAAAGACATGAATAGACACTTCTCCAAAGAAGACATCCAGATGGCCAACCGACACATGAAAAAATGTTCAACTTCACTCATCATCAGGGAAATACAAATTAAAACCACAATGAGATACTACCTCACACCTGTCAGAATGGCTCACATTAACAACTCAGGCAACAACAGGTGTTGGCGATGATGTGGAGAAAGGGGAGCCCTCTTGCACTGCCGGTGGGAATGCAAACTGGTACAGCCACTCTGGAAAACAGTATGGAGGTTCCTCAAAAAATTAAAAATAGAACTACCCTATGACCCAGAAATTGCACTACTAGGTATTTATCCAAGGGATACAGGTGTGCTGTTTCAAGGAGACACACACCCCAACGTTAATAGCACTATCAACAATAACCAAAGTATGGAAAGAGCCCAGATGTCCATCGATGGATGAACGGATAAAGAAGATGTGATATATATATACAATGGAGTATTACTCGGCAATCAAAAAGAATGAAATCTTGCCATTTGCAACTACATGGGTGGAACTAGAGGGTATTATGCTAAGCAAAATTAGTCAAAGAAAGACAAGTATCATATGACTCAATTCATATGAGGACTTTAAGATACAAAGCAGATGAACATAAGGGAAGGGAAGCAATCATAAAAACAGGAAGGGATGCAAAACATAAGAGACTTGTAAATATGGAGAGCAAACAGGGTTACTGGAGGGGTTGTGGGAGGGGGGATGGGCTAAATGGGTAAGGGGCATTCAGAAATCGACTTCTGAAATATTGTTGCACTATATGCCAGCTAACTTGGATGTAAATTTAAAAAAATTAATTAATTAAAAATTGGTTTATATAAATAAAAACATCGAGTAAACATTAAATTTATTCTATAAATAAAAAACATTTGAAAAAAAAGAAGAAGAATGTGTCATGTCTCACCTGAAGAGATGTGATCTGTCCAGGGTATCTTTCATACCATCAGCCCAGAGTAATCTTTGTAAACCAAGAATATGAACATATCACTCTCCTGTGTCAGCACTTACCTGTCACCTAAAAGATGAATTAAAACTCCGGAGAACTGCATTCACGACCTTCCCAGCTGCACCTCTGGTTGCTCCCCAGCTTGTAAGTTATATACATTTGAGCGACAGGTAGGTCTCCCTGGAGCTCCCTGTCCTTCCAGGGCCCACACTGCCTTCCCCTCATCCCCTGCCTCACAGGACTTGTCCTCTTACATACTTCTCTCCTACTCATTCTTTCAGGCTTCATTTCACTGCCATTCTCTCTAGGAAGGCTTATTCAGCCCAAGTTTTATCCTGTCAAAGTTTAGAACTTCATCTTTTTGGCAACTATAGCAGCCTGATTTTTTTCTTTTCATAGAAGTTATCATACTGATCTCCTTTTTTTCTTTCCTTTTCTTTTTTTAATTTTTTTTTAATGTTTATTTTTGAGACAGAGAGAGCACGAGCAGGGGAGGGGCAGAGAGAGAGGGAGACACAGAATCTGAAGCAATCTCCAGGCTCTGAGCCATCAGCACAGAGCCTGATACAGAGCTGGGACTCACGAACCGTGAGATCATGACCTGAGCTGAAGTCAGCGCTTAACCAACTGAGCTCCCTGGGTGCCCTCTTTTTCTTCATTGAACAGATATTGCCTGGGTTTTCACTGTGTCAGACACACAGTGCCTGTGTGTGAGGGCTGGGACTAGAAAGAGGAAAACACTTTCCTGCCTTCAAGTCTCTTGCGTTCTAATAGAGACAACATGCAAACACTGTCCTCTCAGAGCTTGTCCCAGGGCATCCTGAAGACACCAGCCATGGCTTTTCAGTGTAAAAACTATGACTCTTAGAAGCAGAATTTTTATTTTGGAATATTTACTTTTTTTTTTTTAATAAATTTTATGAATTTATGAATTTAATGAATTTTTACCTAATGCCCTCTCAAGCAACTTCTTTAACCCAATATATGTTGTTAAACTACACCTAGGGTGTTATATGAGTTCCTGGAGCTTCCCTTAGAAAATAAAATTGCTAAACTGTGACTATTTACACACCAGATTATGATAAAAGGCACCTGCTAATCACCTTTTCCAATAGCAAAGGGTGAAGATTATGCTTTATGTGAAGTGGTACTCATTATGTTGAGGTTGATGTATATGTAGCACTTGAGAATTTGAATTATGAATTTAGTGTTATTAACATCCATAATCTGTAAGGAGATCCACCTGTGAATCTGCCTATGAATACTACAGTAAAATAGTGTTCTGAAATTATGTTACAGAACAGCCAGCCAAGGACCAGTCTATCTCCTGATGTTGGATCCAGAGTGCAGAGAAAATACTGATGAAGAATAACAGTAACTATTAAATGGAATCATTATTTTTGATAATCTCCTGTAAATATATCCTCGATTTCTGCATTTGTTAATAATTTAAAATACTATAACCATAAAATAAAGGTAAATCATAACATGGGTAATGGAGATAAATTGACTAGTTTACATTTATGCTACAAGTTTATTATGTATTTTATTGATACATTTTTAGTGAATGGAAATGCTTCATTGTTTTTAATGGGCATGCTTCTGAAAATAAATTCATTATATTTAAAAATACAACAGGATATTTTGTTATTAAAATTATGTATTAGCTGTAGTTGTGAAGCTTTGTTTTTCTAAAATTCCTAATAAATTCTATTAAATTTTGGTACAGTGGTGTAAAAAGTTGATGATTTTTTTAAGTCTATTTATTTATTTTGAGGGAGAGAGTGGGGGAGGGGCAGGGAGAGAGAGCAAAAGAGAGAATCCCAAGCAGGTTCCAAGCTGTCAGCACAGAGCCAATGTGGGGCTTGAACCCACCAACTGTGAGATCATGACCTGAGCTGAAATCAAGAGTCAGATGCTTAACCGACTAAGCCACCCAGGCATTCCCTAAAAAGTTTATGATCAGTCAGTAATATCCCACATATATATATTAAAGCTACTTGTTTAAGACTTTGAAGGATCTTTGTACTTTGGAGTTGTTGCCAAGGGATGTTAAGAAAACCAAAAGAGGGGCAAGGATCTCTCTCTGACACTCTCTCTCTGCCCCTCCCCTGACTCGTGCTCACGCGCTCTCTCTCTCTGAAAATAAATAAATAAATATTTAAATAAAGAAACAAGAAAACCAGAGAAACCCCTTGTATGATCATGAAACTTCATATGATTATCAAAGTTTTTTCATAGAATTATGATAATCGCATATGTCTTTTTATTTTCAATCAACCTTTCTACTTCAGGCTCTCTTCTGGATTGCTTCAGGCTGAGTTTCTGACCTCTCACACCAGTAAGGCTGACAGCATGGCATTTGTAGAGCATGGTGAGATGGCCAGAGTAAAAATCTCTCGTACCAGGCCTATCTTACAGGTCCTCAGAACTTTGCCCTTGGCCCCTGGAGAGAATGTGCGCAAGGTTCCGCCCCCTGAGGCCTCCCGCCCAGCTGGCAGCCTGTTTGCCACCTTTCCCTCAGGGCACCGGTTCCCCCAGCCAGCACCGCACCCTGGGCTCAGCATGCCTTTCCTGTCCCACTGCCATCCACCAGAGTCCCCTCAAACACTGCTGAGGTTGACTTCCTCGAGTGCTTCCTAAGAATCCTCTCTACTACCGCTGGTATAAATTATGTGCCTCCCTGACTGTAGTTATTTGTGTGGACATACCTCTCTTGTGGATAGAGAGCTCCTGACAGTTAGAGGTGGTCATTCGCATCGGTTGCCTTAGGAATTAAAGCGGGGACCCAGAGGCAAATCAACATAACGAACGTAGGGGAAAATATTCAACCGTTCCCTTTATCAAGCCCCTACTATGTGCTAGGTGCTGCTCCAGATATTAGGAACACAATAAAAAACAAAAGTAATTATTTTTTTGTCTCATGGAATTTACATTTTAGCAGGGAATACAGATTTTCAACATAAGAATATGCCAGCCGAGTTATAAAGCATGCTGAATGAAAACCAGAGCGCAGTAAGGGGGCACAGCGCTGGCAGGGTGATTTCAGACAACAGGTAGGGTGGCCAGAGAAGGTCTCTGAGAAGGTGACGTTTGCGCAAATATCCACGTAAAGTGAAGGGGGCCTTGGTGGGAGTGGGAGGAGAGCTCAGCCAGCGGGCAGGAAAGGGGGGGTTTTGTCACATGTGTCTGGTCCGTGGTCCACATCTAGAAAACAAGGGTCTAGAACAGAACCTTAGCTGCAAGTTGAACTTACACGGGAAACTTTAACACCAAGGTGCGGTTTGGGCATTTCCATTTTTTTTTAATCTCCCCAGAAGAATTGTAATGAGCAGACAAGGTTAAGAAACAGTGATCTGGAAGCAACAATGAGAAACCAGAAGGTCACCCCCCTTCCTGCTCTCCCAGTGCTTTGTTGTCCCCAGCGCAGACGTGCACATGTGAGTGGGCGTTGGTACATCAGTGTGAGGACACTGTGACTTCAAGCTCTGTGAACACAGGGACACAAATGACATTCTGCATTTTGAAAAAACCTTCAGACTTCACCGAAAGAATACTGTTAAGAGAATGAAGAGAGAAGAGCCTCCCGGGCCTGGAGGAGACAGAGAGCAGGTGGCAAACACCATCCTTCCTGGGTCCCTACCCGGAGGCTCCGGCCCTTTGGTCGTTACTCCATTCAACAAGCCCACCCGGAGCCCCTGCTCCGGCCCTCAGAGCTTCCTTGTATTCAGGATTGATCTAGGAAGAGGTGCAAATAGAGAACTCTAAATACAGATGCAAATAAGTTAGAATTTATAACTGTGCTCTCAAATCTGAATTGTTAATGAAATTGTAAAATGGACATTTCCAAAATGGGCATTTTACCTCCTCGGGTGAAGGTAGTGACGAAAATAGCACGAGGTGGAGGTGAGTGGTCCTGGGAGAATAAGGCAGGATTCACTGCACATGAGGGTGTTTGACAAGCAGGCCCGTTGGCAGCCGCGGGCTTGGGCGGCCATGCCTATGTGCGTTTCTTCCCTCACGTTTCCAGAAGAGAGAAGACAGGACTCAGTCCCAGGGACAAGGGATGCTTCAGCCAGATCTGTCTAAGAGGACTGATCACGTATTTAGAGAGATACTCCTTTCCTAGGAGTGGTTTTGGCCGAGGGTGCGCACCCAGGAATACCTACCATTACAGTACATGGATTATTATTTGCTCCAGGCAGGCAGCCAAAACACATATTCTCATCTCCCTTTACAGGTTAGAGTTCAGAGACTCAGAGATGTTACTCCCATCCAGAGTCACACAGCTGGCCAGTGGCAGATTGAGATTCAAACCCAGGTCTGTCTGGCTGCAGCACCCGTGTTCTTTCTGCTACATATGGCGGCCACTGGATGAAATAAGGGAGAGGAGAAAAGGAAATGAAAAAACAAAGATTGGGGCGCCTGGGGGGCTCGATCAGGTAAGCGTCCGACTTCAGCTCAGGTCATGATCTCACGGTTGTTGAGTCCGACCCCCGCGTCAGGCTTTGTGCTGATGGCTCAGTGCCTGTAGCCTGCTTCTGATTCTGTGTCTCCCTCTCTCTCTGCCCCTCCCCGGCTTGCACTCTGTCTCTCTCAAAAATAAATCCACATTTAACAAAAGAAAAAAAAAGAAGAAAAGGAAAAATGAAGATTAATGGGAAGACATGACTGAAAGAGGAAACATTTTGTACTTTCCTATTTTGGGGGTAGAAGCATAGGTTTCAGGAAGGCAACAGAAAATTCCAGGCTCAGGTTTTTTTTTTTTTAATTTTTTTTTATGTTTATTTATTTTTGAGACAGAGAGAGACAGAGCAGGAACGGGGGAGAGTCAGAGAGAGGGAGACACAGAATCTGAAACAGGCTCCAGGCTCTGAGCTGTCAGCACAGAGCCCGACGCGGGACTCGAACCCACAAAGTGCAGGATCGTGATCTGGGCCGAAGTAAGACACTCTACCAACTGAGCCACCCAGGCGCCCCAGGCTCAGGTTTTAAAAAATAGAAAGCTGCATGTCAGTTCTAGCAAATAATTGGGGCATTTTTTTATGCTATCAAGACACAATTTTGTGAATTGGGATTTTTTTTTTAATTTTTTAACATTTTTATTCATTTCTTGAGAGACAGAGTGCAAGCAGGGGAGGGGCAGAAAGAGAGGGAGACACAGAATCCGAAGCAGGCTCCAGGCTCCAAGCTGTCAGCACAGAGCCCAACCCAGGGCTCAAACCCACAGCCGTGAGATTGTGACCTGAGCTAAAGTCGAACGCTCCACCAAATGAGCCACCCAGGTGCCCTAATTGGGATATTATTTTTAAAGGGCATTCCCGTGGGGCAAGCAAGCCAAAGGGATTTGCCGTGTTTTTTTGTGAAACATTCCAAGCACCTCAAACTCTATTTTATTAATTAAAAAGAAAGGCAAGAAAGCATAGTCACGTGCTGCTGTAGCCACACTGAGCAGCAAGCTGTGTGCCAAGCCAGTGTCATGGTTAATAATCCCCAACCCTAGTACCTGTTATCTGCATACCAAAGGATGTCTCTACAAACAAAGGATAGTTGAAAATAGTTTTAAAAATTTGTTAAAATCTGGTCAGTCTGGGCCAAACAAGTTTATCTGGTGAGCTTGTAAAGCAGGACAGGTATTTATTTTACTAGTACTTGTATGTTACAACATTGTCCTTCTGTGAGACTGTGGTGTGACCAGAGTCCCTATGCAATACCAGCCCTAAATCCTCCGGATTTAGGTGCCAGAATTTTCGCAGATCCAGAGAGGGCTCACTGACAGCGACAAAAGTAGATCAAGATTCGTTATCAGTTATAGTGAAAGAGAATAGCATTTTGCGTGCTAAAAGTGATGACAGTGATGATGGGGTTATATATATGTAACATTTTAAAATATAAGAAAGCAAAATGCCTATATATATACTGAGTTTTAAGTCTTCAGGAAGAAAAGGATCCTCTTTCAAACTGAGAAGATAAGTTCAGAGGAAATCAAAGGAAACGCCAGTTCTATCAGTGACTAAACCTGGAAGACTCATTACAAGAGACAATAATCTTTTGGGCAAAGGATATAAAAAAATCAAAAGAAAAGTTTGGAAACATTTGTGAAAGGCAGAACTTCTAATAACTGGTAAGAGAAATTTAGATTCATCTTTAAAATTGGTGGCACACCTGGGTGACTCAGTTGGTTCAGCCTCTAACTCTTCATCTCATCTCAGATCTTGACCGCTGGGTCATGAGTTCAAGCCCCACATTGGGCTCCATGCTGGGCATGAAGCCTACTTAAAAAAATTAAAATGAAGTAAGATAATTTTTTAATTAAACAAAAAGGAAAGCCACACAATTGTTGCAAACAGGATCCACAAATGAATCCTAACATTAGCTTCAACGTTTAAGGAGAAATAAGACCTTTGCATAGCCTCAAAGTATCTCCCTCAAAATATCTATTAATTACAAAGAGAAAAAAGTCATTTTACTGTAGGGACACCTGGCAGATATCACTTGACTGTAAGTAATCAAGGTCATAATTACCAATAAAAAACGTTGAAATCATGTTGTGATCCCTGACACAATGTGTTGAAAAAGGTGTAACTTCAATCAAGGAGAAAACAAACCATCACACAAACTCAAATTCAGAGACCTTCTACAAAATGCCTGATGGGTACTTTCTAAAAGTGTCAAGGTCATGAAAGAAAAGGAGTAACAGAGGAACTGTCACAGATGAGCAGATACTAAAGGACATAAAATATAATATGATCCCTTGCATCGGACCCTGGAACAGAGTAAGGACAGTAGCAGAAAAACTGGTGAAATCCCAAGAAAATCTGTAGTGTAGTTAACAGTCTTACGAAAATGTTTGTTTCTAAGTTTTGATAACTCTGACATGGTTATGTAAGATGTCAACACTGGGGAAAGCTGGAAACAGGTATATAGGAACTCTGTACTATTATTACAAGTCTTCTGTAATCCCTGCACCCAATGTGGGGCCGGAACTCACGACTCCAAGATCAAGAGTCACACACTCTACCGACTGAGCCAGCCAGGTGCCCCAAAAAGTAAAAATTTTTTTTAAATTTTTTTTTCAACGTTTTTTATTTATTTTTGGGACAGAGAGAGACAGAGCATGAACGGGGGAGGGGCAGAGAGAGAGGGAGACACAGAATCGGAAACAGGCTCCAGGCTCCGAGCCATCAGCCCAGAGCCTGACGCGGGGGGCCTGACGCGGGGCTCGAACTCACGGACCGCGAGATCGTGACCTGGCTGAAGTCGGATGCTTAACCGACTGCGCCACCCAGGCGCCCCATAATTTTCAAAGCTCTAAAAATGTTTAAAATCTTGGGCTGTACCTTATGTTGCAATTTTTGGTTCATAACAAATACCACTGTAATTATATAAAATATTAAAACATATACTTAGTAGTTTCTTAAAAATGTATGAAGCACTTATATATAGATGCCATTTTGATATGGATTATACAGAGTAACGTTCGCACCCACAGGAATTAATAATCCAGACAATGCATTTGAAAGCCACATGCCAAGCCAACACCGGGGATATGGAAGGAGAGCGATGTCGCTGTTGCCACGGTAGAAGACCGCAAGGTGCTTGACAGCCGGGCAGTGCTGCCCCTCCAGGCACAGCCAGTGTGAGACCTGCGTGGATGTGGACACTGATGTCGGCTCGAGGCTCCTGGAGTGCCGGGGCCGTGGTGTCCTATAGAGTGAGGTTTCCCTCACCTCTCCAAGATTCTCATGCTCACAAGCCCTCTGTTGTCACTGGCACACGTCTCATCAAAATGAAAACATAAGCCCTTTTACTGCCATGGGAGGGGAAACATCCATTAGGTATGGGTTACTTGAAAGAAAACAAAAAGCCTGCATGCCAAGAAAAATGACTTTGTCTTGCAATAAAGAACCGTATCCTGTAATAACAGCTAACAGTTTTTGAAAGCTTATAATGTCAGACCTTGTGCAACACTGTGCGTATGCAGGACCTCATCCTGTCCTAGCAATGCAGTGAGGTACATGCTGTTGGGTCCAGACCCCAGATGAAAGAACTGAGGTGAGGTGAGGTTGAGTAACATGCCCAAGGTCACAAGGATGGGAAAGGACATATGAAGGAGTGAAACCAAAGTCTGTTTGACTTTAGAGCTCACTTAACCACTATCCTGTATAGCCAGGTCTCATTTCAGAGCAGAAGTTTCTAGATGATTTTGAGTATGGGCATATCTACAAGATTAAAAACTAGCTAAAAGGGTTTTTTTTTTAATCTTTTTGCAAACATATCTAAAGTGAACATATAACAAAAACTTTAAGAAACATATGCCTTTTGGATGGAGACTTGTTTAATTAGCTGATGAATACTTCAGGCGTGTTGAAACTTGAGTCTAACTCCTTTAGCTTTTGTAGAGCACGGTGGAATGTTCTAGGCACCCTGTCTTCCTCATGCTAAAGGCATCAGGGTGGCTACCTGCTAACCAAATGGCAAACAAACCCCCTTTACCTATATGGTTAGTGTAAGAAGGGAATGAAGAACAGGAATGATTTCATTTCAGCTGTGTATTTCTGACATCATCCCCCAAGGCTTCCCAGGGAAATATTTGGGAAATCTACATTCTTCTCCAAAATCCCCCTTCCTTTTCTTATTTGGCAAAGCGGGACTCTCCCTCACCATCAGCAAGTCAACACAGTGTGTATTCAGGTTGCTTTGGAGATCTTTTTCAGTGGCCTGTACAGGAGAAGAGGGTGGAAGTATCCGTGGAGAGATTACGGGGAAATGATCTCGTTCCGGCAACTTTCCATAGCACTTGTGTTCATATATTTAAGCACTGTCTGTGTGACAGGCCCTACCACAGTTGGACAAATAAAAATGAGTTAACACATCATCTGCCTCCAGGAACTCAGTTTCCTGGGGAAAAGAGACACAAGCAATCACATAATAGGACTGAACGTGGCCCCCCAGGAACAGGGTGGAGAAAGCACATACTTGTTTGTACTTGACTCTGCCTGGGAAAAACAGAATGCTGCAGCCTGAGGTGTAGGCTGGGTTTCACCAGGCAGGGAGGAGCACAAACGATATTCCGGACAAAGAGAAAGGCACATGTGCGACCTCAGCAGCTGGAGGTCAGGGAGGGCAAGACAGGAGGCTGGAGAGGCAGACAGAAGCCCAAATGCGGGCAACCGCCTGTATTACCTCGGTTGTCTTCTTACTGATTTTGAAAACACGTCTCAGTGTACTGTCAATGTATGTCACGTAGTAGGTCCTTAAATAACATTAACACTCCAAGAATGTTTTGAAGTGTAATTTCATGTCTATCATGATCAGTTGTAAAAGTAGGTCAAGAAGTATTAAACTGCTTTGAGATTTTTTTAATTAATGTGATATACCGCCCTCTAGTGGTTACAAAACTTTCTGTCACAGTCAATGCCAGTAGCTTTCACTCTAAAAATTCTGGTTCACTCATATGTGGAATTTAAGAAACAAAACAGATGATCATAGGGGAAGGGAAAGACAAATAAGATAAAAACAGGGAGGCAAACTATAGAAGACTCTTAATGATGGAGAACAAACAGGGTTGCTGGAGGGGAGGTGGGTGGGGGATGGGCTAGATAGATGGGTGATGGGCATTGAGGAGGGCACTTGTTAGGATGAGAACTGGGTGTTGTATGGAAGTGATGAATCACTGAATTCTACCCCTGAAACCAATATTGCACTCTATGTTAACTAGAATTTAAATAAAAATTTCAAAAGAAAAAAATCAGTCATCTCTGACATTTATTTATTTTAATTTATTGTTATAGACTATGGTTCATGATATAATTCATTCTGAAGTAGATTATGATCTAACTTTTTCTCAAATAGTAAGTTGAGTTAGTTTAATAATACAAACAATAGAAATGAAACAAATAAAATGCCCCATGTACTAACACTAATAATCAAACCAAGTAAATATATTTTCTAATTTATATGCATTTTGCATGTATTATCTCAAACAAGTGTGAAACAAACCTCTCTACTTTTATTCTTCAGAGTTAGATCCTTGAATTTCCTCAAGGATGACAAGATGTATATATGTAGTAAAGCTTATTGTTATAATAGGAAAATGTAATAAAATGCTCTATGTGATGATAGGAAAATCGATAAATTACATACATTCATATGATAACTATCATGCAACCATTAAAATCGTGTTTTTAAAGAATACCTAATGGAGTAGAGAAATAGCAGTGACCCGTTACAAAGGGGGAGGAGAGGGTGTGGAGTAAGTGTGCCGTGTCTGAACCCTGGGAGGGGACAGGACAGGCCAACACGGAGAAAACCAGAAAATTCATGCAACCGAGTGTTTGCAGTAGTGGTAGCAGGATTTCAGGGGATTTTTATTTAACATAATAACTTTTTATATATTTCTCATACTATCTGTTTTGTGTGCATTTATTACCTTTTTTTATCAGATAAGGTCCAAAAAACTTAAAAGCACATGAGATTGTCTCCCCTGGTCAAAGTGAACACAGGAGCGGAGAAAGCGGCCCGCAAAGTCTTACCGTCCGGTTTTCCTGTGAGGCTGAGTTACCGCCCATGAACCAGAATTTCCACACCAGAGGCTGAGTGTGCTGATCACAAAGGCATCTTCTAAGGCGTCTAAAGCAATATTTCTGAGCCCAAACACAACACCGTCACAACCACTGCCTATCACGTCCGGAGAACTTCAAAGTACGAAAGAACTTTACACATCATCTACTCCGAACGCCTCGGGTCAGCAATGAAATCCAAGCATTGGATTTAACATTGGTTAAAACGTTGACATCTAGGATTCTAATGTTCATGGAAATTAAACTAGTATTTTGCCTTTTGGTTTCTAAATTCCAGCAAAGAAAGAAAAGAAAAACGTATTTATCCACAGAAAAGTTACCGCGTTTATTGGAAGTTGGTTCAAAGCGATGTGGTTTCCTTCTGTACGTATTCAGGCAATACAATTATACTGAATACCTCTCAAATCCTCTCTCTCTGCCTGAGACGTCAGACTCAAGAGGGAACATGTACAACAAACGAAGAGCCCGAAGAGTACAACAAACGAAGGGCTAGGAAACGAGCAATTGCAGCAAAGTGTGACAAATGTTCCCCCAGGAGTGACCCGGGTTCTAACTCCCCTCAGCAGTGGCTCCGGAAGAGGGGCCTGAAGGAGCATTAGACCAGCCAGGCGGGAGAAGGAAGGAGGGGTGAGCTCAGGCATCAGAAACGGCGAGTGTCAACACACACCCATAAATCCCCGAGTCAGACCGCGGAGGGGGTTCCCCGCGAGGAGAGCCACGGAGCACACTCTCACCTCTGCTCCTTCCTGAGCCCGACTTACAGGACGGGACCCAGGAGAGGGTGACGAGCCAGACACCCCGAGGGGGACAGCAGCGACCCTCTGAAGGCCGGGAAGCGGTGGTCAATTGCTAACGGACCCAGTGGCCCAGGAGGCTAGACCCTGGGCCGGCGGGAGGCCCTAACAGCCGCTCGGCCTGCACAAGCACCGGGAAGCCGGTCTAGAGGACAACAGGTAACTCTGGAACTGGAGGGGGAGTAAAATGACGTTGAAACAGGGTTGGTTAAAAGTCTGTTTAAGAAGCAGTTAGACCCCACATCCGGCATCCCCTGCCATACAGCTGGGCGACCCCTTCTCTGACCAAAGCCGAAACATGTAAGAAACGAAAGGAGAACTTTGTTTAACCTGCGAAAGGGCAGGTGGTGGTCACTGTGACGCTCTGACAAGACCCCTTCGGCCGAGGCATCTTGGGCCAGCTGGTGTCAATGCTTTCGGGCCCAGAGACACCCCCGCGGGTCACGCTCGGTCCCTGAGGGCAGCCTCAGCCCTTCCAGGCCCCTATGCTTCAAGATAGGACAATCCTTTTTTGTTTTTGTTTTTGTTTTTGTTTCTGTTTTTATTTAAATTCTAGTTAGCGAACATACAGTGTAGTATTGGTTTCAGGAGTAGAATTCAGTGATTCATCACTTCCATACAACACCCGGTGCTCATCCCAACAGGTGCCCCTCCTTCATGCCCGTCGCCCATCTAGCCCATCCCCCCACTCACCTCCCTCTGGCAACTGTCAGTTTGTTCTCTTTATTTAAGAGTCTCTTATGGTCTGTGTCTCTCTCTCTGTTTTCATCTGGTTTTTCCTTCCCTTCTCCTATGTTCATCTGTTGTGTTTCTTAAATTCCACATATGAGTGAAATCATGTATTTGTCTTTCTCAGACTTATTTTGCTTAGCATAATACACTCTAGTTTCAACCACATTGCTGCAAATGGCAAGATTTCATTCTTTTTGATCGCCGAGTAATATCCCATTTTATATATAGACCACATCTTCTTTATCCATTCATCAGTTGATGGACATTTGGGCTCTTCCCATACTTCAGCTATTGTTGATGGTGCTGCTATAAACATTGGGGTACATGTGCCCCTTCAAATCAGCATTTTTGGGTCCTTTGGGTAAATACCCAGTAGTGCAATTGCTGGGTCGTAGGGTAGTTCTATTTTTAATTTTTTGAATAACCTCCATCCTGTTTTCCAGAGTGACTGCACCAGTTTGCATTCCCACCAACAGTGCAAGAGGGCTCCCCTTTCTCCACATCATCGCCAACACCTGTTGTTGCCTGAGTTGTTAATGCGAGCCATTCTGGCAGGTGTGAGGTGGTATCTCATTGTGGTTTTGGTTAGTATTTCCCTGATGATGAGTGATATTGAGCATCTTTTCATGTGTCTGTTAGACATCTGGATGTCTTCTTTGGAGAAGTGTCTATTCATGTCTTCGGCCCATTTCTTCACTGGATTATTTGTTTTTTTGGGTGTTGAGTTTAATAAGTTCTTTATAGATTTTGGATACTAACCCTTTATCATATTTGTCGTTTCCAAATATCTTCTCCCATTCCATAGGTTGCTTTTTAGTTTTGTTGATTGTTTCCTTCTGTGTCCGGAAGCTTTTCATCTTGAGGAAGTCGCAACAGTTTATGTTTGCTTTTGTTTCCCTTGCCTTAGGCGATCTGTCTAGTAAGAAGTTGCTGTGGCCGAGATCAAAGAGGTTGCTACCTGTGTTCTCCTCTAGGAGTTTTATGGTTTCCTGTCTCACATTTAGGTCTTTCATCCATGTTGAGTTTATTTTTGTGTTGGTGTAAGAACGTGGTCCAGTTTCATTCTGCACATCGCTGTCCAGTTTTCCCAGCACCATTTGCTGAAGAGATTGTCTCTTTTTCAATGGATATTCTTTCCTACCTTGTCAAAGTTGAGTTGACTATATAGTTTTGGATCCATTTCTGGGTTTTCTATTCTGTTCCATTGATCTGAGTGTCTGTTTTTGTGCCAGTACCATACTGTCTTGATGACTAGGGCTTCATAATATAGCTTGAAATCCGGAATTGTGACACCTCCAGTTTCGTTTTTCTTTTTCAGCATTGTTTTGGCTATTCCTGATCTTTTGTGGTTTATATGAATTTTAGGATTATTTGTTCTATCCCTGTGGAAAATGCTGGTGTTATTTTGATAGGGATTGCATTAAATGTATAGATTGCTTTGGGGAGGATAGATATCTTAACAATGTTTGTTCTCCCAATCTCGACATGGGACAATTCTGAAAGGCATGACATTTGCCAGCAAGAAATGTAAAATGTAATTTTTTTTTAAAGAAAAGATACCGTTTACACCAATGACAAAAATTTTAACCACCAAAGATGACTCTTAGAACCTGTGCAAGGTGAGCCTGAGCAGTTCTGTAGGTCAAGTGTCCAACTCTTGATCTCAGCTCAGGCCTTAATCTCAGGGTTGTGAGTTCAAGCCCTGCCTTGGGCTCCGAGCTAGGTGTGAAAGCCTCCTTAAAAAGAGAACAGAAAGAAAAAAAGATGCGGGGGCACCTAGGTGGCTCAGTTGGTTAAGTATCCGACTTTGGCTCAGGTCATGATCTCACTGCTCGTGGGTTCAAGCCCCACGTTGGGCTCTGTGCTGATGGCTTGCAGTCTGGAGCCTGCTTCGGATTCTGTGTGTCCCTCTCTCTCTGCCCCTGACCCACTCGCATTCTGTCTCTGTCTCTCTCAAAAACAAATAAACTTTTAAAAAAATGTTTAATAAATAAAGAAATAAAACTTTAAAAAAAAAGAAGATATGCAAGACTTTTCTAAGGAAAAAGAAGAACAGGCCAATCCAGTCATTCAGATCTTTCAAAAATAGGAGCATCCATGCCTGCAAGGTCATGGCTGGTCATTGTGAAGTGAATTGCCCTTGCAAAGAATAATGGGAAACTGAGGGAAGTTGACAAGTAGCAAAAGCGAACCAAGAGCCAGTATATGCCTGTGGTGGTTATAAAGAGACCCTCATCGCCCTGCAATGGAAGAGACAACACAGCCGAGGGACAGTCACAGAGCTTATCACACAGAGGAGCTGCAGAGACAATTAGATGCTCGGGTAGGAGTGGTCAGAGCTCAGACACATGCCACAGGGACACCTGCGTAGACGTCCTCAAGAACTAGGGTTCAACAGATTCCCCGCTCAGTGCCCAGCCTCCCGCCATCAGCCCTGGGCTGCAGAAGGGAGCCGCCACTCACCTCAGTGCCCCAGGGCCTCTGTGACCATACAGGTGGTTCCTCCCCATCTTTCAGGACCAGCACTGCCCTGGCTGCATTGAGCTGGGGTTTGACCATAGTCCTCCGCCTGCCCAATGGGAGAGGACACGGAAGCAGCACTGGGGTTGCCTAGGGCCTCACGGCAGAGAGGCCCGGTAGGGTCTTCTCACATGGGGCAAATGCCAGCTCTTAATGCAGAGGAGTGGTGTCACCGAGAACTTCAGCGCTGGTTCTGCTTCATGGGAGACGCACACAATGATGAGCCCTCAGAGTAAGAGGGACCAGGCAGCAGCACTTGACTGCCAGAAGCCAAGGACCACGGTTACCATGACAACCAGAAAGGTTAAAGATGCGGCCAGGAGAGCCTGACCGGCAGCAAGATGATTAAAAAACTCTGGTGTTCCTGGGGACAAAGTAGCCAGGCACCCTTCAGAGTACTACTGAGCATCTACAATCCGAGGGTAGGAACGGTAGAGCAGGAGGCTGAAGACAAGGGTCCCAATAAAAGGTCACAATGCCTGGCTCAGTTCCCAGACCTGAGCCACTCTTCAGATCCGGAACCCACTGAATGATGAGACGACCGGGTCCCCGGGAAGAAAGAGCCGACAGCATGCTCGACAAATACATGCTGTAAAGATTCCCTCAGTCCCTCAGTGCCATGTCAGTGAATGCACCCCGAAAGGGGAATAACCAAATATTGAAGGAGTATAGGACATAGTGATCTGAAGATTAACCAGGAGACGTGATCTGCCAAAGGAAAGGAGTAAACTGAGAAAACAAAGATACGAAATCTAAGCAACAAGGCAGCTGTGGTGCCACGAGTGTGCACCTACAGCCATAGGAGCGTGACTGACCACAGGCCCTTAGAGCTGTGCTCCGTCCTCCAGCACAGCCCACACTTCCGATGCGCTGGTCCCAGCAAATGACTGTATTCCTAAGGCAAGCCGATTCCTGGGATATGCGCGACTCTACCGATGGGCCACAGGAAGACACGCTTAACTTGCCTTAGAGCCCACAAGGTCTTAGACACCTCCACCCCACCATCCTACCCTCAGGGTCACACTTGCCTCGTGCTCTGATGGGTCGCTCAGCCACTCTCTCCCAGTTCCCTCTCTGTTTTTTGCTCACAAGAATTTCCTAATAGAATTTTCATTCATTGAACCCTATCTTGGCATCTGGCTCTTAGAGGACCCAGTGCCAACACAGGAAAAAGCTAAAAAAAAAATCCCTGGGACGATGGTAAAGGAAGATTCCAGCTATGCACCAGGCCTAGGAAGCAACTGGTCAGACCAGTGCAGAAGGGATGGCCACAAAAAAGATGAAAATGACAGAAAACCTACTGTGTTTGAGTGCTATTTCTTAGCACTCTGGCAGAGTAAGAACTAGCAATCAAGTACATTAAAATCTAAACAAATTCGTAATTTTTAATAACTACCAAAATAAAAAGTTGAACAAGAAAGTATATTCATAGTATACTAAATGACAACAGCAAAAATATATATTTATATAGCCATAATAATACACACAGTAAATATTAACATAACAAAAAATAAAATATATTGAGGGCACCTGGGTGGCTCAGTCAGTTAAGCGTCCTACTCTTGATTTTAGCTCAGGTCATGATTTCACAGTTCATGAGTTCGAGCCCCATGTTGGACTCTGTACTGACAGTGCAGATCCTGCTTGGGATTCTCTGTCTCCCTCCTCTGCCCCTCCCTACTCTCAAAATAAATAAATTTTAAAAAAAAATTACAATATATTGATGACTATTTTTTAAAAATTACAATATATTGATACAATATATTGATGAGTATATTGATGAGTATTGATGACTTTAGGAGGCTGAAAGGAAGGGAAATGTGGGGAGAAGGGTGATGAGTGCTATGAGGAATGTCACAGAGGAGTTTAACACACCACATGTTAAAATGAACTGTCGGGGCGCCTGGGTGGCGCAGTCGGTTGAGCGTCCGACTTCAGCCAGGTCACGATCTCGTGGTCTGTGAGTTCGAGCCCCGTGTCAGGCTTCGGGCTGATGGCTCGGAGCCTGAAGCCTGTTTCCGATTCTGTGTCTCCCTCTCTCTCTGCCCCTCGCCCGTTCATACTCTGTCTCTCTCTGTCCCAAAAATAAATAAACGTTGAAAAAAAAAATTTTTTTTAAAAAATGAACTGTCAAGAATGAGAGTATAGGCATTTTGTTTGGAAATATGGAATTAAATATGAAAGGGAAAGTTGAAAGCATAAAAAGTGGTCATCGCTGGTGAGAAGGAGTGGAGATTGGTACCACTATCTCATAATAAATTGTAGATTTTTCTACAATAAATTGTAGATTTTTATATATAATTTTGGTAGAGTTTAAATGAAAAGCAATTGTGAAAAATTAGATTACATAAATGACAATTATATGTGGAAATCATAATTTGTAAATAAATTATGTAAATAAATAGGTGATTAATAAAGGAACTAAAAATGTGAATAAAAATGAAGAGATTACATTTCAGAGTTAATTAAATGGGTGGCGCCTGTGTGGGTCAGTCGGTTAAGCCTCTGACTTCGGCTCAGGTCATGATATCACGGTTCGTGAGTTCGAGCCCTAAATTGGGCTCTGTACAGACAGCTTGAAGCCTGGGGCCTGCTTAGGATTCTGTGTCTCCCGCTCTCTCTGCTCCTCCCCCACTTGCACTCTGTCTCTCCCTCTTTCTCAAAAATAAATAAAGATTAAAAAAAGAAGTTAAAAAAATAAAATTCCCATTCAAAAAAAAAAAAAGACCTAATTAAATGAAAGTTAAAAAAGAAAAAGCAGTGATACCACTTCTAGATATATACCCAAGAAAATTGAAAATATGTCCACGCGAAAACTTGCATACAATGTTCATATCAGCATTTTTCATAATAGCTAAAAAGAGTTGATGGACTCAAATGTCCATCAACTGAAGAATGGATAAATAAAATGTGGTGTATCCACGTAATGGAATATTATTTAGCAATAAGAAAGAATGGAGTTTTGATACAAGCTACAACATAGATGAATCTTGAAAACATGATGCTGGGCGCCTGGGTGTCTCAGTTGCTTAAGCTCTGACTTGGGCTCAGGTCATGATCTCGCAGTTTGTGAGTTCGAGCCCCAGGTCAGACTCTGTGCTGCCAGCTCAGTGCCTGGAGCCTGCTTCGGATTCTGTGTCTCCCTCTTTCTGCTTCTTGCTTGCTCTCTCTCTCTCTCTCTCCCACAAGTAAACATTAAAATTTTTTTTAAAAAAGAAAGACAGAAAACATGATGCTGAGTATAAGGAGCCAGTCACAAAAGGCCACATATCATATGAATTCATCTATAAGAAATGTCCAGAATAGACAAATCCACAGGAGCAGAAAATAACTTAGTGCAGTTAGTATGAGTCGCTGAAGCCTGCTGGAGGGAAAAATAGAGAGTTTCTGCGGCTGGGTGTGGAGTTATTTTATGGAATTATTAAAATATTCTAAAATTAAACAGTGGTGGTGAATGAACAATTCTGTGAATGTATTAAAAACCACTGAATTGTGGGGCACTTGGGTGGCTCAGTAGCTTAAGCATCTGACTCTTGATTTCAGCTCAGGTCATGATCTTGAGGCTTTGTGGGATCGAGCCCTGCATTAGGCTCTGTGCTGGCAGCGTGGAGCCTGCTTGGGCCTCTCTCTCTCCATCTCTGCTCTTTCCCCACTAGTGTGCGCTCTCTCTCTCTCTCTCAAAATAAATAATCTTAAAAAAAAACTACCACAGAATCTATTTTATCAACATAGAGAAGTAGAATTGTTTTCTCCTTGGCTCGAGGGAAACACACACACATACACACACACACACACACACACACACACACACACACAAAACTATTAAAGCCACAGGTTTAGCAAGTAGATACTGCATTTCTAAGAGAATCTAGTTGATCTACCCCAGTGCAAAATACTCCATTTATTTAGCCTGCTTTCCAAATGTGAGTATTACCTGAAGTAAGTAAGGTTTTCACATGGCTTTTTACCAAATGGATTGAGAAGGCAAAAATACCATCAAAGCTGCCGAGATGCTATCGGGACATTACATGAAGGGACTTGGAAGGTGCGCCTGGCTGCGGAGTCAAGGGGACCTTTCATCCAAGTGAATCGTGAGCCAGAAGCATCACATTAAATGGGAGAAAACGAAAGCAGCTTCTTAAATAAAACTATCTCCTCACTTTCCAGTTTATTTCCGTGACAAACAACCTAGAAATTACATGGGATTTAATTGGCAGGTTTTTTAATCATTTGAGTCATGTTTGTAAGTCAGCTATAAACAGAAGGTAACCTCTTCCCAGAAACGTCTGCTTGGTGTTCCTCTCCTATGGGGAGCTTTCACTGACACTGATTGTCCAAGGGCTCATGGACCTTCATCTTTCAGCTTTGGTTCCTAAATAAACACCAGATAAAACATAAACACTTTTTAGAAATTTCTAAAGAAGATAAAAACAAAAACAAGAATCATCATAAGGAATAGAACATTCAAACACCTCATTTCGGATGTTTGGAAGGCAGCAATGTGCTATGTCCAGCTAGACTCTCTAGAGTCCATTTTATTATGAATTTGAAATGCTAACACAATGTTAAAATCTACATATTGTGTCCACACTCTTGTTAAGATAAACTTAGCATACATTTTAATGTTTCTATTAGAATATACTACTTTGAGAATTTCCCACTTTTTTTAAGTTTTTTAATTTATTTTTGAGAGAGAGAGAAAGAGAACATGGCGGGGAGGTGGGGCAGAGAGAGAGAGAGAGGGAGACAGGGAGAGAGAGAGAATCCCAAGCAGGCTCTGGCTGTTAGCACAAGCCAGACACGGGGCTCTATCTCATGAACTGTGAGATCATGACCTGAGCCGAAACCGAGAGTCAGATGCTCAACCAACTTAACCACCCAGGTGCCTCAAGAATTTTCTACTTTCAAAAAGAGTGATCATTTTCCTGTCCCACAATTTCCAGAATATATTTAGTTTTAAGGTAAAATTCAAACTTTCTATTAATGACATATTTTGATACAACTTTTTTTTATTCACTTAGAGAGAGAGCACATGCACAAGTTGGGGAGGGGCAGAGAGAGAGAGGGAGAGAGAATCCCAAGCAGGCTCTGCACCATCAGCGCAAAGCCCAATGTGGGGCCCAAACTCACGAACTGTGAGATCATGACCTGAGCTGAAGTCAGACGCCTAACCGACTGAGCCATCCAGGCGCCCCTTGATAAGACTCTTTGAAGATTAAAGCAGTCAAACAAAAATAATTTAAGTGATCGTTGGGTTAACATCTATGATCCGGCAGCAGATGCACGTACGCATCGATAGAGAGGCAGGAGAGCACCTAGCAAAGATCCCTGATCTTGTGTGGAGGACTGCGCTTTGTCAAGCCGTCCTCAGCTAAGGAACTCTAGATAACTTTTCAGAAGTAAACAGTGTTGTGCAGTCACAGCAGCTTTTGAACAAGGTGCTGTAATGACAGTTCCTTGACCTTTATAAGTGATGTCAGTTGACGTTGATGATAATTTAATGACAAGTTATTGAGCACTTGTCACACTCCAGGCATTCTGACAGACACAGCACATGATAATCTCATCTAAGGCCCTCAAAATCGTATAATGTAGGTATGATAATTCCTCCCCCTTTTATCAGATGGGAACAGTGAAGCATAGAGAATTCAAGAAAGTCACCCAAAGCCACACAGAAGGTATGATAAGCTGGAATTCTAACCAGGAGATCTGACCCCAGAGCCTACACTCTTAACTACTTTACTACATCTTAAAATTTGGAATAAATTTTCCTTTGACCCATATTGTCACCGCCATTAGTCCTTAAAAGCCTAGAAATGTGTCTAGACAATAGACCAGACACCCATACCTGGATTGTAATGAGAGATGAGCCAACGCAGACCCAGAAGGAACTGGTGGCATAAAGGAATTAGTCATTACTTTGAGGGGAAAAAAGAGGGATTTCAAATATTTCAAAGCCAAAGAATCCTGTTTACAAGTAGAATCTTCTCCAGCACTTGAATTTCTCAAACAGATCAGAGTGGTGCTGGTCTAACTATGGTAGGAAAGGAAAGCCACACTCCTCCTCCCCAATCCCCAGCAGCCCCACACACTTCCCCAAGGTTCAGGGTTCATGGAAGACACCCTGAAATCACTTAGGCACCCAGAGATTGCCAGAGACCCAGCAGATCTTACTTTCCTTTTCTTTTCTTTTCTTTTTAACGTTTATTTTATTTTTGAGACAGAGAGAGACAGAGCATGAGCGGGGGAGGGCCAGAGAGAGAGGGAGACACAGAATCCGAAACAGGCTCCAGGCTCTGAGCTGTCAGCCCAGAGCCCGATGCGGGGCTCGAACTCACGAACTGCGAGATCATGACCTGAGCCGAAGTCGGACACTTAACCGACTGAGCCACCCAGGCGCCCCCAGATCTCACTTTCCAAAACTCAGTGGACAAAGTATTTTATGACGTTCTCATAAAGTATAATGCAGTTAAGTAACCATACGTTCATTTTCCCATCTCTAATGGAAGGACTTTGTATCTGGGCCTGTTGCATTCAACATTTTTCATGAGTAGCTCGGACAAAGTCATGGAAGGTTTACTTAGGAAACAGAACAGAAAACAGCTGCAAATTACCAACAGACATAATCAAAGAAAGCATTAGGTACAAGCAGTTTGGGAACATGCTTTTAAAATGCCGACTCTTTTCCATAGCAATCTTTTTTGAAGCATTCAAAATTTCATCTTAAATTTAAGAAACCCCATAGATAACCCACCTCTCTCCTGGCACAGAGTTAATTTTCCAATTGTATGAATTCCTACCCTGCTACCCAGGCTGCAGAAATGGATCGCTCACAAGACCACAGGGTGGCAAAGCCCAAATTAAAAGAACAGGAAACTAACCTTCAAGAAGCCAGGGTGAACTACAAATTGAGTAGCCTAGAAACATATACAAAAACCAGTGTAAGTCACCAAGAATATAAAACCTGGGAGACAGGTGTTAACCGATCCATGGATCACAAGCAGAGGTCTGGGACAGATCTGTCCTTTGTTTTGCTGACATAAGCTGGCCAGGGTGTGGAGCATGGGCTGACAGCCAAGTTTAAGGTCCAGAGTGGAAATGGACCCAATTCTCTCCCAGGTAGGGTAGAATCAGTATTTTCCTGGTTAACCCATTGCGCAGTTGTGAAAAGTTCCAGGCTACTCTGGAGGTGAATGAGTTTTCACATGACCTCTTTCAGCTTCTAAGCACTCTTACAAACACACTAAGTACTTGAACTGAGTTGGTGTCTAAAGCATCTAGGGGCGCCCAGGTGGCTCAGTCAGTTGAGATCTGACTCTCGATTTTGGCTCAGGTCATGATACCAGGGTTGTGGGCTCGAGCCCCGTGTCAGGCTCTGCGCTGGGAGTGGAGCCTGGTTGGGATTCTCTCTCTGCCTCTGCTCCTCCCCCACTAGTGTGTGCGTGGCTCTGTGCTCTCTCTCTCTAAAAAAAAAAATTATTAAAAGACAATCTAATGTTTTCCCCAGCTGATGTGCTTACCCATCTCAGATTAAGAGCGTGTGAGGCAAGGGCAAGTTCAGCTGGCCGAGTGCAGCCAGGAAGTGGTGAGACCAGGACTGGGCTGCTGTGAAGGACTGGCTGATGCAGTGTCTTCGTTTTACGGGAAGGCAGTGTGTATGCGTTGGAAGGAGAAGCCGAGATAGCAACACTTTGCACTGTTAGTGGTACCAACTTATGGGTATTAACTCACCTAAGAGAATTAAGCGACAACCCACGGAAAATGTTTAGGACGCTGCCTGGTAAAACAGCACATGTGCAACAATATTAGCTGTTGCGGTCGGCCCTTGAACAACACAGATTTGAACTGTGTGGGTCCACTTCTACGTGATTACGTCCAGTACAGTAAGTGCTGTGAATGTATTTTCTGTTCCTTTTGATTTTCTGAATAACGTTTTCTTCTCTGTAGCTGACTTTACCGTAAGAATAAGGAATAGAACATATATAATATACAAAGTGTGCATTAATTGGCTGCTTATGTTACTGGTAAGGCTTCCAGTCAATAGTACACTGTTAGTAGTTAAGTTCTGGGGGAGTCAAACGTTATAAGGGGATTTTTGAGTGCGCAGGGCACTGGCACCCCTAAGCGCCACGTTGTTCAAGGACCAGTTGTATTTTATTATCATTCTCTCATCACGTGATCACCATTTCATCTTGGCACCATCCTGCCACCTGCACATCCTCTTCAGCAGCCTGCAAATCTTGCAGGTACCGGCCAGCTCCTGGGTGCAGGTGTTGAGAGATCACGGAGCCATGAACTGGGAGTGTTTCAGCCCAGACCTGGAATAAGGGCAAGGTCAGGTCTAGAAAGTATGCGAATGCTTGATCTTAAACCTTGATCTCAACGGGTGCGGTGCCTCTTCTGTTAGGTGCCCTCTCTGGACCAAATGAGCGGCGACGCTTTCTGTAGGCCTAGGCTCTGGGGAGTCTGTCTAGATTGGAGATGGGAATACGTAAGCACAGGTTACGATCCAGGGTGCTCATTAAACTAACGTCTCCATAATCGTGGTACAACAAGAACACTAGGGAGATAGAGTGTCCGATGAAATCTCTACAAGTTTGCAACTACCTGAGTGTGGAGACACTTCATCTTGGACTTGGAAAGGGACCATGCAACTCACACCCTGGCCACCAGTTCTGTTTCAAAATGACCCCAATTTAGGGGATCTCTTTCACTCTTTTAGGCAGGGTTTGAAAGATCCTCTGGTAGGTGAACTTTGTTTAGGATTGAAGGCCCATGTGGGTTGGGAAGCTGGGATGGAGGGTGGGTTGTATGGCAGTTTGTGGGAGCCATAGGTAATGCTATTGGCAGAAGTCAGAGGGAAAGGAAGTGGAGGGTGGAGGTTTCCAAGCAACTGAGATTAAAAGCTAGAAACACAGGCAACAAATGAGGAAACTGCCACCCTCAGAATCCAATCCCAAATATCACTTGTGGGAACAGTTCTGCAGACCCCCTCAGCCCTCCGCAGACCCCCTTGGACCCTCAGCAGACCCCCGTGGCCCTTGGCAGACCCCAGGCCTCCAGCAGACCCCCTCGGCTGACCCCCCCCTTGGCCCCCACCACGGCCCCCAGAAGAAACAGTCCACCAGAAAAGGCTACCTCTTCCAGAGAAGATTTGCATTTAATGAGCAGCTGAACCACAACTTGCAGTATATTCTAGTCTTTTTCCTTATTATGAGTTTTACAAATAACGGGATCATCATTACATAACTTTTCTTAGCTCCTCTTTTTTGCCTAACAGTATATCCAGAAGCTCTTTCCAGATCAGTAAACACTGTTTAACCAGACGTTCATTCGTCCAGCAAATAGTCACAGGGCAGGTACCCCGTGTCAGGTGTTGTCTGAGGCACCGAGGATCAGGTGCTGAGTATCACAGAGTGGGCTCACAGTCTCAAGGAGATAGCAGGCTGGTGCAGGAGAAAGTAAGCAAAAAATGAGCAGAGAATGAGACCACAGGGCTAATAGGTGCCGTGCAAATAATTAAAATAAGGTGATATGCGGGGCGCCTGGCTGGCTCAGTGGGTAGAGCATCCCACTCTTGATCCAGGGGTTGTGAGTTCAAGCCCCACGTTGGGCTAGAGACTACTTTAAAAAATTCATAAATAAAATAAGGTGATGTGATTGCATGTCTGAGACAACCCTCAGTTAGATGGTTGAAGAGAGTCTTGGGTTGAGATCAAACTACCAGTGGCAGCCATGCAAAGATAATGGTGAGAATATTGCAAATAGAAAGTCAGTGCAAAAGCCTAAGGCAGAAATAAGCTCGCCCCATGTAAGAAACAGAGAGAAGGCTGAAGCCACCGAGTACTGAGCCAGAAGGGAAATGAGGCCAAGAGATTAGGATGGCCTGGGTGCCCCCAGCAGAGGGGAGAGGGGTCTGGAGTTCTCTTCCAAATCCACTGGACTTTATTTTACATGAAATGCATATGGGTCATCTTTACTGAAGTAGCATTCATACACAGTAAAATCCTCCAACTTTAAGTCCATAATTTAATTTTTAAAAACATACACACTTCTATAATCAACACCATGATCTATGATGTAAAACTTTGAACACTCAAAAAAGTTTCCTCCTGCCCCTCTAACCAATCCCCTCCAACCTGCTGTCACTAGAATTTTAACTTCTGGAGAAGGTCAGATCAGTGGAGTCACACAGTGAAGACAACTACTTAATTTGCAGGGCCCGCCCAGTGCAGAATAAAAATGTGGGGCCCATAGTTTAGCAATTATTATGAATTTTAAGGCTTCAGGCACCTGACCGGCCCAGTCAGTGGAGCGCGTGGCTCTTGATCTCAGGGTCATGAGTTTGAGCCCCACGCTGGGTGTAGAGACTAGTAAAAATAAACTTTAAAAAGAAGAGTTTTAAGGCTTCACAGCAGAGCATTAAGCCGAGCAACGGGGGGGGGGGGGGGGGGGGGGGGGGGGGGCGTTCGGAGCACAGGGCCAGGGAGCCAGCCCTCTACTCAGTATGTGGTTTCCTTGCTGGGCACATCTTTCACTTGCCTAGGGGTGAATGGCTGCTGCCGAGGGCCACTCGCTGTGGGACGGGCCACAACTGATGCATCTACCAGCGGGTGGACACAGATGGCCTTTCCTGTTGGGAGCCGTTATGGATAAAAATGCCATGAACACTCAAGTACAAGTCTTTGTGTGATGTCTTTTGAGACCAAGAAGTTTTTTGTTCTGTTTTGTGGAACTAAAGTCCAACTTCTCCATTTTTTTAAGGTTCACACTTTTTGTGTCTTATCTAAGAAATCTTTACCTATCCCGAGGCAACAAGATTTCCTCCCATGTTTTCCTTCAGGAGTTTGTAATTGTGGGTTCACATTTAGGGACAAGCCCCACTGTGAGGTAGTTCTGTGTATGGGGCAAGGTGTGGCTGAATCCCTTTGTTCGGATTGTCCCGTGTCCCGGCTGCACCTGTTGAAGGGCTGCCCTTTCTCCACAGAACCCCGCACCCTTACGTTAGGGCTTTAGGGAAGGGCTTTAGCCAGGGAAGTGACCGGGTCATCCAACAAGGTCATGCAGCTGCTATGAGAATGGACCATCACGAAGAGCAGGCAGAGAACCGGTTAGCACCGGTTAGTGCCCGTGAGCCGTGATGGGAGCTTGCTGGTTTGGGGCAGAGGAACAAGATCTCCCTAGGTTTTAGGTGGAGCTTCCCAGTGACCGGTGGTGCTGAGCACTTTTCATGTGTTCATTCGCCCTCCGTGCATCATCTCTGGGGAAGTTCAAACCATGGGTCTACCTCGGTTTCACATTTAGTCCTGGGCCTCTGTTTAAGCAGAGGGGTGACAAGATCCTTTAACAAGGGCACGCAGCCGAAGTCAGAATGGATTATAATGAAGCCAAAGTAGAAT
The DNA here is from genome assembly GCF_016509475.1 of Prionailurus bengalensis. Classification (NCBI taxonomy): domain Eukaryota; kingdom Metazoa; phylum Chordata; class Mammalia; order Carnivora; family Felidae; genus Prionailurus; species Prionailurus bengalensis. Next base: position 741,014 of record NC_057346.1, read on the forward strand.
CAGGTCAATCAGGAGAAGATTTACGGTCCAGGTGAGAGAATGAAGGGCTGCACTGGGGTGTGAGAGAGCAGTGGACAGGTTGGGAATATGTCTTACAAATAGAGTTGATAAAGTCGTTGGTAGATCGATGTGGAAGATAAGGGAAAGGTGAGAATCTAAGGTAATTCTGATATTTGGGACTGAAATTACAAAACAGATGGAGAGGCTGTTGAGTAGGCTCGAAAACACTAGAAAGTGGTAGGGCAGCAGTGGGAGGCGCCTGTTTGGGCCATGTTACACGGGGTGTTCCTCAGATCCACTGGGGGATGTTAAGGGGGCATTTGGAGATTTCAGACACAGGTCAGAGCCGGGGATTAAAAACAATTGGCGCAGGGAGCCTCCGGCTAGCTCAGTCAGCAGAGCAGACAGCTCTTGACCTCAGGATTGTAAGTTTGAGCCCCACGTTGGGTGTACAGATTCCTTAAAAATAAAATCTTAAAAAAAAAAAAAAACCTGGCATGTAGAGGGTATTTAAAACTAAGATAACTGTTTTGTTTGAAATTGTGTGTCCCCCTCCAAAATTCATTTGTCAAAGCCCAACCCCCAACGTGATTGTTTTTGGAGATAAAGCCTTTAAGCAAGTAATTCAAGTTAAATGAAGTCATACGGGTGAGGCTCTAAGCCAAAAGAACCGATGTCCTTATAAGGAGAGGAACTTTTACACAATTCCTAAAAGGGTGAGAAAGAGGAGAATGAAGAAGAAACCATAAGATTTAAAAACTTTGGCGGTCACGAATGAGCTTGACAGAAGCAGTCTTAGCAGACAGAAGTCTGAACGAGGACAGTGACTACAGACCAGTCCAGCAGGTGCTCTGCTCTGAAGGGAAGCCAAGCGCCGGGGTCAGCCAGAAGGGGACAGGAATCTCCAAAAAAGATTTTATGGGTTTTTGCTTGCTTTGCTTTTAGGGTGGGAGATAATAGTGGATATGTGTGTGAATGATCAGCTGGAGAAGATCATGTAGAATCAAGTAGAGAGAAAGAAAGAAATGCAGGATGGAAGTCCTTGAGGAAGTAGAGGGGACAGAATCCAGGTGAAGGTTTGGCGTTTGACAGGGTGCGGGACAGGGGCGAGTCACAGAGGCTGGTCACAGAGGCTGATGGTGTGAAAATGATGGGATCCTGATTGCTTCGATTTTGCTTGTTCAGATATGAGGCAGGTAGACTGTAGAGTTTAGAGCTGATGGACAAAGTCGTGGTGAAGAGTTTTCATCAAGTGGAACATACTAGACGTGAACATACTAGAGAAATCTCACGGGATGGCCAGGGAGGACAGTCTTCCCCAGCAGGCTTCCAGCTGACTTAACCTTCTGTTTTGACAGCAGAAACCGGCCTCCCTAAATGAGGGAGTGGGGCTGAGGACGTTGGACCTCTACCCAATCTGAAAATGTCCCTATGAACCTGTTAGCAGGGAGGAGGCTGGGCAGGCTTGGGGTCGGCAACCACAGTGCCTAGCATACTTCACCAGGCTGGTAAGTGACGAAGCAGGACATCTTGTTTTAACTTACACTTTTCTATTATTATTAGAAATATTGGGGTTTTTTTCCCATTTGCTTCGTTACTTATTATTTTTTCTTTCAGGCATTGGTTGTTCAAATACTTTACCCAATTTTCTATTTTCAAACTCACCTTTATGAGCCATTTATATATTCAGGATAGCAATCCTTATCTATTTGATTTATTTACAAATAGATTTTTCCAACTATCATTTGAGTTTCTTTTTTGGTTATGGTGTTTTACATGTGCATATGTTTCTAATCTTCTCATCTAAATCTGTCAGTCTTTCTCTTTCTTTCTTACCATGTTTAAAAAGAATGCCTCCAGGTTACTCCTCTGGTATCCTGCTTTAAAGGAAAACCCCAAGATTTTATAAATATTTATATATTTTTATAGTAATTTTATGGTTTCATTATACATATATAGATATATCTTTAATCCACCTGGAAATCGTTGTACAGTATGAGGTAGAGATTTGATTTTTCCCCCAACATGTTTAGCCATTTGCCTCAATGCAGTTTTGATCATGTAAGTCCTTCAATTACCATCAAGTATTCTCCCTACCCTTCTAACCTCACCTCCAAACAATGTCCATATTTCCTGTCCTGGCCTTCAAAGCGTTCAGTGGCCTGACTCTTTTTTTTTTTTTTTTTTTCTGCCTGATTCCATGGACGCTGTGTTTTTCCTACTCATTTTTGAGCTGTATTCAGATGAGACCTGGATGGTATGTAAAACCCTCTAGCTGTAAAACCAAACCCTAATCCTGGGTCTGGGGAAACAACAGATTTGGGACCTGTATATGGTGGAGTGTAAAAACGTAAGAAGGGGGGCCTGGGTGGCCCAGTCAGTTAAGCATCTGACTCTTGATTTTGGCCCAGGTCATGATCTCACAGTTCATGGGATCAAGACTCGAATTGGGCTCTGCGCTGACAGCATGGATCCTGCATGAGATTCTCTCTGTCCCTTTCCCTGCCCCTACCCTGCTAGCATGCACGCTTTCAAAATAAATTCATTAATTAAAAAAAATAAACAGAAGGAAATCTTGACATTTGCCATGACATGGATGGAGCTAGAGAGTATTATTCTAAGTGAAATAAGTCAAAGAAAGACAAATGCCACATATGATTTCACTCATATGTGGAATTTAAGAAACAAAACAAATGATCATTGGGGGAAAAAAGAGGGAGAGAGAGAGGCAAACCAAGAACCTGACTCTTAACTATAGAGGGCACGCTAATGGTCATCAGAGGGAAACAGGTGACGGGGATTACAGCATGTACTTGTGATCACTGGGGTGCTATATGTAAGTGTCGAATCACTATATTGTACACCTGAAACTAATATCACACCGTAGGCTAACTAGCTGGAATTTAAATAAAAACTTACAAAAATATATGTAAGATTGGGAAACCATATGGAAAAAATTAAATGAGCTTTAAAAAAAATATATTGAGGGGCACATGGGTGGCTAAGTCAGTTAAGCATCTGACTCTTGATCTCAGCTTAGGTCATGATCTCAGAGTCATGAGTTCAAGCCTTGTGTTGGGCTCCATGCTGGGTGTGGAGCCTACTTAAAAAAATTTTTTGAGGGGCACCTGGGTGGTTCAGTCAGTTAAGCATCCAACTTCAGTTTAGGTCATGATCTCACCGTTCATCGGTTTGAGCCCCTCATCAGGCTCTGTGCTGACAGCTCAGAGCCTGGAACCTGCTTCAGATTCTATATCTCCCTCTCTCTCTGCTCCTCCCCCGCTCAAGTTCTGTCTCTCTCTCTCTCACACACACACTCTCCCTCTCAAAGATAAACATTAAAAAAATTTTTTTTGAAAAAAATGGTACAAAAAAGAAAATTAATTGGACTTTATTAAAATTAAGAATCTGTGAGTATCAAAGCTACAAGCAATCTATACACAAAAAGGAAAATAATTGTGGGGCACCTGCATGACTCACTTGATTGAGCGTCTGACTCTTGATCTTGGCTCAGGTCATGATCTCAGTGTTCATGGATTTGAGCCCCATGGTAGGCTTTGTGCTGACAGCGTGGAGCCTGCTTGGGATCCTCTCTCTCCCTCTCTCTCTCTCTGCCCCTCCCCTACTCGAGTCCTCTCTCTCTCAAAACAAATCAATAAATTAAAAAAAAAAAAAAGGAAAATATTTGCAATGCATGTATTTAGCATGGACTTGTATCCAGGGTAAATAATCATTTTCCAAAACTAAATACACAACTCTTCAGGGACAAACACTTAAAGTGGCACTTCACTAAAGAAGATACCCGAATGGCCAAAACACATATAAAAATTGCTTGACAACTATCAAGGAAATGCAAATTAAAAATCACAATGAGAAATAGAACTTCATCAGAAAACCTAAAATTTAAAAAAAAAAAAAACTGATGATACCATGTATTGGCAAGAATGTGGAACAACTGGAAATTTCATGTAAGCTGGTTGGAGTATAAATTGATATACTTTTTTTGTTTTTTTTTAATGTTTATTTATTTTTGAGACAGAGACAGACAGAGCATGAACAGGGGAGGGTCAGAGAGAGAGGGAGACACAGAATCCGAAGCAGGCTCCAGGCTCTGAGCTGTCGGCACAGAGCCCGATGCGGGGCTCGAACTCACAAAGCGTGAGATCATGACCTGAGCCGAAGTCGGAGGCTCAACCGACTGAGCCACCCAGGCGCCCCATATACTTCACAAGATTTGGCAGTATCTAGTAAAACAACACCTACTAATACCCAATGACTGAACACTTCCCATGCTGTGTATATTTCCAAAAGAAATAACTGTGAATTCATCAAAAGCCATGCTCCAAAATGTCCAAAGCTGCTTTCAGCACAGCCTCAAACTGTACACAACCCAAAAGGATCAGCTGTGGCAGAGTGATGTGATAGAAAACTAATCAACAATGAAAAATAGAGCATATCTTCCTCAACTCGCAACAGGATTACATCCCATTAGACCCATGGTAAATTGAAAATACCATGAGTCAAAAATACATTTAATGCTCTTAACCCCGGGGTGCCTGGGTGGCTTGGTCGGTTTGAACATCGGACTCTTGATTTTGGCTCAGGTCACGACCTCAGGTTCCTGTGATTGAGCCCTAATTTGGGTTCCTTGCTGGGTGTGCAGCCTGCTTGGGATTCTCTCTTCTCTTCCCTCTGCCCCTCCCCAGCTCTCTCTCTCTCTGCCTCAACAAACAAACTAACAAACAAACAAAAAACCATGTAACCTACCGAATCTCATAGCTTGGGCTAGCATATCAAAACCATGCTCAGAACACACATTAGCCTACAATTGGGCAAAAGCATCCAACACAAAGCCTACTTTATAATAAACTGTTGAATATCTTATACAACTCATTGAATACTGTACTGAAAGTGAAAAACGGAGTGGTTGCATGTGCACAGAATGGTTGTGAGTCTATGGGTGTTTTACCCTCATGATTATGGGGCTGATATAGCTGCGGGTGCAGCCTCTGCCCAGCAGCATAAGAGGATCAGAGCACACACTGCTAGCCCAGGAAAAGATCAAAAATCAAAATTCCAAGTACAGTTTCTACTAAATGCATATTGCTTCCACATCCTCCTAAAGTTGAAAAACCATTAGGTTGAGCCATTGCAAATCCAGGTTCACTGCTATTAGATGAAACAAAACAATGAAAACTATAGACACAAAAGTTAGTTTTCACCAGAATATAGGAAGTATGTGCTCTGGGGCACCTGGCTGGCTCAGATGGTAAAGCGTTAAGACTCTAGATCTTGAGGTTGTAAGTTTGAGCCCCTTGTAGGATGTAGAGATTACTTAAAAGTACGTCTTAAAAAAATTTTTTTTAATAATGAAAAGGGGCACCCGTATGCCTCAGTCGGTTAAGGGTCCAACTCTTGATTTCGGCTCAGATCATGATCTCACGCTTCATGAGTTCAAGCTTCATACTGGGCTGCACTGATACGGCACTGATACTGTGGAGCCTACTTGGGATCTCTCTCTCCCTCTCTCTCTGCCCCTCCCCTACTCGCACTCTCCCTCTCTCTCTCTCAAAATAAATAAACATTAAAAATAAATAAAAATATATTCTGGCACGCCAATTCAAACTTGATGTTTTGTGAGTGCAATGAAATGTCAGTATATTTATTCAAAGAAAATTGATCGCCTATGTTGCCAAACGTAAAAACTAAGGAAACTTTAAATTAGGAGTGTCATGTTCCCACTCCTAATACTTAATGTTACTCAATAAAGTACTTTTCAGGAAAACTGTACACAAAATACTTATCTTTTAAATTCTATTTTTAGCATATTTTAGTTTAATCTTTTGGTTTTTATTATTCTACTTTCTTCATTAGACATTTATCATGTTAAATCTGAGTCTTTCAGGGTGCCTGGGTGGCTCAGTTGAGCATCTGATTTAAGCTCAGGTCATGATCCCCTGGTTTGTGAGTTCGAACTCCACATCCAGCTTGCCATCAGCACAGAGTCTGCTTCGGATCCTCTGTCCCTCTCTCCATCTGCCCCTCCCCTGCTAACTCGCTCTCTCAAAATAAATAAATTTTTTAAAAAGATATTAAAAATATAATAAAAATTTAAAAGTATGTTTCTATAAAGAAAATCTTTTAGCCTTCGGATGTAAAAATAAAAAGCAGATGGTAAGAGAGAATAGTTTTCCAAGTAGTCATATAGACATGTGTCTTCCAAAAGAAGCCTAATTAATTGAAAATAATGTCTTCATAAACGTTTGAGTCATGAAACTTAGATAACCATAAATCCAAGCTAGCAAGTTTGAGATTAGGAAATTAACCTGTGCTGAGGAAGTAGGATTAGGGGTCAACCGCCTTACGCACGCACCTGCACTTCCTGTGGGCGCCACCCCTTTCCCCAGGGATGCGGACGGCAGAGACGGGTCCCCTTCCCTGTCCCTCCAGCCGGCAGCATGTCCCCGCCCCCTGCGCGCGGCTCCGCCTCCACCCCACCTAGCCCCGTCCCCAGCCTCCCCTACGCGACTCCGCTCCATCCCGCCCCCTCCGAGTGGCCCCGCCCCCACCTCACTTAGCCCCGCCCTCTGCCTCCCTCGCTTGACCCCGCACCCGCCCCGCACCCGCCGTGAGCCTGGACTCTTGGCCCCCAGCAACCGTATGGTCCCTCTCCCAAACAGAGCCTGTACTCCTCCGCTCAGCTCCGCCGCGGTCCCACTTCGCCGCGCTCCCGCTCCGCCTCGCCCCGCCCCCGCCGCGAGACTGGCCTCCTCCGCGTGGCCCCTTCCCCGCCCCACCGCGCCCCGCTCCCACCAACCGCAGAGCCCCGACCCAATCACAGACTTGACTACTCGCGTGGCTCCTCCCCAACCAACGCCTCACTTCGCCCCGCCCCCGCCACGAGCCTGGCTTCCTTCCCCGGAAGAACCGCGTAGCCGCGCCCCCGCAGCGCCGGGCTGACCCCCCCCCCCGCCTCCGCGTCTCCATGGAAACGGTACGCACTAAAGCCGAGCGAGGAGCGCGATGGCGGCCGGGGAGCCGAGGGATTTGGGCAGCTACTACTTCAGATTCCTGCCTCAGAGAACCTTCCAGTGTCTGAGCACCCAGGAGACCACCAGCCGGCTCCGCCAGTGGTGAGAGGGCGAGGGCGGGGCGGGCCGGCCGCGAGCGCGCCCTGCCGCCGGGCCCGCGCTGACCTTCCTCCCGCCCCGCCGCAGGTCCATGCTGGGCAGAGTCGCGGCTCAGGCGTTCGGCTTCGACCAGACGTTCCAGGCCTATCGCAAGGACGACTTCGTCATGGTTGGTGCGCGGGAGGGAGAGGCGCCCACCCGGGTGTCCGCCGACTGAGCTGCGGCCCCGCCCGGGCTGGGGTCTGCGTGCGCGGCGGCGTGGGGACGCGCGCCAGCCGGGACTTGTCCCTACGGTCCCCGGCGTTCCGGCCCACCCCCGGGTGTCCCGGCATCCCCCAGTGCCCCGCCCCCCGTGTCCCTGCGGTCCCCCAGTGCCCCGGCCCCACACCCCCCGGTGTCCCGGCCCCGTCCCCGTGCCCTGGCCTCCCCCGGTGCCCCGCCCCCTGTGTCCCTGCGGTCTCCCAGTGCCCGGGCCGCCCACCACCCCGCCCCCGCTGCCCCGCCGCAGGGTCCTCCGTGTACCCCGACTTGGCGTCAGAGGACTTCTGGAGACTTCTGTGGGCTCCCGGAGTCAGAGCGCTCCTGTGACTGCTCCCCCGCACGTGCACACAGGGGGTTCCGGGGGGAGCACTCGGCTGCTGGAAGGGGCAGCTTGGAAAGAGGGGGACACATAGGAGAACAAGTTCTGGTGCATTCCTTAAAATTCAGTCACGTTATTTGAAATCCGGTTTTTCCCTCGCCAGCTGGACGGCGTTGACGTCTGTGGTCTGTGACGCTGTGCGTCCTGCGGCCCCGCGGCCGCTGATGGAGGGCCGCCGCGGGGTGACGGTCCTCCTGGTACCTGCCCGCGGCCGGCAGGCCTGGCGGGGGACTGGGCCGGGGCTTCGCGCAGAACTGCACGCGCCCGCCTGGCTTGATGCGGGGAACTTCCCGCCTTTTTTTTGTTTGTTTGGGTTTTTTTTTTTGTTTTGGTTTGGTTTGGTTTGGGTTTTTTTTGGCTGAGGGGTCAGAGGAGGTTTACAAAAGGCCAGCCACTTGAGATGGGCACTGAAACGTGAGCAGGAGTTTGTCAGGTAGACAAAGTGGGGGGATAATGTTAGATGGGTGGGACCATATTTTGCACCTTGTGTGCCTCCCAGAAGAGTTTGGGCTTTATCTAGCCAGTGAAGAGTCACTGAAAGTTTTTCGAGAAGATCGTAAACTTTAAACTACCGAGGTCACCCTGGCAGAAATGTGGAGCATAGATTGTTAGGCCTGAGTCTGGAATCAGTGACACCAGACAAAACCGCTGTCATAGGACACCCTGAATTAGGGCAGCAGCACCGGGAGGCCTGGACGGACGTTTCAGAGAAAGGCAGTACTCCAGGACTAATAAGATACTGAGAATAAGGCAGAAGGGGAGTGTGGGATGAGCGAATGTCTGAGTTGGTTGACTGGAGTGGTAGATGATGCTGTTAAAGCCCTAGAAAATGCAAAAGAAGAAGGAAAATGAGTTCATCTTTAGGCACGTTGAACTTGAAGTGCATGCAAGTGGTGGGATCCTAGATTGTTGAATCTGAGATCTTGCTTTGTCAAGAGAGAGCTCTGGGCTCAGTATACAGTGTTGGCATCCTCACCACGGGACTAAGGATAAGGGGGGAAAGAAGCAATTTATAGAGCTTTCTAAAGGTCCGCCAACATCTCTGCTCACACCTCATGACCTCATAACACAGAGACTAGGCGGTGCAGACTTTTAGCTGAGCACATTGCCATCCCAAATAAAATTGGATTCCTTAAGGAAGAAGAAGAGAATGGATACTGGATCAGAAACCAGCAATCTGCTAGATTTCATAGAATAGAAATAGAATGGCATAGAATAGACGTACATTTAACATTCTATGTTATATAAAATAATATATCAGTTTAGGAATACTTTTTTAACGCTCACATTTCTGAAACAAGTAAGTTTAATCTTTACATGCATTTTGATATTCATTTCTTTGTTATCCTGTCTGTAACTTGTTTGGGAATCATGTAACATTTTCCCAAAGCACATCAGCTTTCCTAAAGTTGAGATACAGAGAATTCCTTCTAATGCCCCACTGGAAATTCTATAACATACCCAAAATGCCATGTGCATATATTAGGACAGGGCTTTTTAAAAATTATTATTATTATTCTTTCGGTGCATAATCAACCCCAACAGCATAATGATTCTCGTGTTGCTTTATGTGAGGGGCCTTTATGAAGACTTATTTCCACTGGCTCTAGGTCACTTCACTGCAGGTCACTTAGCCTGCTTCCATTTATAATGGCATATAAAATGTAATTGTAAGTTGATACTCCCTCCCCCCAGGGATAATTACTAAATCTGAATTAAATTTCTCCTTGTACTGATTTTTGCAGAAGACATCTAAAAGGCATTCAAAATCAGTATTAACTGAGGTTAATTCCAGCTTATATTTCTTTTCAAAGTGTATATTATATAGATTAAGATAATTGTGGGGCACTTGGGCCACTCAGTCAGTTAAGCTTCTGACTCTTGATTTCATGTTGGGTCATGATCTCACTGTTCGTAGGTTTGAGCCGCACCTTGAGCTCCATGCACACGGTGCAGAACGTGCTTGGGATTCTCTCTGTCCTTTCTCTGCCCCTCCCATGCTCTCTCTCTCTCTCTCAAAATAGCTGAAATGAACTTTAAAAGAAAATAAAATATTAAATAAAGATAATTGCACACTCTTTAGCTTGAATTTATAAAGTTATCAACTTGCTTTTTTTTTTTTTTTCCTGAGGACTAGTTTTGGGGAAAACTTATTTTTTTCTTTTTTGTGATTGGGCATAGATGATACCTGTGAAGTGTTTATCTTCCACCACTAGAATGTAAACTCCGTGGCACAGGAACTTGTGTGTGTCATGCTGTAGGTATTCAGAAATACTTGCGGAACATATTAATCTTCACCCTGCACACCTGGTCCTCTTCACTGTTCCCTTTCTCATGAAATGACATTCATTCTGTCCAGTTTCTCATGCATCATCTGTGGTTCTTCCCTCGCCCTTTGTCCTTTGTCCTCCTAAACAGTCACTGAGTCCATTCACTTCTCCACCCCCCCTTGCTATCATCTTGACTGATGTGAACATCAGATCTTTCTGGATTACAGCAGTACCTTCCCTTCTACCTATTCTCTTAATAACCCTTCAGCTCATTTTCCACGCTGCTGCCAGAATCATGGTAAAAAATAGGACTGATTTAAGCTCTTTCTTTGCTTACATCTGTTCAGTGTGTTCTTACTACCCTTAGATCACAAATACTAATGAGGGACGCCTGGGTGGCTCAGTCCATTGAGCGTCCAACTTTGGTTCAGGTCATGATCTCACGGTTCATGAGTTCGAGCCCCACGTCAGTCTCTGTGCTGACATCTCGGAACCTGGAACCAGCTTCAGATTCTGTGTCTCCCTCTCTCTGCCCCTCCCCTGCTCACGCTCTCTCGCTCGCTCTCTCTCTCTCAAAAATAGACATTAAAAAAGTAATAAATAAAAATAAAATAAAATTGTCCTTCCCCGATCAAGTGAGAGTTTACTACAGTTGTTTTAGAAATTAATTCTTGATATTGTTTGTAATACAGTTTCTAACTTATTCCCCTCAAATTTGTATTTTAGGCTTTTTTTAAAGACCCAAATGTTATTCCTAATTTGAAGTTACTTTCAGATTCTTCTGGACAATGGATTACATTAGGTAAGTAAAACATATTTTTATCTTTTCAGATGATGATTTTATTATTATAACAAAATTTTGCCTTTGGAATTTTCATTATTAAAATACACATTGTGAATAATGACTCACCTGTTTGATAACATCAAGGTCAAACATGATGAGCTGTGCCAGGCCTGCCCTGCGTCTTTCTCCTGGGGGCCCACTGCTCCTGTCCTGGAGCACCAGTTCTCTTTTCATTCATTGGGAAGGTATTTATTGTGTGTCTCCCATGGACTCTGCTCGATGCAGGGAACAGTGAGGTGAACACAAGAAAATGATGCTCAAGAAACTGGTTGATATGTAAAAAAAAAAAAATAGTGCGAGGGGTGCCTGGGGAGGCTGAGTCGGGTGAGCGTCCGACTTCAGCTCAGGTCATGATCTCACAGGATGTGGGTTCGAGCCCCACATCTGGCTTTGCGCTGACAGCACGGAGTCTGCTTCAGATTCTGTCTCCCTCTCTCTCTACCCCTCTGCCGCTCGCACACGTGTTCTCTCTCTGTCTCTCTCAAAAATAAAAACATTAAAAAAAAAATAGTGCAATAGTGTGCTACCATAGCAGTAGGAGCAAAAGGAGGAGAGTGTCAGGTAGAGTTCTGCTGATGTGAGGGTGTTGGAGCAAAAGCATTCAGGGCGGGGCAGCGGATTTCTGACCGAGGAAGTGGCCATTCATGGAATGTTCATAAAATAACATACAAAGTCATGGAAGAGAGTCTTAAAATCTCAAAAAGAAAATTTTATCTATGTAATAATTTCATAGTACCTTGAAACATAGGTAGGAATCTTTAAGCAAAATTACCCAAACAATAGCACTCAAATCTCTTAAATAACTCTCAGGTTAAGGAGTAAACCAGAGAGTTAATAGAAGAGTGTTTTGAAAACAAAAACATGACCACTATATTTTAAATGTTAGTTTGAAGTGTCTTAACAATAGAACCAGTCATTCTTCCACTTAGGAGGAAAATCTGGTTAGTAATGTGGGTTTGTGCTTAAGAAAAATGTAAGTGGATTTTAAATTAGATGGGGTTGTTTTGGTAAATTCCTACATTGCATGTTCATGGAATTCTAGTAGTCTTACACAAAAATGACTTTGCCGAAAGTATTACTCAAGAACGAGATTTGTGACGTTAGAATTAGTAGGTCACATTTTATTGCTTTTGGCTAAAAACCACTGTAAAATTTATAGAGCAAAAAGCTGGTACAGGGTGATCTTCAGAATACTTTCAGAGTTAGACTGACTCTCTGAGCAAATGTACTTACAGGTTCAAAATCTTCAGAAGGAAATAAGCACAGGCACGTAGCAAAGAGTTTATGAAACTTTTACAGTAACTTCAGTCAGTTCTTTTACAAAAATAAGGTTCGTTGAAAAAAGTTCAATCTTCCCCCGTACTGACAAACAGTACTGACTTTTTTCTGATTTCTAAAAAACGCATTGCAAAAAGAGAGGTTCTAAAATTCCACATGTGCCTGGCAGAATCAATTAGAAGTACTCTGAAAAATTGGGCAAAAGAGGTAGCACTCTACTTCAGAAGTAGAAGTTTCTAGGGGATTGCTGTACTCTTCCATTAGCTTGTTTTGTATCTCCTACCAGCTTTTCTGTTTCTGATGTATCAGCCGTCTTCTCTCCAATTTTCCTCTGAGGGCCAGCTGTTAAAATAAACAGCTTTTGAAAATGAGAAAAGACATTCTTGTAGCAAGTGAACCAGTGGTAAAGAGTGTGGTGAAGGATCCCCCTCACTGCTGCCCTCGCCTGGGCCTGGACTGCCAGGGCTTTCTGCCGCGGTCCCTGTCTCCCAGATGCTGCAGCCCTCCTCATACAGACACACTGTGCCCTTTTTTGGGTGACATATAATGGATGCTTCCTATGTGCTTAGTTAAGGGCGTTATAGTCATTACATCCTTTAAATGGCTTTTTTTTTTCAATTCATTTTTGAGAGAGCGCAAGAAAGACGGCAAAGAGAGAGGAACAGAGGATCCGAAGGGGCTCTGTGCTGACAGCAGCAAGACTGATGTGGGGCTTGAACTCACAGGCCACGAAATCATGACCTGAGCCAAAGCGGTATGCTTGACTGAGCCACCCACATGCCCCCATTACCTCCTTTAACTCTCAGACCAACTCAGAGAGGTATTATTATATGTCCCTATGTCCCAAATGAAGAGTCAGATTCATGAGCTAAATAATTTGCAGTTTTGCACAGCTGGCCGGACTCCAGAATTCAAGGTCTTTACCACTACACTATCCTGTCTCTGCCATTTCAGCATTAATGAAGTTGTCAGAAAACACCAATTTGGACACCAAGTAAATAGACACCTGTGTATTATGCTAATATCAAGGGGAAAAAATACATTCTTAACTTTGTATGTGATCATAGCAGTGCATCACATGTCTTATAAATGGTGGAGACATGATTTTACCATATTTTCTGCCTAACACATAGCATGTGCTATGGACTCAATTGTGGCCCCCCGCCCCCCGCCAAGTTCTTATGTTGAAGCTTTAACCCCCAATGTTATTGTATTTGAAGATGAGGCCTGGGGCGCCTGGGTGACTCAGTCGGTTGAGCGTCCAACTTCAGCTCAAGTCATGATCTCGCGGTTTGTGGGTTTGAGCCCCGTGTCGGGCTCTGTGCTCACAGCTCGGAGCCTGCAGCCTGCTCCAGATTCTGTGTCTCCCTCTCTCTCTACCCCTCCCCTGCTTGCACTCTGTGTCTCTCCCTCTCACAACTAAATACATATTAAAAAAAAATTTTTTTTTAAAGATGAGGCCTTTGGGAGCTAATTAGGTTTAGACTACATCTCAAGCAGCCCTTCTGATGGAATGAATGCCCTTACATCAAGAGAAAGAGATCCCAGAGCTCTCTGCCATGTGCCGACAGCCAAGAAGGCAGCCGTCTGCAAGTCAGGAAGAGAGCCTTTACCGAGAGCCAAATCAGCTGGCACCTTGGTTTTTGGGCTTCCCAGCCTGCAGAACTGTGAGACATAAACGTCTGTTGTTTAAACCACCCAGTCTGGTTTTCTGTGATAGCCGCCTAAGCAGACTGACAGATTTTGGTCCCAAGAATTGGAATGTTTCTGTAACATGCCTAAAAAGGTTAGAAGTGGCTGTGAAACTGCATCACGGGTGTTGGTGGAAGAGTTTTGAGGTGCATGCTAGCCCAGATACACGGATGTTAAGCTTGATTCTAGTGAGGTCTCACACAGAAATGAGGACCTTGTTATCAGAAAGTGGAGGAAAGACAATCCATAAAATGCCTGAGAACTTGGCTGAACTATGTTCTGGTGTTTTGGGGAAGGTAGAATTTGCAAGTGATGAAATTATATATTTAGCTGGGACGTGTCGAAACAAACTATTGTAGGAGCAGCTTGGTTCTTCCCGAACGTTTGTAATAAAGTAGGAAAGGAAAGAGACAGATTGAAGAAGGATTCGTTAAGGAACCAGAGCTTGAAGATTTGGCAAATTCTCAGCCTTTTCATATCGTAAAAAATGAGAAAGATTCTTTTGAAGAGAACAAATATGGCTGGGCAACCATTTGATAAAGAGAGCATGTGTGTAATTCATGGACTCAATCAGCCATTTCAACAGAAGCCAGAGTTACACTGGGGATTGTACTGGCAAAGACACTGCCGGTTTGAACTAAAGGGGACAGAAACGAGATGAAATGAAGGCTGTCATACCTCTTAGATCCCACGGGACCAGACGATAGAGCCATTTGGCTGACACATGGCCATTCTGCAGGAGAAGAGAAGAAGGACTAAAAGGCAGTTCAGAGATCATCAGAGCCACCCTCGGTTTCAGGAACACACTGTGCCTTTTGGGGGAGAACCTCAGAGGCTGGGCCACCGCCCCAGCGGGTCTGGAAGACAGAGCATTGAACCAAAGATGATTATTCTTGAGGCTTAAAGTCTAATGAAATTTGCCTTGCCAAGTTTAGGCTTGCTTGGGACCATCACCCCTTGTTTTCTGTTTCTCCCTTTTGGAATGAAGATGTCTCTCCTCTGCCTGTCTCACCATTGTATTTGGAAGCATGTCACTTGTCTGGATTCACAGGGTCACAGATGGAGAGGAATTTTGCCCCAGGATGAGGTGTACCTCCCTCTTACCCATATCTGATTTAGGTGATATGTAGGTGAGATTTTGGACTTTAGATTTTAGCATTGATGCAGGAATGAGCTAAGACTTCGGGGGCTGTTAGGATAGAATAAACATGTTTTGCATGTGAGAAGGACATGAATTGGGGGTGTGGGTACCAGGGGCAGAATGCTTTGGACTGAATTGTGTCCTTTCAGAATTGATTTGACAGAAGTCCTAACCCCACCCATGACCTCATCTAACCCTAATTACTTCTCAAAGGCCCCATCTCGAAATACCATTACATTGTGGTATTTCAATATATTAATTTTGGAGGAACACAGTTCAGTCCCTCGCAAATGCTATTTCTATACCTCGGAGTACATGGTTTGAATTTAATTACCTTATCTTACCAACCCAACCCTCCTGCCACTCCCTAAATCAGAGCTAGAGTCATTTATTAGGATGGCATGTTGCCGGGGGGCCTGGGTGGCTCAGTCAGTAGAGCATCTGACTTTGGTTCAGGTCATGATCTCATGGTTCGTGGGTTCGAGCCCCGCATTGGGCTCTGTGCTGACAGCTCAGAGCCTGGAACCTGCTTCAGATTCTGTGTCCCCCTCTCTCCCCGCCCCACCCCTGCTTGTGCTCGGTCTCTGTCTTTCAAAAATGAAGAAACATTTAAAAAAAATTTTTTTAAAGAATGGCACGTTGCCCAGTGTCCGTCCCTCATCCTGTGGCCACCAACCCGTCTTTGAAGACCGTCTGGCTCTATACTGCTCTAGTTCTTTGTTCTTGCAGTGCTCACAACTCTTCTGTCACTTTCTGTGGTCTCTTGTCCCTTTAATCCCCCACAGGATTTTTTCCCCTGAAACAAAAGGAGCTTTTCCTAGAAGTGTAGTTTTCGAAATTACTGAAGCATACACAGTTCCTGTCTCCAGACGCCCACTGCGTGTCCACACAAGGCCAGCTCGAGCCCAGAACAAGTGGCAGGTGCTCGCAGGACTCCAGGTGGGCAACCAGAAGGAAAAGCGCAGATCATCACCAGCCTCACTCTTCTCAAGCTCGAGCTGCTTCCGGCGTAAATACCGAACAAGCGTATCAGGGAGAGGTCACACCAAGGGCCCCTACACCTCGGTGTGCTGTTCTAGGGAGAACTTTGAACAAAGAAGACCACCACCTCTTTATATCTGAGTGTGTGTGTGGATATGAGTGCATGAGAGAGAAATGGAAAGAAACTGAGGCAATAATAAATATTCATTTTAGTCTTTGTGTCTTTCTGTAATTGAGAAGAACCTCTAGTAACGGAAAATCCATTCCTAAAGGACACATTTAGGAAGTAAGTTTGGGGTGGGGAAGGTATGCAGGGAAAAACTCGAGCTACAAGACGAAAATAGACAAAACATCATGGTCACAAATTTCTCTAATTCCAAACTTGTCATAACTTGATTAGGGCCTGGTTTGAAACTTACCTTGACTTGGAAAAGCTGGTTTTGGGTCATAAACACTGTAAATGAGATCACAAGGGAGAAATTGCTTATTGGAGAGAAGAAATTTCAAGACATCCTCAGGACTTTACAAACAGCCATTACTTAACATTAATTAAAGTTTTTGTAATACAAATTATAAAGCATTGAGCACAATATAAATCCAAAGTCACACAAAGCAGTTCCAATGCTTTTATAGGCAATTCTGATATGTGGATTAAAACTGATGTAAGAATCCCCTACTACACGAAAAATGATTTCATTTTCAGACATTTTCTAATTTACATACTCTAGGGCTGAAATGGTGAAATTTTGTTACAGACTTTTAGTGATTAATAAAAATGAACAAACGGCAAACTAAGAATTTAATAAGATCCCTAATGTGTCCTTTAAATATACCAAAATATATGCCCTATTTGACTACTTAGAATCCCTGCATTGTAATATTTGTTTTGGAAATAATTGAGAATAATAAGTTTATATTCTATAAAATTTTTTTCAGGATCTGAAGTGAAAAAAATTGAAGCCACAAATGTTCCTTGTACACAGCTTTCAATGTCATTTTTTCGTCGGTTATATGATGAAGATATTGTACGCGATGATGGACATATCATTAAGTGTTTAGATTCTTTTTGTGATCCCTTTCCTATATCTGATGAATTACGAAAAGTAAGTATAGATTTTTAAAATTTCATAATAGAATTTTATTTCAGGAAATGCTTAATGTCAAAAACTTTTACCTATGTAAAATACCTAAAACACCTTTTATCAATTATTAATGATCAGTAATATCAGTTACATTGGTAGATTTTTTTCTTGGATGGGACTTTTACTATCAACTGAACTATCTGTGTATTTCAGTAGTTCTCAACCATATGCTACTAACAGTCATGCATAGAGGCCAGAGATGTTGCTAAACATCATGCTGTGGGCAGGACAGCCCCCCACAACAGAGTTCTCTGCCCCAAAATTTCAATAGTGCTAAGGCCGAGAAGCCCTGACCTGCTTAACTCATGGCTATTTTTCTTCGATATGGGGCTCTTAACATATCAAATGACTGTTTAAAAATATCCCTGTTGTAAAAGAATCGTTCTGTCTCACAGCTGAGATCAAAAAAGCCATTTTAGGAGCGCCTAGGTGGCTCAGTCAGTTAAGCGTCCAACTCTTGGTTTTGACTCAGGTCATGAGCTTGTGGTTTGTGGGTTCGAGCCCCACATCGAGCTCCACACTGACTGTCTGGAACCTACTTGGGATTCTCTCTCTCCCACCTGCCCCCATCCCTCCCTTACTCACACTCACTCTCTCTCTCTCTCTCTCTCTCAAAATAAATAAACTTTTTAAAAAACCATTCGATTAACTAATTTTTTTTTTAGCAAGAGGTGTATTGAATCAGAAGACATAGATTATTTAGCTAATTCCTGAGTTATTATTTATAAGATAGTAACTAAGCAAATCAATATCTTGAGCCCCAAGATCTTATCTGTACAACATAGAGATTAAAATTCCCATTCTGTCTTGTTGAAACTGTTGAGATATGAGTTGAGAGAGCATTTAAATATACTTTTTAAAAAGTGTGACATGTTAAAATGAAATGCATTATTATCATCATTATTTTATTTATAGAGAGAGCAAGAGCAACTGGGAGAGAGGCAGAGGGAGAGAGAGAGCATCTCAAGCAGGCTCCATGTTCATCACAGAACCCAACACAGGGCCCCATCTCATGACCTAATCCAAAATCAAGATCATGACCTGAGCCGAAATCAAGAATCGGACACTCAATTGACTGAGCCACCCAGGCTCCCCTTATTATCATTAAATTATGGAGATAAGCTATTTACCAAATGGGCAAAAATTAGGGCTTTCAGGGGCGCCTGGGTGGCTCGGTCGGTTAAGCTGCTGACTTCAGCTCAGGTCTTGATCTCGTGGTCCGGGAGTTCGAGCCCCGCGCCAGTGTCTGTGCTGACAGCTCAGATTCTGTGTCTCCCTGTCTCTCTGCCCCTCCCCTGCTTGCACTCTGTCTTTCTCTCTCTCAAAAATAAATAAACATTAAAAAAAAATTAGGGCCTTCAGGGGCTCCTGGCTGGCTCAGTCGTTGGAGCGGGCAACTCTTGATCTCAGGATTATGAGTTCAAGCCCCACATTGGGTGTAGAGATTATTAAAAAAAAAAATAAAGCTTTGGTATCAAATAGACATAGATTCAAATACAGGCTCAGCCACTTAATAACTGTGGTACTTAGCCTCATTTTTTTCATCTATAAAATAAGAATGATGCAAGAATCATGTGAGGGGCCCCGTGTTGCTCAGTCGGTTAAGGTCATGATCTCACAGTTCATGGATTCGAGCTCTGTGCTGACAGCTCGGAGCCTGCTTGAGATTCTCTGTCTCCATCTGTCTGCCCCTCTCCCACTCGACTGTGTCTCTCTCTCTCAAAAAAAAAAAAAAAAATTATGTGAGATAATGCACTTAAAGTGTTTATTTAGCCCAATGCCTAGTATTTAGTAAGCTTTCAGTAATAGTAATGACTAGCCACTAATTACTATTATTCTACATTTAGGAGATGTCGCTATGTGTAAGTTGAATAAGGAGGTGTATAAGTTGAATTTATTGTAAATCCAGATGGGAATGACCTAGGGAAGCCCCTGACACACCATTCTGGACATAGACATCTTGTCTGTAGGAGACTGGGAGGCATCCAGCCAGTCTCTGCGTTCTTCTACACCAACAGAACACCTGAAAGAACCCTTAGTTGAAGAAGACAATCAAATCACTCATTGAGGGTGTCCAAACACAACTGAGGAGACGATATATAGTTGCTCTGTAGTTAGGTGGTATGTATAACACAAGATAAGCACCGTACCTTGGGGATCTGATAATAATTTCTACTCTTCCTTACCAAGGACTGGAAATTAACCTCTACAAAGTATCTAGTCTAGTCTGGGTCTTCTTCCTTTTGGGGCACTATGTCAGCTCTTCTTATCTGTCCTCGATCTCTGCTGGCACATGTACCTCTCTATCACAAGGCCCTGTCCCCTAATTTCAGAGAGCTCACCCTCACTTATACTGAGAGCATTGGCAACGGACTTTTCCAGAGACGGATGCGCCTTCTCTGCTCTGCTGCTTGTCGTCTGGTTTTCTTTTTTTAATTTTTTTTTAGAATTTATTCATTTTTGAGAGAGAGAGGGAGCATGAGTGGCAGAGGGGCAGAGAGAGTGGGAGATGCAGAATCTGAAGCAGGTTCCAGGCTCTGAGCTGTGTGCTGACAGCTCAGAGCCCGACGCGGGCTCAAACTCACGGACCGTGAGATCATGACCTGAGCTGAAGTCGGACGCTCGACCACCTGAGCCCCCCAGGCTCCCCTCTGCTGCTGGTCTTCTTCCATGCGTAGCCCTTGAATTCAGGAAGTACCCACACTGTTTTTCTTCCAGTTACCTCTGCGTTTCGCTCTCGTGTTCTTTGCCGCCCTGTGGCGACAAGCAAGGTGTTAACTTGGTTGCTTTCTGGCTGAAAAAATAAATCAATAAATAACCTCCAGCCTTAGCCTGAACTGAAAAGGGCCCTCCGCCATGCAGCAGCACCAAGCCCGTCACACCGCCTCACTGAGGCCTGCCGATAACCACCTTCCGCAGGCGGCTCACAAGTCTGGCTCCTTAACCACATTGCACACCTCCTCCCTGAGGGCCCCATGTGGAAGCACACGGGGAGATCAGCCGCAGGTGGGTCCCGCTTCCACATTTATTCCCCAAATATTTTCATTTCTGTCATTTTTACACTGCGCAGCCTAATCAGTTCAGTAACCAGAGTGCTCATGCGAGGAATGCGTTCATTCGTCATTCCTGAGAGCTTTAGTCGCTCCTGTGTTAAGCCAGGTCTTTAGGTAGCTACAAACTCAGGCTTCAATATCACATCATTTCCTTAGAGAGAGAGAGAGAGAGAGAGAAGGAGAGAAGCAGGCAAGGAGGGGAGATGGGCCAAGCCATATGTGTGGCACACCCAGGGAGTAATAAACTGTAAACCACTTCCCCTCACCTTTTACTGCGTGTGACTTTGGCTTTCATAAACTCATTGTAAGTAACCTGCACACTGGCAACACCACAGAGTTTATTTTAAGTGCCTCTTTTACGCTGACCTTGTGATGAATATTCATTTGAGATCGGGGTCAATCAAATGTGAAGCTTGATCAGGTTTTCTAATTTGAGTGCACTTCTTGCTACTAGACAGTGATTTTGTATAACTCCTATTTCCCTCCTTTACCTGTTTGGTAGTGTTAGTGTCATGTACAATTTTTACAGCATTCCGACTCCTTGTTGTATGTATTTTCTTTCCCACTTTGTTTCTTGGTTACAGGTTTTTGCCTTTTACTTTTCATACCGTGTCGGTATTTTACTGTTAGCTACTTCACATTCTTTTTACAAGCGGGTGGAGTATAAACAACTCAATAAAAGAAATGTGTGTTATGGTTTACATTCGTCACCTTGTTCGTATCTACCGCAATCGAGTTAATCAGTTGTGTGGGATGGCCAATGGTGTAAGAAACCCTCCCACGTCCGACCCTGTCGTGCTCTTTTCTGAAGGAGGTGGTGAAGTCTCCAGAGGGCAAGAGTCAGTATAGATGGGTGATGGGTAGGATGATATTAGGGGACAGCAGGAAAAGAGGTGGTTATGATGGTCCACTTACCTGAATAGCTCAAAATGGAGTAATGGGGGTGGGCCGGGGCAGGGGTGGTAAGGAAAGTGGTCATCCAGAAGTGCAGGGGTAGGGCTTAGAAAATGAGGGCCAGCTTCCAGACTGAAGCAAAGGCTACAGACCTTCTGGGATGGAGAAGTTTCTCCATTTATTTATGGTCCCTTGTTTCCAAATAAGATTTAAGGTGACTCAGCACTAAAATTGCAGTAGTGCTAAAACCATTACTAAAGATACAAATTAGAACAAAGGTATAAAGAGGAAGAGGAGAAGATTTAGATTTATTCCTTTAACTGAGCATCAGTACCTAATGGTAACATGGAGGGAAAATGAGTGCAGGTCTCACCGATTACTCTTTCTGGTTGTTCAGGATTGGTTGTTAACATAGGCCTAGGATTATTTGTAAGTTCATAAATGGAAACTTTTGAAAACAAAAATCAGAGCCTTAAATCATGTTAGATTAAGATGAATTTATCATTTTCCATAGGTTTTGCTAGTGGAAGACTCAGAAAAATATGAAATATTTAGCCAAGCTGATAGAGAAGAGTTCCTGTTTTGTCTTTTCAAACATCTTTGCCTTGGTGGAGCCCTTTGTCAGTATGAAGATGTGCTTAATCCGTATCTGGAAACAACAAAGCTTATCTATAAAGATCTAGTGAGGTAATGTTGCTAGATTACAGTAGGTAAATCTCTGGTTAACGGAGTGCATTGTTTAACTATGCTGGGCTCGCCTAGCGTCTGTTGGGTCCTGTTGACGCCAAGCACCAAAGCGTGTGAGAACAGCACCGCTTCGAACCCCTTTTCCGGCCTCTCCCTTCTCGTCCAGGTTGGGACATGGTCACATCTCCCTGACTCTCTTTAGCAGCCAGTTCCCGGTTCTCATCTGACTGTGCTTCCTTCCCCATCCAACGGATTACTCGCTCCATGCCTGCTTAGCGGCTGACTTATCCCAGATCTTCTGTCACATTCTCCCCAGGTTCCTGTCGTGCTTACCCCAGGTCTCCTGTCACACTTATCCCAGGCATCCTGTCACATTTACCTCAGATCTCCTGTCACACTTACCTTGAGTCCCCTGTCACCTCACCCCAGGTCTGCTGTCACACTTATCCCAAGCCTCCTATCACATCAGTTTCCTATCACACTTAACCCAGGCCTCCTGTCACACTTATCCCAGGCGTCCTCTCACATTTACCTCAGATCTCCTGTCACACTTACCCCAGGTTCCTGTCACAGGTACCTAGGTCTCCCGTCCACTCACCCAGGTCTCATGTCACATTTAGCACAGGTCTCATTTCACATTTACCACCAGTCTCATGTCACCTTTACCCCAGGTCTCCTGTCACATTTACCCCAGATTTCCTGTCATATTTACCCCAGGTGTCCTCTCAAATTTATTTCAGGTCTCCTGTCACCACATCCCAGGTGTACTACCCTTTTACCTCAGGGCTCCTTCACACTTACCCAAGGTTCCTCTCATACTTACCGCAGGTCTCCTGTCACATTCACCCCTACGTCCGATGTCACTTTTACCTCAGGTCTCCTGTCATATTACCCCATGTCTCCTGTCACACTTATCGCAGATCTCCTGTCACATTCACCACAGGCTTGATGTCACTTTTACCTCAGGTCTCCTATCACACCTACCCAGGGCTCCTGTCCCATTTACCACAGGAATCCTGTCACACTTACCCCAGATGTCCTGTGCATTTACCACAGGTCTCTTGTCGTATTTACCCCAGGTCTCCTGTCACATTCACCCCAGGTCTGATGTCGCTTTTACCTCAGGTTTCCTATCACACTTACCCCAGGTTCCTGTCACACTTACCCTAGGTCTCCTTTCACACTTATCCCAGGTCTTGGGTCACACTTACCCCAGGTCTTCTGTCACACTTAACCCAGGCCTCCTGTCACACTTATCCCAGGCGTCCTCTCACATTTACCTCAGATCTCCTGTCACACTTACCCCGGGTTCCTGTCACAGATACCTCGGTCTCCTGTCCACTCACCCAGGTCTCATGTCACATTTAGCACAGGTCTCATTTCACATTTACCACCAGTCTCATGTCACCTTTACCCCAGGTCTCCTGTCACACTCACCCCAGGTCTCTTGTCACACTCACCTCAGGTTTCCTGTCATGTTGGCCCCAGGTCTCTTTTCACACTTCTCCTAGATTTCCTGTCACACCCACCCCAGAACTCCTGTTATACTTACCCCAAGTCTCCTGTGACATTTACCCCAGGTCTCTTTTCACATTTCAGGAGAACACAAGATTCCTCAGGTTGTGTAAATTTGCTTGACTAATAGTAGAACAATTACCTTTTTTGTAAAGAGGTGGAAAGATTCTTATTTAGGCATAAACTTTACTTTTTTTTTTAAATTTTTTTTCAATGTTTTTTATTTATTTTTTTTGGGACAGAGAGAGACAGAGCATGAATGGGGGAGGGGCAGAGAGAGAGGGAAACACAGAATCGGAAACAGGCTCCAGGCTCCGAACCATCAGCCCAGAGCCTGACGCGGGGCTCGAACTCACGGACCGCAAGATCGTGACCTGGCTGAAGTCGGACGCTTAACCGACTGCGCCACTCAGGCGCCCCAAACTTTACATTTTTAAATTAATTCTAAATTCCAGGTTTGCTTAGGTGATCCACTAGTTCTGTTTTTTTCTCTTTGAAGATCTAATTGGTATAAAAACTTTATAATCATTTATTTAGACTTTGGGTTGGGCTTTTCAGTGATGAAGATATTGGATCATGTCTGTAGGCAAAAGGGATAGGAACAAGTGAAAGCAGAGTTTAGTTACAAAATTTTGCTTTAATCGGAAAAAAACAGAATTAGCTTGTCGTAAAACTCTCGATCATTACTTGCACTCAGCATCTCAAATCTCACTTCTGCTCTGTGTGTCATTCAGCTGTGTGACAACTATGTGATGTAGTTATTTCACTTCATTCTTTTTCTTATATAGTTTTTTTAAAGTTGATTTATTTTGAGAAAGAGAGAGAGAGAGAGAGAGAGAGAGAGACTCCCAAGCAGACTCCTCGCTGTCAGCTCAGAGCTGGAGGCAAGGCTGGAACCCATGAACCGCGAGATCATAACCTGAGCCAAAACCAAGAGTCAGACACTTAACTGCTTGAGCCACCCAGAGGCCCCTCTGATACGGTTTTAAAAACAAAAATTATTTCTTTAATTTGCCTCTGATTTTTGTGGAAAAGTTACTCTGCCAATACATAAAGATTGCCCAAAAAAATGTTAGAAACAGAATTTGAGAAAAACATATACATACTCAAATCCAAAACATTCTGTCCTTATATTCAGCTCGTGAAAACCCGTAGGCCTGCTTCCAGCACTCCCTGCAGATACTCTGTGGTACACCTAGTCTCACACACACACACACACACACACACACACATGTGTGCGCACACTGCTGCCACGACATTGTGTTGTACTTCACTGGCCACACGAACGTGTGGAATTCGTCACCATCGTGTGCTATGCAAGAGGAGATTCTGCCGGAGGTGTTTGAAACAGAAGTAACTTTAGAACCTAAACCCTGAAGAAACTGTTTTCCCTGACCTCCCCTGTCCTGGATTCTCACCTGTGACTCTCTTCCACACTGCTTGGGTGCTAAGTGAAACTATGGCTCCAGGGTTAATGGCCACTGGTAAAATGAGTGGTCAGAATTCACGGCATCCAACAGGAAGAAGAGAATCACGCCCTCAGAATCCCTTAGGCGGGCAACCGACAAGTGTTAATACTGTGCACAGAACTCTGCCAGGCTCCGAAGAGACTACAAGAGGAGCATCAGACAGCCCTTGACCTTAAGGAAATTATAAGAAACTAACATATTAAGTAATAGTTTAGGTTTTATAAGGAAAGATTGTTATGAAATCAAATGTTCGATTTTGTATAGGCAAATGTTTGCAGCTCCTGATACTGTAATAAATACCCCAGAAGTTGAAAAGAGGACATTATTAGGGTGGCTGTGTTAGGGAAGTCTTGATGGAATGTGGTCCCCAAGAGCCAGCAGAGAGGGCAGCCCGTCCCCTGTCCAGGGGAGACACGCACGTCACTAGTCTGCCATTCCAGGGGACGCTGAGAAGGAACCAGCCCAATTACAGCATTACTCTTATTTGAGAACCATTAACTCTTTCTCATGATGATCCAAGTTGAAGCATGCTGATGAATTTCTCTGCTAAGTGCGGAGGAGATGTGAAATTGTCTTCCCAAAACAACTTTAGAAGAAAATTATGATTAGAATAAATATTCGCTTAAGATGGCTGAAGTGCCAGTGCAAAGCAACTGAATGGGCTGAATGATCACAGAGTCCCTTCAGAGCCGTGCCGGTTTGCTTATCACTCGCACTGCCTCTGGCTTTTCTAGCTGGTTGTGCTGATTTGGGTCAGAGGCGGTGGCATTTGGTCAAGGTGAGGGTGCAGGGTGGATCGGTGTCGCTTCTCGGGAGGAATGCACGTGGAGGGGAAGCACCCGTGGACCTCCAGCAGTTGTCAGTACCTTGTCATCCTGAGCCACATATCCAGACAAGTCACTTGTACAAGCCAAGTTAACCGGCAAGGATATTGTTTTTTCCTGTCCCGTTACTTGAATTTTGGGTGTTTACACATCTTTTAGGAGAACGTCTGCTGTCTTTCTAATTGTACACGCAGTAGCTGCTTTACATTATCTAACCTGCCCTTGCAGAGAAACGTCATCACTAATCTGCTCCAGAAAAGACGTGCATCCCTTATGTGTGTCCGTGTTGGAGGCACGTCACAGAGCTTGATTTTAGTGGTCTCTGGCTCAAACCAAAGGGTGAGAACATTCTGAAGATATGTTTTCCCTCATCCGTTATTACAAGTCCCATAAAATACCCTTTTGAAACGTTCTGGAAAGTGCCGCCTTTTCAAGGATTATGGTTCTTTTAAATAATATAGGTAATACTTTAGAGTCAGTTCATTAGAGAGTAAATATGACCAGTTGTTTCATTACATTTGAAAAATGTCTACGCAGAAATAATTCTGTAGTTACTAATGGAAGCCTTTGTCTTTTCTACTGTCAATATTAAACACAGGCTCCGATCAAAATTTTTGGAGAGGTTTTCCAAACTGCGTATCTGCCTGAGATGTGAAATTTTATTATTTAAACTGTGAGGCTTAGATTATGGCCCTCAAATGCTAATTAAGCAGTGGGATTCTTATTTCTTTTTTTTTTTAAGTTTATTCATTTATTTTGAGAGAGAAAGAGAGCGGGAGAGGGGCAGAGAGAGAGAGAGAGAGAGAGAGAGAGAGAGAGAGAGAATCCCAAGCAGGCTCTGCACTGTCATCACAGAGCCCGACGCTGAGCTCAAACTCCAGAGCTATGAGATCATGACCTGAGCTCAAATCAAGAGTTGGTCACTTAACCAACTGAGCCACCCAGGAACCAACTTCTAATAATGTTCAAATGGTAGTTTCTTCGGTAAGTAGTACACTACAGTACATGTATGTGTTAAGTGATTGTTAAATGAAGTGTCAAACACTACATTTTCTTCTCAGTTTATTTGGTAAGTACAAACTTTCACAAGGGTTGGTCTAGGTTGTTTTTGTTTTTGTTTTTTACTGGGCTAATTTACATGCAGTAAAGTGAACAAATTATAGTGGACCTACAGCTTAGTGAATTTTTATATATTTATACCCGTATCACCATCTCCAGATCAACACTTAAAATCGGATATAACCATAGGTATGTTCTGTAGTTTGGTTTGGGTGGTTATGTAGGTGTGTGCAGTATAAATGTTTTATATGGAGTGACTATAGTTACCCCTTGGATAAGCACAGAACTTCAAATATAGTCTTCAGTTTTTAAGCAGTATATGTTAAGTGTTTAGAGAAATAAAATGACCTTAATCCATGTCGTAGAAGGATATGGAAATTAATTGCATGATTTCTGCAGATAAAAGCTGCCTAAAAAAAACGAAAACTGCCTAAGAACTTTTAACCCTGACATGGCTCAGGTCTGCCCATTCCAGTAGGTGCGCAAACACACACACACACACACACACACACACACACACACACACACACACACACACTGGACACAGTCCCCCTTCGTTCTCCTCCTGGCCCACCTCACTCCTCATATGTAGTGAAGGAGAAAGATGCTTGCACCTAGTGAAGTGTGGAAGGGGCCAGCTTCCTTTCAATGTGACGTCCCCCTGTCACCCAGGAGGACTGCCTGTGGTGCACATCTGCTGGATTGGAGGCAGGGGATGAGCGGTTGAGACCTAGGGAAAGGACCTGGATGGACGCTGTGTCACCTGGAGTCTATTCCCAGAAATACCACTTTCAGCTGGAATGTCTTTAATGTCTCGTTTAACTTCTCTGGCCCTACTGTCTCTAAACCTGGTAAAGTCGTGCCCAACAGCCTCATGGAGCTGTGTGGTCTTTATATGAAGGAAGTCATATGAAGGTATTTTGCAGATGGTAAAGCATTAGGAAGGGAACATGTGTGCATCGCTCTCTGTAGCTTGTTCCTTCCCTCTCTGTGCTTCCGCTCTGTGCTGCCGCAGGGAATCTTGTGGGGGAGAGTAACTGAAAGAGAGGTACTGAAAGAAAATAATTTTAATATGATATCATTTAGTAGTACACAATTTAACAAATAGTTTTCATATACCTTATCCCACTCGATTCTCACATAATTCTAAAAAGAACCATAGTATGCCCATTTGACGTGTGAGGAAATTGATGTTCAGAAAGGTTAATCTTTCCCAAAATGAACCACCAAGTCAGTGCCAGAGCTGGCGTGTTGTTTACATTGTTGAATTCTGTAGTCGCGCTTTTGCCTACCCCTTACCGCTGCCTACACTTCAGTCGGACTTTTATCAATTCTTATTTTTCTGATAATTGTCTTTGGCTTGGGAAACATTCATCCTGAGTCTCGGTCAGACCTCAAATATTCTAACTGTAAAATTACCTGTTCTGCAGTTCTCCATCCTGGGGTAAAACTGCGGGTCCGTCCTTTTCAAACCATTTGAGTCGGATATTGTGTATTTCTATATTATGTATGCATAAGAACACCTGCATACTAAAGGGATCAGTATTCTAAATGTATTATGCCAAACACTAAAAATAGGCAGGGGGGGTGGGGGGCGCCTGGGTGGCTCAGTCAGGTAAGCATCTGACTTCAGCTCAGGTCTTGATCTCATGGTCTGTGGGTTCGAGCCCCATGTCGGGCTCTTTGCTGACAGCTCAGAGCCTGGAGCCTGCTTCAGATTCTGTGTCTCCCTCTCTGTCTCTCTGCCCCTCTCCTGCTCATGCTCTGTCTCTCTCTTTCTCTCAAAACTGAATAAACATTAAAAAAAAATGTAGGGGTACCTAGGTGGCTCAGTTAAGCTCCTGACTTCAGCTCAGGTCATGATCTCACAGTTCGTGGGTTTGAGCCTCGCATCGGGCTCTGTGCTGAACACTTGCTGGGAGCCTAGAGCCTGCTTCGGGTTCTGTGTCTCCCCCTCTCTCTGCCCCTCCCCCGCTCATGCTCTCTCAAAAATGAATAAATGTTAATAAACAAAAATAAATGTATTATGTAAATGCTTGTTATATTTAAAATGTATCCCTCCCCCCCCCATTTTAGTGTTCGAAAGAATCCTCAAACCAAGAAAATACAAATTACCTCTTCCATCTTTAAAGTGACGGCATATGTAAGTGTTGAAGGGGAATTTGCAACCAATCAATTTAATTACTGGGTATTAACAGGGTTGTTACAATGGGAGTTAGCAACTAGTGCAATGTTATGTCTGGGAGAAAAGATGATGGATGATATTTAGTGTTTTTGTCAAAATTAGAAGTTGATAAGTTACACTTTTATTTGGAGAGCCATACAAACGTCCCCCCTGGCCTCTTTTCTGTTGTCCCTGTCTAATAATAGTCCGTCCTTATTTAAGAGCGAAATGTGTGACTCAGATGCAGTAGAACACATTCTCTAGTTTGTCGAACCGTAGCTTCTAGGGCAGATAAGTAAGGATGTTGTAAATGTCTGTATATCACAGAATCTGGTGCTTGAATTCTAGTGTCATATAAAAGATTGTTAGCACATTTGAAGCAGTTTCTAAGTATCTTTATTCAATCACTTAACAAATACTATTAAGTGCCAGTTGTGTATCCCCCGCTGTGTTGGGCATTTTGTGGTGATAAACAAAAGAAACAAAGTTGCTTCCCTCGTAGTATGTAAAGATCACATTCTAAAGGAAAGCAAAGATAGAAGAAAATTGCAAAACAAATTTTTGCAATATTAGCACTTTAAAAAGCACTTTTTCAAAAGAGAAGATTTCCTTTTAGACTATAAGTTCCTTAAGGTCGAGAATTATATGCATTTGTATTGTACATATGTACTGTTAGCCCAGTAGACTGCTGTCAGTAAATATTTTAAAGTATCAGTTAACACCAATTTAATTGTCAAAGATTTGATGTAAGTTTCATGACATTTTAGCAGAAAATATATAGTAGTTAAATATGTTGATTATTACTTACATGCAGTTGTAGACTAAATAACCTAGGTTTATCTTTTTCAGGATTCCGCTGGCATGTGCTACCCTTCAACAAAGTCTCATGAACAGACATTTTCTTACTTTCTTGTGGATCCGATCAGGCGTCATGTTCATGTTCTATACCACTGTTACGGTGTGGGGGAAATGTCTTAACAGTATTCTTTCAGATTATCGATTTTACTGTTTTTACCAACTTTTTATTTTGACGTCATTTTATAGGTAAACATCTCCTTTGCCAGTTAATTTAAGTAAAATGTAGAGAAGCCGCATAGAACAGAAGGACACAGTACAAGATGCCTGTCTTTAAATTTGCCTGGAGTGGTAGCATAGGGACCGAACTCCATCCCTACCACGGTCTACACCAATATAGTTGTGGACAATTTACAGAAAGTTCCAAGGAACTAAAAATCCAGTCCGTATTTGTCGCATTAGGATTCAAGTAAGGCCTCGATTTTCCACGTATTTTATTTTAGAAGCTAATTAATTTTAGCTTGAAACTGTGGCAGAAAACTGACCATCTCTCCACTGATCATTATTATCAACTGTTAGCTTTTCAAATTTGAGTTTCATTGCATTGCATTTCTTCATTGCATAAAGATTTACACGTCCAGGGGTGTAAAATGCATAACAATTCCTTTGCTTCGTTTGTCCCAGTTAAAATCCTCAATAAAAAAGTTATGTTCTGAAAGTAATCATGTTCTGAAGTCTTTTAGCACATAATAAATTACCTCTGCGGCTGCCCCACAGCTGGCCGAGGATCCACCTCTGAACAGAGTTGCCCCGATGGTCTTCCTGAGGTGGCAAGAGAGGAAAGAGCGGGTCTCTTAGGCTACATTCTCCTGTTTCCTCATTACTTTCCAAGAATGAATATATAACTTAGGTTTCCTTCATGGTAAAAATGACCAACCTGTACCCAGAGGAACAGAGAGCCTTCGAGAAATGTTGGGACTTTGAGGAGAGGCAAGTTTGGAGTCTGTGTTTGTGTGTCGTAAGGACAAGAGTGATGACCTTGGATTTGTGCCTGTGGATTTACCTGAAAAGCAGCCACCAATTAGCTAGAGAGTTCGGGGGGAGACGGGTTGTGTCACCTGTGACGCCCAGCCCAGTGCTTGGCATATTCCGCGTCTACTGGGCGAATATTTTCCAGACATGTTCATGACATCCACAGATATTTTTTAAACCGTGTAGGAAAAGTCAGATTGAGAACTGAAGTGTCGCACCCGTCCTGCCCTACCACACAGACCCTACAACCTGGGGACTCTCCCTCAATCACCAGGTCAGCCAGTCAACGATTCTGTCTGTGCATCAGCTCCGTGCAAGGTGCGCCGTCCCTGAGCCCAGTAGTGAAGGTTGTCTGTCAGAGCGTGTCCCCAGACGGGGATTGCGGCCTGAATCCAGAGATGGAAGACGGCAGCATGAACTGGGCCTGGGAGGGCCTCAGTCTGGGGTTCCACAGCACCGGGGGTGGGGGGGGGGGAGTCTCAGCAACAGAGAAGAGCCTTCCCCCCAACTCCCACCCCGTGTGGGGAGGCGTGATGTGGTGGGTGTTGGAGCCTGGCGCTGGGACAAAAGTCCAGGACTCACAGATGGGCTGGTCTTCTCTCTGCTGTAGAGGTGGGGGTGCAAAATACCTTTGAAGAAAGATTGCTTCATTGTTTGGGGATAATCACTTTAATGATCTATCTGTGATTATGCAAATTATCTCCATAGGGGTATAATAGCATCCCACTAAAGAATGTGGGCTGAGCAGTCAGATTGCCTGGATTCTGAATTCTGCCCGGACTTGCTGTGTGACTTTGGGCTCACTAAAACTTCTCTGTGCCTGAGTTGTCTCATCTGTAAAGTGGGGAAAATAATAGAACTCCTTCATAGGTTATTGTGAAAATTGTTAGAATAGTGCCAAGCACATAGTTTAAGTGTGAATTTTGGCTCTTTTCATTCTCTATTGAGAAATATGAAAAAACCAGGAGCTAAACTGTCTGCTGTCTTTCTTAAGTTCAGAATTGCTTTTCTTTTTTAAATTTTTATTTACTTTTGAGAGAGAGACAGAGAGACAGAGCACAAGCCGGGGAAGGGACAGAGAGAGAGGGAGACACAGAATCCAAAGCAGGCTCCAGGCTCCAAGCTGTCAGCACAGAGCCCGACGTGGGGCTTGAACTCACGAGCCGTGAGATCATGACCTGAGCCGAAGTCTGACGCTCAGCCGACTGAGCCACCCAGGCACCCCTGTAATTGTTTTTTTATAGGTTATATTATTATTAACTTGACTAGATATGATATAAAGGGTGGGAACACTAGTTTTCCCCACTCTGGGCCCCAGAGAATGTAGAGGACATAAGCTTGTACTCCCAAGAATTTCTCTGGCAGCATTTTGCACACTTAGAATTATTTGCTCACCTCTGGGGTGCCTGGCTGGCTCACGTCGGTGGAGTGTGTGACTCTTGATCTCAGGGTCATGAGTTCAAGCCCCACGTGGGGTGTGGAGCCTACTTAAAGATTAAGAAATTAAAAAAAAAAAGAATTTATTTGCTCGCCTGACCTATTTATAGTAATTTATTCAATGTCTGTCTTGAAAACAGGACCTGTGTCCTGTGGTCCACCCTTGAATCCCCAGTGCCTAGCATGGTGCGGGACGCGGGATCGACACCCAGTGTCTGTTCTCAGACTGATTGTCAGAAGCTGGCCCTGGGGGTGTGAGTGCAGGTGTGGAGTGAGGGAGGGGAAGGGCGGCTGAGTAAGTGCACACATCTCCTCCAGCTGCCCGCAGCCCCGTGTTCCTTCCACACACTGGTATAGTCTGGATGCAGCCATCCTGTGTGGAAGCGAATACGTAGCCTGGGAGTGCGCCAGGACAGAACGGTCCCTGGAGAACGCAGCCTGCAGAAGCAGGCTGTCATCTGCTGGCGTGAGAGACTGCATGGTGACAAGTGACAACAGAATGATTTTGGGGACTTAAGAGAATTTTTCAGAAATTCTGAAAGTTACTTGAGGGAAGAAGACTGACAGGATTACAATTTGGACACTTCAAAAGGGGGCTTAGGCTGAAGACCAGAGAACCTGGGACACCGAGGTCCCACGAGCAAAAACAATACAGAGGTATAGAAACACAAAGTGGTTTTTTGGGGCGCCTGGCTGGCTCAATTGGAAGAGCATCCAACTGTTGATCTCAAGGTCATGAGTTTCAGCCCCACATTGGGTGTAGAGATTACTTAAATGAACCTCACACACACACACGGTGGTTTGGGGGACATGAGTATAGCTGGCTAGTTGGAACTGAGGATGTTGTCCAGGAGTTCTGGACAATAGCAGAGACGGATTGCTGAGGACTTGGTCACTGAGGGCTGTGGGTGCAAAACTAGGAAACTTAAATCCTCTCTTTTTGAAAGATTTTATTTTTTTTAAGTAACCTCTACCCCCAACTCTTGATCTCGAACTCCCGACCCTGAGATCAAGAGTCACGTGTTCCGCTGACTGAGCCAGCGCAGTGCCCCATAATTTAAGTCTTTTAAGTAGGTGATGTATAGTAGTCATTAAAGACTTTTGAGCAGGTTGGTCGCATTGTAAAAGTGGTATTCTGGAAAGATTAATCTGGCAGTGATGAAGTGGGGTGAAGAAAGTCCAAAATCCAAAGATCAAATAGATTATAGTTGTCAAAGCACAGAACTGACTGATCTGAGTAGGAAGGGAAACCTTTCAGTGGGTCACCAAGTATGTGACAGTGGAACGCTCACCAGAAAAAACCAAATATGGCCCCAAACAGTTAGCAAGTGGCTGTATTATGGTGTGTTGTGTATCTGGTGGCAGGATGGGGAAGTGGGGCTGTGGTAGGAAGTTGTGGTCAGGAGGGGAAACCCCTCATCCTGCCTGTCGCTCAGGTCCCCACCCCGGGCTTGGAAACCGGAGTCTTGTCGGTTCTTACAGCTGCCCGGAGGCTTCTCAGTCATCTAGTCAACCGGCAAGTATTTGTTAAGAACTGGTGTCACTTATTCTTTAACAAATGTTTATTGATTGCCTACTATGTGCTGGGCACTTTCTAGACACTTGCAGATACGGCAACGAACAAAACAGACACAGTTTCTGTGCTCGAGAGTTTATATGCTGGTGCCGCAACAGGGTTAGGTGTGGTGAGGGATAAAAAGATCTATCCAATTACTCTCAACAAGTGTGCCCTTTTGTTGGAGACATGCCACACTCACAGGTCTTAATTTTTTTCAATCTGATGGGTGTGAAATGGCATTCATTATTTTAATTGCTCTTTTTTTTTTTATCAGGTAGAGCATCATTTTATATATTTTCTTGATCACGTAGATTGATTGTCGTGGGCACCCCCAGGGTTGGGAACCACTGCTCTACTCTACTTCCTTAGTTTAAAAGAAAGAGAGAGAGAAAAAAAAAAAAAAGAAAGAGAGAGAGAGCACGAGAGAGTAGATGAAAACAGAAGAACAAAGGAAAGAAGAAAAGGCAGGGAAGTATGCGGTCTCCCAGTAAAAGCTGCGTTAATTAGCACTAGAAGCGGCGTTCAGGGCCACATTTAGCAGCGTCCACCTGGCAGATGGCGGCTGCTGGCACACCTGGGAGCCTCTGATGTAAGTTTCCGCCTCCTGACTCGGGGTACACGTCAGAGTTCACTGGCACAGGCAGGCTCCACTGGGTTGGAGGAAGGTTGAAACTTACCATTCCTGTTTGTCCTTTTTTTTTTTTTTTTTTTTAAAGAGAAAAAAATTGGTCACTGGGCTGGGCTTTAGCAAACACTAGGCCTCGGCAAATTACGTTTCTTACTTTTTTCATTACTAGAACGGTGCGAGAGAGAAATAGTAAAGTGAAGACCATGTGGACAATAGAAATTAATTTTTATTCAACCAAATTCTTGACCAACTGTCACCCTGTATTCCCTTAACATATTGTAGAATAAAAGTTATTTTGCTTAGAAGTACTTTGTACATCTACAGTTAGACCTACCACCAAATCCTGAGGGAGGCTGGAGCAGTCGGGAGTCAAGGATGATGCATCGTGAGAGGCTTTCTTGAAAAAGGAGTTGAAGTACACTTCCTTTATTTTTAAAGTTTTTATTTGAGAGAGAGTGGGGGGGAGGGGCAGAGAGAGAGGGAGAGAGAGAATCCCAAACAGGCTCCGCAGCTATCAGCACAGAGCGCAAGGGTGGGGCTCAATCTCACAACCGTGAGATCATGGCCTGAGTCAAAATCAAGAGTCGGATGCTGAACTGACCGAGCCCCCCCGTCCACCCCACCACTATAATACTTTAAGCAAGGGACTGGTGTACATTTTTAAAACTGGAAAGATCACTGTGGCTGTTGTACGGTAAACAGGCATGAGAGGACATGGGGAAACTGTCACCATTTGGTGAGAAATGGACCCACTTTGAGCAAGGATGGTGTCAGTAACGACAGAGTCATGGGCCGAGTTGTGTCATCCCCAAAGCTCCTACGTTGAAGTCCCAAACCCCTGTGTCGGGAGGTAAGGCCTTCAAAGAGGAAATTACAGTAAAATGAGGTCGTGTGGCGGGGTCCTCACCCCACCCGACTGGTATCCTGATAAGGAGATAAGGACACAGAGACCCCAAGGGAAGGCGCATAGAGACACCAGAAACTAGCCGTCTACAAGCTGAGGGGGACCTTGGGAGCACCCACCCTGCGACACCTTGGGAATGGATTTCTGGCCTCCAGGACGGTGGGAACGTTCATTTCTGTCATCACACCCTGTGCTACTTTATTCTGCAAGCCTCACCACATGAGACCTGAAGGAAATGGATGTCTTACACGTGAGTTTTAGGCCCAGAACCAGTGTTACTTGATGGACTGAATTAGGGGTGGGGAATGGAGATTAGAGAAGTCAAGGATGACTCTCAGGTACCTGGTTTTAGTACTTTTAGAACAAATGTACTCAAAATGTTTGACAAGAAACAATCTTAGAAATAAAAGGGCAACATTGGTTGAAGGCCTTGAAATCTGGAAAAGAAAGATGGAAATTATTTTTTTCTGAGTTGCCTTATTAATCACAACTACATGTTTTATTTATGTTCCGGGGGTTTGTTTTGTTTTGTTTTTTAAGTAGTTGTCACAACTGACATGGGGACCCAACTGAGCAAGCCGGACACCCCAAGAAAGATGGGAATTAAATGAAATAGGATATGGGCGCCCAGCTGGCTCAGTCAGTACATGATGGGACCCTCAATCTCAGGTTGTGAGTTCAAGGCCCATATTGGGTGCAGAGACTACTTAAAAATAAAATCTTTTAAAAAAGTTAAAAAAATTAAATGGGATAACGTATGTGCAAATGTCAAGCAAATATAAGTCATTGTTGTTGACTTTACCATAGTTGTTGTTAGTGTCTGATACACAAGAATCTACTCTAGGTTGTTCTGGGAGAGCAAGGGTGGGACCAGCACTTGAGGGAAATGGGTATAGAATCATAGAAGATTGATGGGAGCAAGAAAGGCCAGAAGGAGCCTGGGAGACCAGCCAGGAATTGGCTGTAGGAATCGAGGTGTAAGCCGAGTAGTGTGTGATGTCTCTGGGAAGGTCAAAGGGACTGGAGACATTTAGTAAACATACATGTATATATTAAACAGCCAGAAAGGAGATGTAACTAAAACACCTGCCTTTTTCTACATGGTCAGCAATCTTACCAAATTTCCTTCCTTCCTTCTTCTTCTTTTTCTCTCTCTCCTTTTCTTTCTTTCTTTCTTTCAATGTTTATTCATTTTTGAGAGAGAGAGTGTGGGGGGGGGGAGGGGGAAGGGTACAGAGGATCTGAAGTAGCTCTGAGCTGACAGCACTGAGCCCAATGCGAGGCTCAAACTCATGAACCATGAGATCATGTCCTGAGCTGAAGTCGGGCACTAAACCGACTGAGCCACCCAGGGGCCCCTTACTGAATATTCTTAAAACCTTCTTGGGGTCAAGATCCATGGCTAGCACAATGCTTTGTACGAAAACTCAATAAATTTTGTAGATAGGTAATCTATCACACTTTCCTCCTTTTTTTAAGGTAGTAGTATGGTGGGATACCTCTGGACCAGGAACTGGATATTCTTGCTCTGCCACGGAGGAGCTGTATGGTTCTGGGCCATTTACCCCAGTGCTGCCCAACAGAGCTTTCTGAGATAAGGGGAGTGTTCCAGACCTGTGCTGTTTAATCCCAAAGCTACTAGCCATGTGTGTAGCTATTGAGCTAATAATACTAGCTTGAAACACGGCTAGTGTTATTAAGAAACTGAATTTTCTCTTTAGTATGTGAGTAGGGGTCACCACATTGGAGAGTGCAGGTCTCTCAAGACGCTGAGTTCCTCTGTGTAAAAGGAGAGAGCTGGGTGAAGCGATCTCTTTGGCTTTTAGTTAAAAAATGCTGTCGCTCCAGTTCAATACAACCAATTCATGCATACATTGTAAGGGTTCAAATTTTGACCTCCCAAAACAAAATATTATTCTTAATGTTAAATTATACACTTTCACACCTAGAAAATATGTAAATAATTTAAATATGTAAGTGATGTAAAGTAAATGTGTAAATAATGATGTTCACAAATGGTAATCACATATAGATGACGTTGTGTTTAGTGCAGCACAGTTATCTTACTGAGAAGAACACGGGGTCCCTGCAGAGGGTTCAGAAGACTGCAAGGAGGTGGTGAAGGACTTGATTAAGAAACAAGACACTGGGTAAAGCTTAAGGAACTGGTATTGTTCAGAAACAAAGACTCAGGGAAGACTTATTAAAAATTACATTCACGTTTACAGAGGGTTATTAGAAATGGTGTCCAGATGTTCTCCACGTATTAGAGCACTAGAAACATAGGTTAAAGAGGAAATAAGTTAGATATCGAGAGGCGCTTTCAGAGAGTTTCGTATATTAAATTCTCCAAAGAAATTGAATGGTTTTTAAACATTTCTTGTGCCACATATCATGTTGAAGATACACATATATCAAAACAATAGTCATGGGGCTCCTGGGTGGCTCAGTCAGTTGAGCTCCAACTCTTGATTTTGGCTCAGGCAGGTCATGATCCCAGGGTCATGGGATAGAGCCCCGTTGGGGCAGAGTCTGCTTGAGATTCTCTCTCCCTCTCTCTGCCCCTCCCCTGCTCGTTCTCTCTCTCAAAATAAATAAAAATTTAAAAAATACAATACTCACATAATATTAAAATATAAACAATTTGGAGTCAGTATTTAATGGATCTTTTAAAATAAGATTAATTGTCAGCTTTCTGATAAGATTCAAGACATCACTTTTGGAGATCCTTTACAACATGATTTTTTTAATTACCAAAGATATATTATGTGCTAGATACAGATATTTATAGAATAAATAATAAGATTAAGGGGATACTTAGCTATAAAACAGTGAAGATGATATTTACAAAGCATGTTACTTACTATTTATAGAATAAAAACAGAATGTGAAGTGTAATATAAAGTTCTCAACATTAGCACGCATCAGAACCACCTAGAGGGGCTTAATAGGGGCTCAATCGGTTAAAACGCCAATTGTTGTGTTCACCCCTGGAGTTTCCGTAGGTCTGGGTTACGGCGTGAGAATGTTCGTATCTTAAGTTTTCAGTGAGGCTGCTGCTGGTTCGGGCACCACACCTTGAGAACCACTGACAGAGAACATGGTGTCCTCAGTATTTTTAGAAGTCACCTTTTCATTTCCAGTATAATTTAGTAAGTAGAGTACATGATGAGCTCTAGTAGCCTTTACTTTCAAGCCTGGACGTGGAAGGCGCATGCTCTGTACTATGCGCAGCCCCAGGAAGGCTCTTTGAAACTTCTAGGATGTGTCCCACAGGGGTCTGCCCTAGGCTGGTGGGGCTTCGTACTCCAAAGTTTTTCCCATCTAGCTCTCAGGACTCCCATACAGATAACTTGAGACAGATTTTATAATAAAAGAAATCTAATTAAATGATTATTTTTAAGTAGACCCCATAGCCACTGTGGGCTCGAACTCACGACTCAGATCAGGCGTGGCCTGCTCCACCGACTGAGCGGGCTAGGCGCCCCTGATCTCGGGATTCTTAAGCTGCATGACGCCATAATAAAAACTCATTCATACTTGTTATTTTATGTACTCTCCATTGTTATGCTGTGAAATAGGCATTATTACACCAATTACTGTCCCGGCCCGGCACATAATCGGTCCCCTACACGTAGGTAGACAAATGTTTCACGAATTTTCACCTGCTGTGAGCCAGATGCACAGTTCGCACCCACGGCAAGACCCAGAAACAGAACAAGTCCGAGCTTGGAAGTTACTGAAGCCAAGAGCGCACAAAACCCGAGGGTGGTCGGGCGAGATCTCCAGGTTCAGTAGAAAGGGAGGCCTCGGGACCCTCAGACAGACAGGGGTGGGTTCTCTCTCCCTCTCTCCCTGCCGAGTCTCAAGTCAGACCCTCCGTAACTGCATAACCCACAGCCTTTGCGGTATGAAAACCCCTAAAAATATCTTGTCCCATCATTTGTTTTCCTAAACAACTCTGTATTTGGAATGAGATTCTGTGTCTTCATACTTTCATCCTGACTTCCCAAAGATCAACCCAGCTTTGTCCTTAACAGTGAACACTATGACCACATCACTGTAAACCACCACTTATTGGTTAATAGAAATAAAAATTTCCTTAGGTAACCGGGGTCCTAAACCCCTTTATCATTCTGCATAAGTAAATCTGACAACACTTTTGAACTGCCTGAAATTAACTACACTATTCCTGATGGAGTGTTTGAGCTCTGGAATCTGACAGGTAGATTCAGATGTAGATCCATGTTCTAGCAGTACAACTTTAGTCAAGTTATTTAACTTTTGTATGCCTGTTTCTTCATCTAGGAGAGATTTTTTCTTTTTTTAAAGAGGATTGGAAGACCCTCATGAGGTCTCTGTCCATACACTTATTTGTTTCTAATGTCTATTTACTTAAGAGAGAGTGCATGGGGGGGGGGGGTGGGGGAGAAGCGAGAGAGAGAGAGAGAGAGAGAAAGAGAGAGAGAGAATCCCAAGCAGGCTCTGAGCTGTCAGTGCCAAGCCCGACATCCCACAAGCTGTGAGATCATGACCTGAGAGGAAATCAAGAGTCAGATGCTCAACCGGAAGAGCCACCCAGGTACCCCAGGAAATTAATGATTTTAACATGCACTGATTGCAATCCAATACAGTTGTATTCACAGATACACCAGATAATTACAAAATTTACTTAAATATTAATTCATAACCCATTGCAGACAGTATTACTTGGTAAGAGGACGTTTATTTAGAGTTGTACAAAGCATGCCTTCTTGTAATCACGTACGTACATCTCTGGGATGATGGTAAACTGGTGACTGGACTAGTGCAGTTATATAGATCTTGTTCAGTGAAATACATGGGGAATGGAATTGAAGGCAGGGATGATTATGAGGTTGAAGGAGTGAGTTATGATTTCTAAACTGAATTGGGAAAGAAGTGAGAACAAGGGAGTGACAGGTTGGTAGAAAAGAGGGAGACAATGCTATATGAAGCGTGAGTGATGAAACCAGAGAACCAAGCGGTTATTAAAAGAATAGTATAACAGACCCTGATTTCCCAACTGGCGTATTTCTGAATATGACCGTGTGGACACAGGACCTGGTGGCTAAGGTGGAGCGGATGGGAAGGTCCACTGGCATGGATGGAGTGCAAGTCGTTGTAGGAGTAGCATTTTGAGACAGTGACCTACACGGACACTGAAGATCATGATCTTTTTGTGACGAGCATCCCCTCTCCAGTGCCTTAAACTGGGAATCGCTCCAAAAGCAGAGCTGGAGAGGAAGAGAGGGGACCAAGGACTGAATGCATGTTACCTTTATCCCTTATTAACCTGTGACTGAAATTTTATAGATAAAAAATAGTAAATGACAAAATCTTGGTTAGTGTACAGAAGTACTCAGAGAACATAAAATCACTCCTGTTCCAATCCACTCATCACAGGAATTTTGTTCTCAGTTTAATGGGAGATGTAACAATATTGAGCAAAGCAACCTCTGCTGTACCCTGAGCCCTGTAACTGGTGTCCCCAGCCACAGAGGTTCTAGTTAAGGGACAGCTGCCATTAAAGCCCTAGATTTTCTATCACTTTGGTTCTTGAAAGTTTAAGTTTTTAATGCAGTTTCTGCCCACAGGCTTTGTTTGTGTAGATTGACTATTGGATGTGAGGGGAAGAGACTGACAGTAGGGTCCCAGAGAGGCCGCAGCACAACACATGGGGCAAGTGATCAATGACAGGTACAGAGAACTCCCCAGATGCCCTCAACTGGGGGAAGGGCCGACTTTATGCCCACTGGCTCATTTAAGGCTTCAACAATTGAAGTAGGTGTTATTACTCTGACCCCAACGTTAAATTAAAGAACAGG
The DNA here is from genome assembly GCF_016509475.1 of Prionailurus bengalensis. Taxonomy (NCBI): domain Eukaryota; kingdom Metazoa; phylum Chordata; class Mammalia; order Carnivora; family Felidae; genus Prionailurus; species Prionailurus bengalensis. The sequence continues at coordinate 781,997 of NC_057346.1, forward strand.
AAATGAGTAATGCGCCCAACGTGTCATAGCTACTAAGTGGAGGAAATGGGATCTGAACTCACATCTCCCTAACTCCAGAAGCTACAAGTTTGTGCTTAAATGGTCTTGACATTTGGGGCTGGGGAGAAGTCCCAGAGGCGATCATGGGTCTACTGACGCAGATCCCTTCGGAGGAAAGTGGGGTCCGAAGCAGTGGGGTGGAATCTGGAGTGCGCAGCCTCCCTTCTGGCCTGCCCGGACCACACCAGGTGATGGGTGATAGCGATCCCTGCTCAGAATTCTCCAGGGCATGTCCTGGCTGGAGGAAGACATTATCTCGCTGCTCAGGAAATTTTTTCTTGCTCAGTCCTATTTTTTATACATCTGTTACGCTAACATTACAGAAGAAATCATTTAAAAAGCTAGATTTCTCTAGCATGGGCTACTAGCTTTAAAATCAGAGTGATGTTGCACAACCCTGTGAATACACTTAAAAATACTGAATTGCTTAAATGGACGGTCTGTATGGTATGCGAATCACATCCCAATAAAACTGTTTTTAAAATAGCAGATTGAATGCATTTAAAAGCAAATTTTCATTACTTTAGAGTGATTTCGATGGCCTCCTCGCACACAGGACACTGCCACAGGAGAAGCAGGCATCCAGAGCCCCCTGTGCCTGGTGTAGGGAAGAATGCGTGTAACCTGAGTTCAGCCCTGATTTTTTTCTGCGGCCCAGGATGTCATGACTAGGTTCCAAGCTTGAATGCAAATTAAAAAAAAAGTTTTCACTTAAAAAAAAATAAACACTGAGTCTCCAAAACTCCTCCCATCCGGGGGCATACAGCCACTCCCCCGCAGTCCCCCTCCCCCCGACTGCCCGCACCCGGGCTGCCGCCGCCCCTCCCCCCCGTTCCCTCCCCACCCCCCACCTAGGTCCCCGGGGTCCCCCTACCCCCACGCCACCCCCCCCCCCCCACAACCCGGGTAGCCGGGCTCCAGTACCCGCGCCTGGGCCCCCGGGTCGACCCCACACCTGGGCCCCTGTCCCTCCTCCCCCTGGATTCCCCCGATCCTGCCCTTGGGCCCCCGCCCGCCCCCCGACCTGGGCCCTCCCGCATCCGCACCTGGGTCCGCGCACCGGCCCCTGCGCCTTGGATTCCCCGGCACGCGGGCCCCCGCGCCCCCTCGGATTCCCCCCACCTCCGCCCCCGCGCCCCCCCGGATTCCCCCGCACCCGGGCCCCCGGGGTGCCCCCGCACCCGCACCTGGGCGCAGCCCGCCCGCCCCGCCTCCCCGGGGGCCGCGCGCGCGGGTGGGTCACGTGCGGCGGGCCGGCGGGGCGGGCCGGGCGTCTGCAGGAATGCGGCAACTCGCGGGCGAAAGTTCCTGCGCGCGCCGGCCGCGGACCCGGGGCGGGCGGGCGCGCAGAGGAAGGAAGGGCCGCGAGGAGGCGGGGCCGACGCGCCGCTCGGGCGGGCGGCTCTCTCAACTTTAGTTTTGGCGTCGGCGGCGAGTTTCTGTCTCAGTCGGGCGCAGCCGCCGCCGGGGGAGAGAGAGGGGAGGAAGGAAGGAAGGAACTCCGGGAGCAGAGCGGGCAGCGGGGGAGGGGAGCCCCCGCCGCCCCTCCCGAGCGCAGCCGGCGGGGCCGCGGGGCGCGGGCGGGGGGCGCGGGGTCGCGGCCTGTCCCCCCCGGCCCCGCGAGCGCCCAGAGGGCCGCCGCCGCCGTCCCCCCCCCGCCACCCCCACCCCGGGCGGAGCCCTCGGCCGCGTCGTCGGGCCGGCGCCGAGCATGGACCCCGGGCCGCCGCCCGCACAGCCCCCGGCCGCCCCCGGCCCCCCGGGCCCGCCGCCCGCGCAGCCCCCGCCGGGGCAGGGCCCACCGCCCGCGCCCGGGCCGGCCGCACCCCCGGGGCCACAACCCCCCCCCGCCGGCCACCAAATCGTGCACGTCCGGGGGGACTCGGAGACCGACCTGGAGGCGCTCTTCAACGCCGTCATGAACCCCAAGACGGCCAACGTGCCGCAGACGGTGCCCATGAGGCTGCGGAAGCTGCCGGACTCCTTCTTCAAGCCGCCGGAGCCCAAGTCCCACTCGCGGCAGGTAACCGGGGATGGGGGGGGCGGGGGGAACCGGGGGGGGGGCCCCTCCCCGAGTCCGGCGCCGAGGTTTGCCGTCCCTCCGAGGTTCGCGGCGTGGCGGCGGCCTCGGGGGCCGTGCGCCCCCTCATCCTTTCTTCTTTTCTTCCTCCCTGGGGCTCCCGGGGGGTTGGCGGGACGGGCGGGGGAGGGGGAGGAAGGAAAGGGTGGGGGGCGGCGGCGGCCAGGCCGCGGTGGGTTCGCACAATGCGCGCGCGTCCGCGCCCCGCACCTCGGTCGCTGGGACGCGGGCGGGGGGGGTGGCGGAGGGAGAGAGGAGAGGGGGCCGGGGGGGGGGTAGCCGGTCAGGACGGGAATGCGAGGGGGAGAGGGGGAGGGGAAGAGGAGAGGGGGACCTGGAGGGGGGCCGGCTAGGACTGGACGGGAGGGAGAGAGGAGAGCGGGCGGGGTGGGGTGGGGGGGAGATGGGGCCGGGATGGGGGAGGGGAGAACCGAGGGGGCCGGGGGGAGGGGCGGCCAGGACGGGACGGGACCGGGGGGGGGGTTGGCGGGAGAGAGGGGGCCGGGATGGGGGGAGGGGGAGAGCAGAGTGGGTCAGTGGTGGAGGCGGCCAGGACAGGGTACGAGGAGAGGAGAGAGGGGGCCGCGACGGGCTGGGGGGGACAGGAGAGGGGCTGGCCTAGACGGGAGGGAGGGGGAGAGGAGACGGGCCCTGGAGGGGGGGAGGGGCCGGCCGGGACAGCCGCGGGGAGGGAACGGGGAGAAGAGAGCAGAGAGGGGCCGGGGCGGGCGGAGGCGGCCGAGTGTACAGGCCTGGGTGGGGGGGTCGTGAGGGGGGGTCGGGGGTAGGAGGGTCCGGGAAGTCCGGCCTAGGAGGGGAGGGGGAAGGGGAAGAGGGTCCGGGGGAGTCCGGCGGAAGAGGGGAGAGGTGGGGTCCCGAGGGAACGGGGGTGGGGGGCGCTGGCGTCCCCGCGGTGAGCGGCCGAGGTGGCGGCGTGGAGCGCGGGCCCCTGTCCTGCGGGGCACCTCGGGCCACCCGCGTCTCCGGGGGAGTCGGATAATTGTTCTCTTGTTTTGCCCTGTTGCTCGGGGTGGGGGTTGGAGCTGGGCGCCTGGTTTCTGGCTCTTTCTCCCGCCCGCTCCCGAGAGCGCCCGGCGGCGTCCAGGCTTTCCTGGAAGGCGCTGCGGGCTTAGCGCGGGGGCGGCCGGGCGTCGGGTCCCAGGGGGGCCGTGCGGGACTCTGGAGGGGGCACGGGGGGCCGGGGGGGGGGCCTGCGGGGCAGGGGGGCGCCTCGGCGGGCGGGGGACGGGATCTCTCCCCCCCCCCCCCCACGCCCTGGACCCCGGGCGCTCTGTGCGGAGCGGCGGTGACCAGCCGGAGGCCGGGGACACGCCGCCGCCGGGAGAGTGTTCGCATTCCGACGGTCTGGGTCCTCCGGTTTGGTCACGTCTTTTCTTTTTTTTTTTTTTTTTTGAAAAGAACTTGCTGCAGGCTAAGCTTCAGCGTAGGAACTTTGCCCAAACGTTAATTGGTTTTCCAAATACTGCGACGTAGTTGGTGCAGTAACTCGATCGGGAGGAAGGGTTCTGGCCTCCGGTCCCCCCGTTGGCGCTCTCCTGCCGCACAGCTCGGGGTTCAGGGCCCAGAGAAACTCCTTGAGTTGCTGGCAAAGCCCCGGGTTAGGCCGGAGCGGGGAACCGCCGCTTCCTTTGTGAGAGGTCGGCCCAGGTGTGCCGTGCCCCCTCCTCCGAGCCTCGTGTGGGTAGAGGTGTGCTCCGATGCAGGTTACTTCTGCGCTTGGAAAGCGTAACCCACGCAGGAAGATGAACTTCCCATTTTGTGGCATCTGTAGGCCACAAAGAATTGCAACGGAAAAGTTGCAAAAAGAAAAGAAAATCTTTTACTAAATGACTACGAGACTTTCCGTCGGCAAGTTTATGGATTCATACTATTCGTAATATATAGTTTTGTTTGGTTTAGATAAGTTTCTTAACCAGGTGTTGTGCATCTGCCAATTTGATTTTTATTTCTGCTAGGGATTTCCTAATTCGAGTTTATGCTGATCAAGAACTCAGCAGTCCAGCTGATTTTAAGGCATAAGTGCCTCAGCTGATTGCTTCCAGTCTTTCCCATATGAATCTAGGAAATTCTTACTTTAATAACCAAACCCAAATTCTAATCAGGAATTAGCTATGCTAGATTATGAAAAGTATGAATGTGGATCGTAAACAGTGCTGTTCACAAACTATTGGATATAAGTTCATTTGTGTATATATATGTGTATATATATATCTATAGATATACAGATGTGTATATGTATGTGTGTATATATATATACCCATATCTATAGATGTAGACATGTATGCGAGAAGCTGTTTGCAAATGAGAAAACTGAGGCTTGCGGAGACTGATATGATCTCTGTCACACTGGCCAGTTTGGACTGGAACTCAGATCTTTGGGGTCCGCTTGGAAAGTTTTTTCCTGCCATTCTATACTTGTAAACATGTAAGTGTGTATATTCTTACTACATTGCAGTTAAATTGTTGACATTTTTATCGTCTGGGTACAACTGCGCTGTTGTTTTCATTTTGTTAGGTGTCTGTAAGAACATTTGAAAGATTCTGAATCTTTCACTTTCATTAAAAGTTGTGTAGTTTGTGATGGTTTTACTGATGGCCTTTGTCCATAGGGAGAAAAAAATGACAGTTGTCCTGCGTTTAGGGCTTGGCTTAGGAAAAAAACATTGCTTAAAACCCAGTTGAAAAAGAAAAGAAAAAGAACGCATAGTTGTTACTCTTTGGGTTGTGCTCTACCGGGAACATTTTAGGACTCAGAAGAGCACCCATGCTGCCTTGCTCTTTTAGAAATTTGAGAATTTAGAAATTTAGAAATTTTAGGATTTTTAAAATTCAACATATCTTAGGAATGTTCCATCCATTTTGTACTATTCTCCTCTAAAATCTGTAGAAGGTACATGTAATGTATACTAGGTGGAAATTAAGTTGGATGGACTGCTAATCAGTAAAGTGACAAATGTTTGTAAAAGTGCACATTGAAATCACATAAACCATTGAAAAATACACAACTATAAACCTACATTCCTTTGTGTTGAATTTTAAATTTTGCCTTGGTGCTTAGATACTTGGTTGCAATGAAAATCTTGTCAAGGAAATTTAAAGGGACCCTTTAAAAACCATTTTTAAGAAATTTTCGTTTTAATCTTCCTCGTAGGCCAGTACTGATGCAGGCAGTGCCGGAGCGCTGGCTCCCCAGCACGTTCGAGCTCATTCCTCCCCAGCTTCCCTGCAACTGGGGGCCGTGTCTCCTGGGACACTGACCCCCACTGGAGTGGTCTCGGGTCCCGCGGCTACACCCACTGCTCAGCACCTGCGACAGTCTTCTTTTGAGATACCCGACGATGTCCCTCTGCCCGCGGGCTGGGAGATGGCAAAGACCTCTTCTGGTCAGAGATACTTCTTAAAGTAAGTGGCAATGATGGCGGGAGAGTTTTCTAAGAAGAACATATTTTGGAAAACACAGTAAGGTGATACCGGGATGTAAAATGTCACTTATGTTTATTTTACTTTATATTTATGTCAGGCTTAGTTTTATATACGTGTATTTTTCAGTTGGATATGACCTAATTGCATTCTTGAGGTTGGGTAATATTTTGAAAACTCGATTGATTCTTGGTTTGGAGACTTTTAATAATCTTTTGTGGCAGTTTGGGTGTTCTCATTTTGTCTTTGTTCCAAACCTATTAATGAGCTTGGCTTAAAACTGAAACAATACTCTGAAAAGTTTCAAATAGTGAGATTTACAGGCTGGCAAAGTCTAGGGAGATGGAGGGCACGACTCCGAGTTTCAAGTGCACCTCTCACTGGTGCAGTAGGACTTAGGGAGTCAGATCGCACAGCACTTTAGATGGAGACATGACAGACCCTTTAGCTGCAGTTTGATGTGATTTATTTCTCCTCCTCCAGCCCTCGCGCCCCCCCCCCCCCCCAAATGTAAAGAGAAGTTCACTTTTTCCTGTTGGACACAGTCACTCCCTGGCAAACTTCATTCAAGGTAGCAGATCCTCAAAACAAAATCCTTCTCTTCTGGGAAAACAAAAACAAGGCTACTATTTATTTTTATGAGCCCTTTTGTCATTAACAGAATGGCAATATCTCATTAAGTCGAAGAGGTCAAAATAGAGGTCAAAATAGAATTGTATCCTTTTTCGCTTTGAATTTGTAGGTAAAACCTTTCTATTTTTATCTGGCTTATTGGTGCATGTTATAAACTGAAATCGATGTTTTTAAAAAAGTTGTTGATCAGATTGACATAATAAAGTGAGAAACGATCCTTTAAGTTTTGATGGAGATCTGTCTTGACGACCTCCTCCTAAGGCAAATGTAACATTTATTTATTAGCTCAGATAATACAATTAGTGATACTGTTTTATTGTGTGAGTCTTAGTATTTTATGTTGTTTGTCTTTCAGGGTGGGGTTGTTGGTAATGTAAGATAGGGTTTTGAGACCTGCTTGTTTAGAAGAGCAGAGAAAGAAGTTAGATCTTGAGAAGTTTCTACTCTTTTTTTGCCCCCCTTTCCTGTAATATATTTCCTTTTAAAATTCGTTTTCTGGTGTGCTGGTATCCATTTCAAAGGGTCAGGTTTCAACCAGAACAATAAAGGGCCTGAGACTGGAAAGTACACACAAGTCTGGCAAACTCATCTGCATGAGCAAGATGGACGACCAAAGTAAATGATTGAAAGAGCTGCTAGCTGGGAGGGATGCATCTTGAAGGGAAAAGGAATGGAAACAAACCAAGTCGTTACAAGGAAACAGAAAAGCTATACTTTCTGAACCTCTCCCTGCTGGGTCCCATGCTGACCTGGGGAGTTGTTTTTTGTTTTGTTTTTTTTTTTTTGGTTTTTTTTTCAGCACTTAATAGCCTGCTTGTCTCCTGTCTTTAATTGATGCTGTAGCTAAAAGTATAAGGTTTTTTTTAAAGAGCAACATCTATGCTCATCTTAGTCTTTTGTATCTTGTAGTAATTGCTTATAGGTGACATCTATCTGCCTACATTTTCAGTTACTTTGAGCTGAAAGAATTATTCTATACATTTATTTTTAAAAGTTTCCAATGTATTTTTCTTTGGGAAGAAATACGTCTCTTAACGATATTGATAAAGATATGATGAGGGATATACACAAACACACCACACCACCCTAAATACCGCAATTGAATGGGTCTGTAGGGATGGTAAACCAGTCCAAAATAATATGGAAAGGTATGCCGTATGAAAAATGGTTGTAGGAGTGGAGAGAAGCTTACCTGGAAAAGAAAAAAAAGAGAGAAAACATGATTGTTCTTGAATGGAAAAAAAAAAGAAAAATTAAAAAACAAACAAACATGATTGTTCAAGATTTTTGAGGCTCTCTCCCATGGAAGTGAACTTGGGCTTATTATGTGCTACGAAACATGAGCGTTTGGGACTCCATGGAATAATTTTCTCCTATCGAACCTTTCAGAAATACAGGATTTTTTCTGAGAGGTAGATCTTTCCCAGTAAAAGCAGGCAAATCATGAATTAATTGGTACTTGTCAGGAATTGTATCGAGGGCCCCTAAGCATTGGTTTGTGGAAGATAGGTCCTGTGGGCTTATAAAATTTTATATTCTTTTAAAGAGTGTCTGCTTTACACCAATATGTAATTTGAAGAAGTTATAAAAAGTTAGTTCACATCCAGTTGTTAGCTCCTTTCATGATGTTCTGGGTTGGATGAGTTGCCATAATAAACAACTTACTTTGGTGTACCGTGCAGGTAAAGGGATTAATCTGTCCTGTGAGTCAAAGATGATGATAAATGAAGCTTTTGGAGCCAAGTTGCTGTTGTCCAAGTTCATTTTTATCCTAGTTTTGATGTTTTCAAGTTACAAAGTACATAATTGATTGAGATTTATACTTGGCATGAAGAAATCTGACTATGAATGGTTCAAACATGGAAGGTGATGTAATTTGATTGAAAACTTAGAAGTGTTGACTTTGGAAACTAATTGTTGCCTTGTGATCATAGATGAATGATTTTTTGAAGTCACTTGGCCTTTAGTCTCAAGGCAGGATAATTACTGAAGGATTGATCATTGCAGATTTGAGCCCCCCCGACCCCCCACCCTCCCATAGCGCAGTGAGCTGTTCCGGAGGAGAAGAGCGATCTTCGCTCGACAAGCGCGACCAGTGCAGTAGCTGCTACTCTTACCAGCAACACGCGTGCGGGCTCTGGCGTGATTGTGAGGATGGTGGGAAAGCTCAGTCTATGTTTTATGTAATATTTGTGCTGCCGAGGTAACGGTTTTAAAACTAATTTCTTCAACATTGTATATTGGGCTTTTATTGTACAGGAATCGTTGGTCTGTGTTACTCTGAGAATTGCTGCCTTCTTCAGCTGTCTTAGAGTTTTCCTACAGGAAATGGTTCTTCAAGTAGGTGGTCAACAACTTCCTATTTCTTTATAAGCTGCTGAATAACTTCCTGAATTAGTATTCTATAACATGTCTGGTTACAAGGAGTGTTTTTACTTCTCACATTTTATTTTATTGAATCTGATACTGTGTAACTATTAATGGTAATAGTTACAAAAAATTTCTTGTATATAATGTACCGCGTGGAATTACGATTTTAGAAATTTGATAAAGTGATCGTAAAAGTTTGTGAGTTTCATTGTTTTAATAACGTTCTAATTTTTAAAGGTCATTTTGTTTCATTTATATTACTTGTCATTTTCTGAATAATTGGACAGTGTTTTTAGTCCTTGAAGGTTCAAGGTTTCTTGTGGCTGTGATTTGATTAAAAGTTATATTACCTGGTTTTTTGTATGTATGTATGTATGTATTTATTTATTTATTTAGTGAGAGAGAGAGCGAGAAAATGAACATGCGAGGGGAGGGCCAGAGAGAGGTAGAGACAGAATCCCAAGCAGGCTCCACACTCAGCTCAGAGCCCGAAGTGGGCCTTGAACCAACGAACCCAAGAGATCATCACCTGAGCCAAAATCAAGAGTCTAACACTCAACGCCTTGAACCACCCAGGTGCCCCAAAAGTTATATTGAGTATCTTAATCCACAGTTTTAAGAAGGTATTTTTCCGGAGATCTTCAAACAGCCAGTATTCCAAGATTAAATGAACTGGCCTTGCAGATGTTATTGGTAACTGTAATTGGTTTGTTCCTTTTTTTCTTTTTCTTCCTTTTTTTTTTTTTTTTAGCTACGTGTTATTTCAGGAGTGAATGTTCCACTGCCCTATTTAAAGCTACCTCAGAAATGTATCAGTTAAATGAGATGAATTAAACCCTTTCCTACTATAATTTGACGTTTGCTTCCCCGATTCTCGGCACCCTCGCCCAGTAGAAGACTAAAAGCATAATATATATTGTTACCATAATAAAGCTGAGATGTTTTTCAAAGGAACAGCTTCATAAAGAATAAGGCTGTTCTGTTTTCTGGTTTCTTGATGTGTTAAGTGTGACCCAATGATTTCCCATTAAAAATGAAGAGCTTGGAATATTGCCATTAAATGTCAATTGAGCTGCAAAAGCAAAACAAAAACAAAGCCCTCAAATTGCAGTCACAGAGTGTTTTCTCTGTGAGGGGAGGGCCGATGTCTGCCCATCCCTCTGTCCTGCTTCTCTGTCCTGCTCCCTGGTGGTGGAGGGGGGAGATGGGAGTGTGCCCCCACCCTCTCTGCTCAGTAGGTAGCCATCCAGGGAAGAAAGGCTGTGGGATTTACGCGGAAAAACTGGAGACCTTGTTGAGTACAGGGGCAGAAGAAAAACACTTTGGAGGTAGCGGATGTGACAGAGTAAATAGAACATAGAGATTAGTTTATTTCCTGAGGAGAATAATGAGCAGTTTTTGTGTGAACTAAGAAAGATCATTAACAAACCAGCTGTGAAATACAGCAAACTCCCAATTGGCTGCAAGATGGTAGGCTAATTTTCTATAAAAAATAACATTCAAAAAAATACTCCTTGCCAAAAGCCTCGTATTAATTAACTTAAGAAAAAAAAAGGTAGGTAGCATTTGAATAGTTGAAACTTAAGAAAAAGTGTTTTTGAAATCTTGAGATCAGTCCCCATAAGTAATGTGGAGTAATAAGTTTCACTTCATAGTTAGGAACACAGTGTAACGTAAAATACTATTGCTAGCATAAATCTGAATTGCTTTTTACCTTAAGGTTTTTGGAGACAGGCACATTTTAAGCCTGACCTTTTAGTTGTCAAAAACTAAAGTTCAGACTTAAAGCAAAACCAAGTGAAGTCCTTTTAAAAATCAGTTTAAGATTTAAGATTATGTATACTTAATTTGCTGCCTTCAGTAATATTATAGTTTAGTCATTAATTACGGCTCGGAAGTTGAGTAACGGTTGAGTGGCATTGGCTAAAGGGAGGCTAGAGGCCTGACGAGCTGTGCGGTTCGCCAGCGGTTCTTACAGAAGGGGCCCCGGGTTCTGGGGTGAACCGGAACTTCAGGCCCTGAAGGGACATCGCTGTTGTTAGGGAGAAGAATTGTGTCCTGGTCCTGCGGCACCAGGTGTCCCCGGGAGCAAGTACTGTGGTGGGGGTGGGGGGGAGCACTTCTGTCTGCGGAGGGCTTGACCCCCGCTAAGAGCAAACAAAGAAGTTTGGTTTAAATCACAATGGTCCTTTTGCTTTTTCCCTTTAATGTTTTAGACCAGAACAAGTGGTCAGTAGTTTAATCCTCGTTTGGCTCTTAGCATGAGAAGAATCATAACCTTTCATAGCATCAGTTGATCAGATGTTTCTCTGAATAATGTGGAAACTTAACAAAATACTGCAACTAGGGATGTCTGAAAATACCGACATTTTCAGCTTTATTCGGCCGCGGCCGGCACGTCTCCCTCTGCACGGGTGCTGTATCACTGGACTTAGCAAATTCTTCAGTGGCGTTCTGATTGGGGAGCACTGAGGGTACATTTTGTTAGAAGCTCTATTTTTCCTCTTGCAGTTGCTTGCTTAACCTACAGTGAGCAGGGTTTTTGTTTGTTTTTAAGGTAAAGGCTATATGAGACCTATAAGTACATTAAGAGAGATGTGCTTTTTGGCATAGATCTTTTGGTGTAGGGTTTGGAGTAAAGATGGCTTTTTTTATTCAGGGTGCTCCCACGTGCTCCCATAGAACTGAGTGTGGACCACAGAGTTGTTTGGAATTTACCTCATCACGTGTGCTGAAGTGCCTGTAAGGGCTGGTGGACTTCTGGGGATGAGCTGAACTAAACCCTGCCACCCAGGAGGAGGGGACGTGGGGACTCCTCTCCCTCTCCGTGCGAGCAGGAGTGTGGGGTTTTCTTTTATACTTACAAAACTGTCCTTCCTCTTCTTCCCCGTGCGTCTGATTTTGTGGATTTTTAGTAAGGTGTTTGTTTTATTATAAAAATAATGCGGGTTCATTAGAGAGAATTGGAAAGTTCAGGAAAGGGGAAAGTAGGGCGGAAACTCCCAGATTCTTCCACGGGGAGTCTCATATCTAAGTATATATTTTGGTATTTAACTTTTAGTCGGAGGAACATATACGTAGAATTAGAAAATCTCTTAGTAATATAAGGTTAATAAAGAAAAAAAGGCATTTCTCGCCCACTTTTCTTTTTTTAAGTATTTATTTATTGATTTATTTATTCATTTATTTATTTATGAGAGAGCTCAAGTGGGGGAGGGGCAGAGAGAGAGAGAGAGAAGGAGAGAGAATCCCAAGCAGGCTTCCACACTGTCAGCTCAGAGCCCAATGAGGGTCTCAAACCCACGAACTTGAGCTGAAACCAAGAATCAGATGCTTAGACGGAGCCACCCAGGCGCCTTAGCCCACTTTTCTTTATCTCAGGCTTGCGTTCTCCAGAGGCAAACACTTGGAACTCCTTAGAGATCTGTTCCCTCCTCACATATGTAAGAAAACTCCTTACTTATAAAATGTGCCCCACTGCTGTCCTTAAAATTTCTGCATCCCCTAAAATCCGTTGCTTAATCCTCACAGTCATTTGTGTAACTTTTTTCTTTTTCTTAAAAAAAAAATTTTTTTTTAATGTTTATTTTTGAGAGAGAGAACAAGCGAGAGACAGAACATGAGAGGGACAGGGGCAGAGAGAGAGAAGAGACACAGAATCTCAAGCAGGCTCCAGGCTGCTCTGAGCTGTCAGCACAGAGCCCAACGAGGGGCTCAAACTCACGGACAGTGAGATTGTGGCCTGAGCCAAAGTCGGATGCTTAACCGAGTGAGCCGCCCAGGCGCCCCTGTGTAAGTTTTTTCTTAAGACCCTTTGCGCTGTATATGAGTTTCTGAACACCTTTGATATTTTCTTGGAATTGTTCATTGCCTGGTTTCTTCGTTAGTATTTTCGTTGGTGTTTTGCCCCATTGGAAACAGACCTGAGTGCTCTGTGCCCCTGCTCTGGACTGGCTGCTCCATTCTGTCCTCCTGAGGTTCCCGTATTGCCCTTCATGGTTGGGTTCTCTCTTTCCCACTTTCCTTGGTTTGCTCACTCCTAGAATTGGCTCATCCTTTAGGAGTTTCCTGAGGAAAGGGGTACATGGTAGGTAACTGCATTGAGATCCTTTATGTCTAAAAAGATTTCTGTCAACATTTGGTGGGCAGTTAGGTTGTAGGTAAGGTATTTTCTCTTGGAGTTTCAAAGGCCATGCTCCATTTTAGTTTAGCTTCCTGTTTTGTTATTGAACAGTTCAACCCATTGGGCCTCCTTTGGGGATTTCAGTGGTGTGTGTTTGTTTTATTTTTTAGTTTTTATTTTAGAGAGAATGAGAGCTGGGGAGAGGAGCACAGGGAGAAAGAGAATCTTAAGCATGCTCCACACTCAGTGCAGAGCCCAACGCAGGGATTTTAGTATTTTTATTTCTTTTTTTTTTTTTTTTTTTTTTGGCGGGGGGGGGGGGGGGGTGGGGAATCTTGAACTTCAAGATATGCCTTGGTATGTGCCTTTTTTTATTCACTGTAAATATTTCATGGCTTGGAAAGTCAGTCTCCAGTGTGAATGTGCCACTTGAAGATGTGTGGTGAATTGTCTGAACTGCCCTCTGGTCCTGGGAAAGCTTTCTCTTATTAGTTCTTGGATAACTTCTTCCAGTCGGTTCTGTTTTCTTTTTCTGGAATTCCTGCTAATCAAAATAACTCTTTAATTGTCTTGTCTTTTCTCTGTATTTCTTCACTTATCCTTTAGTTATGTCTTCTGGAGGATTCCTTTTCACTTAGCTTTTAATTTTTTAATCATTGTTTTGTCTTTTCCCAAAAAGCTCTTTATCATTCTTAATTTCCAGAGATTCTTTTGCTGCACTCATTGTTCCTTTGTTGTTTGTAATGACATGCCATTCTTAATTTCATGTGTGTAGTAATATCTCTCTGACGATTTTATAGTGGGTGTGGTTTTTTCTTTTTTTTTCTTTTTTTGTGTGAGTATGGTGGATGTTTCTTTTTAAATTTTCATCTGCTTCTATTTCTTAAGTGGGCTTCACTGTAGAGGGAGAGAGCTGGGACCACCTGGGCCTGCCTGTCAGTATCTAGTTAGGTTCTCCTGTGGTGGCTGGTTTCTCCAGATAAACATCTGCCAGTCCCTCCCCAGCAGACAGTTGATGGTGATGCGCGTGAGTGCCCACCACCAGCATTTGAGAACAGAACAGTTTGGGGCCTGCGGGGTTTTCTCCCTTCTTGGTTGTGCTTTGCGAGTGTCTGAATCCAGAGCCTCTGGGTTCCTCTCTCTGTAACATAAATTTTCCATCTCCTGCTTGGGCCAGGGAGGGGAGCGTGCAGTAGTTTTTTTTAAAGTTTTATGTTGGGGCGCCTGGGTGGCTCATTCGGTTGAGTGTCAGACTCTTGATTTTGGCTCAGGTCATGATCTCACGGTTCGTGGGATCGAGCCCCGTGTCAGGCTCTGTGCTGACAGCGTGGAGCATGCTTGGAATTCTCTCTCTGACTCTCTGCCCCTCTGCTGCTCATGCTTGCACACCCACTCTCTCTCAAATAAAAAATAATAATGAAAAAATAAAAAGGTGTATGTAAAATGAAGTTTTGTGAATCCAATTTGTAATTATTAGGTCGACTCTGTAAAGGTGCCACGTTTCTAAGCCCAGAACAATGATGACTGACCGTTTCATATGATTTGACCTCAATATCCCGGATCACTTTTTAATGAATACTTAATTACATGCTTTTACTAGGCATGTGATCAATTGCCTTTGTCTCGTTTAATGATGGTTTTGCTAGTTTACATCCTAATGTGTTAGATTTTCCTAAAGGTGGGACTGTATACTTGGACAGCAGAGTTGGCATTGCGCATTGTGTGAATTTTGTTCAGAGGCTTGGATTCTGAAATAATGTGTGGGTTAGAAGCACTGGAGACCTGATTTCCTATTCCTGTATGTGACAGTGGGGCCACGCCTGGTTTGCATTGGTGTAGACAGTGGTAGGATAATGGGAATATTTGTGCATATCTAGATTGATTAGATGTCCTTGGTGTACTTGTGTAGATTAGCCTCAGATGTGCATAACTTGGCTTTGAGTTAGTTTGGGTGTTAGCTTTGCCTAAGTGCTCATTCTTCAGTAGACCATTGTATATGTCCTAAAACAACATAGAATATTTTCTACTTGTGATATAACCATGGGAGTGTAAGTAGTTATAATTTCATGAAAACTGGGTTTATTTTTATTTTTATTTCTTTAATGTTTATGAGAGAGAGAGAGAGAGAGAGCGAGCGTGTGCGTGCACACGCATGAGCGGGGGAGGGGCAGAGTGAGAGAGGGACACAGAATCTGAAGCAGGCTCCCAGCTCTGAGCTGTCAGCACAGAGCCAGGTGCGGGGCTCGAACTCACAAGCCGTGAGATCGTGACCTGAGGTGAAGTTGGGCGCTCAACCCACTGAGCCACCCAGGCGCCCCAGTGGGATTTAATTTTGAATGGATTCACCCACAGTAGTGTCTGAGGCGTTGATGGAATTTGAACAGCCTCTGCCTTGATTACGTATAGAAGTCCTTAGTGGAAAAAGAGGAAGCAAACTTTTTTAAAAAACTGCATAAAATCTTTTTTTTTTTTAATGTTTGTTTATTTTGAGAGAGCACATGGCATACAAGTGGGAAGGGGCAGAGAGAGAGAGGGAGAGACAGAAGCCGAAGCAGCTCTGCGCTGTCAGCACAAAGCCCACTGTGGGGCTTAAACCCACAAACCGTGAGGTCATTACCTGAGCGGAAGTCGGATGCGCAACTGACTGTGCCACCCAGGTGTCCCTTTTTAAATTTCATTTATTTTTAATAAAACCACATAAAATCATAAATGACCAATGCAAAACCAGACCAGAGCCCTCTAGCTATCAGAGAAGAGGGTTATAATGATACCAAAAAAAATGGGCAGTTCTGGGTAGTAAAAGGTCTTAAAATGAATGGTACAGAAGAATGGAACAGAATCATTACATGTTAGTTAAATATGTAGACTGAGGAAGTACATTAAGCCATATGCTAAGGTGGGAAATGAGCTAAATGAGATTTCTGAGATCTGCGTGGAACTAATCCTTAGCATTGGTGGGGGTCACAGTTAAAATTTACTGAACTCTCTTGCATAACTTTCTTTTCCCCAATTAAAACAAACAAAACAAAAAACAAACCTCTGGGGAAGAGTTGGCCAAAATACAGATGTTTCTGTTTTTCCTCTACACATGTTCAGACTGATACAGGTTCTGTTTCCGAAATCGTGTAGTTTGGATGGGCTCCAGATGATGTAACAGGATCACTTTTAACCCCTCCCAGCTAGAGGGTGCGCAGACTTTCCTGTTAGGACTGGTACAGATCTCTTCTTATTGGGGACAGAATAAACACGGTTACTAGACGGTAATGTGGAAAATTAACAGTACTGTCTTCTGTGTACGAAGACAGAGCCCCGCTCTTGCGTACCTGTCTATGAAGTTTCCAGTTAGTGTCCATCACGCCCTGGGTAGGAATTTGCACAGCGTCATCTCTCAGTAGTCTGATTACCTCCACTTCTTTTCCCAGAACAGACGCGCTTGGTTCTGGATGGTGTGTGTTGGAGCACGTGCGTTCACATAGTTAATAGTTTCTTTCTCCTGCTCTTGTCTTTGAATTCAATTTATGCGCTCAGAGGTCTCTTGATTCCATAAACACCCGCCGAGCGGTTTTATGTAGCAGGCGTCGTTTTTGAGGGTTCGCTGGGTCCCGCTCTGGGGTTGGGTCAGGGTGGGTCTCAAGTCTCCCCTTTCTTGAAAGGGATCCTGTTTGCCCTTTCGCTGCTAACTCTCTCACTGGAGAAACCGCTGAGGCTTCCTGCTCGGAGGCTCACTGAGGGTAGACCTTGCCTTTTGGTCAGTACTATGCATATAGCTCTTGATGTGTTTGCTGACAGATGGCCTCACTTAGACTGCTCATGGATCGCAGCGTCTGCTGCTCCATAGCTTCATTAGTGTCTGTGGTCCCTGCATAATTACAGTGGCTTTTCAACTCCATCTTAAGAAGGTGGCAGAGGGGTGCCTGGGTGGCACAGTCAGTTAAGCGTCCGACTTCAGCCAGGTCACGATCTCGCGGTCCGGGAGTTCGAGCCCTGCGTCGGGCTCTGGGCTGATGGCTCAGAGCCTGGAGCCTGTTTCCGATTCTTTGTCTCCCTCTCTCTCTGCCCCTCCCCCGTTCATGCTCTGTCTCTCTCTGTCCCAAAAGTAAATAAACGTTGAAAAAAAAAATTTTTAAGAAGATGGCAGAGCATTTAGTTTCTATATTCTGAAGTTAATTTTGTAAGTTTGAGGCTCTTCTTAAACTCAAATAACTAGGACTCCTAAAAAAAATTCTGCATGTTTTCTGGATATGAATGAATAATGGTTGTACTTCAGGTTATTACAAGTTTGTTCCATGGATGATGAATATTTGACTGGTTTAGAATTCAGTGATGAAGAAATAAAATTCCGTTGTTGGAAAAGTGATCCCAGTGGGAAGACTGCTCTGGGGGGTCCAGGGGAGAGGTAATAGGCAGTGAGGCCCTGAAGAGGCATACTCATGTTGTGCTCAACGCAGTTAGCGTTTTCAACTCCATGCGTAGGCGTGCGGAGTCCACACTTAGCTGCAGACAGGTTTTCTGGGAGCAGCCAAAAGTTTTGCCCTTCTCTTGAATGACCTTTGCATCTTTAAGAGACTCCCTCCTGGGGCGCCTGGGGGGCTCAGTTCAGTGTCGGACTTCAGCTCAGTTCATGATCTTACATATCAGGATCGTGGGTTTGAGCCCTGTGTTGGGCTCTGTGCTGACAGCTCAGAGCTTGGAGCCTGCTTCTGATCTTTGTCTCTCTCTCTGCCCCACCCCTGCACGCGCGCTAGCTCTCTCTCTCTCTTTCTCTCTCTCTCTCTCTCACACACACACACACACACACATTCTCGCTCTCTCTCAAAACTAAGTAAACATTAAAAAAAAAAAGACTCCCCCCCTCTTCATCAAAATGAACCTATTGATGGTGGTCAAATCTGTACTCTGACTTTGGGCATTAAAAAAAAAAACCCAGTTCCACTATCATAACACTTGAAAAACCATTAAATGGTTTCGTTCTAGGGGTGCCTGGGTGGCTTAGTCGGTTTAAGGGTCTGACTTCAGCTCAGGTTATGATCTCACACACCAGGATCGTGGGTTCAAACCCCATGTCTGGCTCTGTGCTCACAGCTCAGAGCCTGAAGCCCGCTTCAGATTCTCTGTCTCCTCTGCCCCTCACCTGCTCACGCTGTGTGTGTGTCTCTCTCTCTCTCTCCTTCAAATAAACATTAAAAAGATAATTTAAAAAAAGGGTTTGGTTTTATTCACTGCTTGAAAAAAAAATGCTTTAAAAGTGAGGATTGCCCATTACGTGAATGTTTTCTAGTACAATTCTATTCTGTATGCATTTTGAAAGTTTATTTTGATGTTGCACGGTATCTTAAGATTTGGTTTTTTTGACACTGAGAAAATGCTAGTTGAAAGGGTTTGTTTTCATTTTTCTCATACTGTTTAAATTTAGCTTCCTGTGCATTTGTTTACCAAGTAAACTTTATTAGCATCATGCAAAGTGAATACAAACCCTTTTTCGTACATTATTTTATATGCTGCACAAATAGAATTAATAGTAAAATACGGTGTAAGAAGTTACAATTTTTTACTTTTAATTTTTTAAAATTTAAGTAATCTTTATACCCCATGTGGGGCTCGAATTTAGACCCTGAGATGAAGAGTTGCATGCTCTTCCGACTGAGCCAGCCAGGCGCCCCCAATTTTTTTACTTCATAAAGTTGCATAGGGAAGCTGCTGATAAATGAAACATGTTCTTTCAGAAATTTAAAGAATTAAAAAAATTTTTTTTTAATTTTATTTATTTTGAGAGAGTGGGGGCAGGGGCAGAGAGAGAGAGAGAGAGAGAGAGAGAGAGAGAGCTAGAGAATCCCAAGGGCTCCATGCTGCCAGCACAGAGCCCAGCCTGGGGCTCGAACTCATGAAACCATGAGAGCACCGCCTAAGCTAGAACTAAGATTTGGCTGCTTACCCAAGGCCACCCAGGTGCCCCAAGAATTTTTTTAAATTAAACTTTAGAATTCATTTTAGACCAGCAGAATCAGATGGTTGCATCTCTTTTATGTTACCAAATCCAAATAAACATTTGAGTACTTGTTTACCAATCAACTTTATTAAAATAAATGATAAAATCTAATATTCTGCCTATCATCATTTTAAGTTAGTGTGGTAACTAAGTTTTGTTTTTTTAAAACACTCTAGCGTTTTATTTATTTTTTTAAATGTTTATGTATTTTGAGAGAGGGGGCGAGAAAGCACGCACGAGTGGGGGAGGGGCAGAGAGAATCCCAGACAGGCCTCCCTCCACCCCGCTGTCAGCGCATAACCAGACGCGCAGAGCCGGACGCGGGGCTTGAAACCACCAACCCGGGAGATCGCGGCGGAGCCGCAGTGGGCGCTCAGGGGGCTGCCCTGCCCGATGTCCTCGTTGTTAATGGCAGTTCTGCTGGAGCGCAGTGCTCTGAGTTCCACCGCGCTTTGGGAGGAAGGAGCTGGAATGGGGCCCGCGGCGCAGCTCCCCCAGTCGGCGACGCAGACGCCGCCGCCGGTGTGCAAGCGGGAGCAGTCATCCAGGGTTTCTCGCGGTCGTGGTGGCTTGAAGTCCAGGAGCAAGGGGCCAGCACGGTGGTCTTCCTGCTGAGGTGTGTGCACTAGGGTCGAGGGCCGTCGCCGGGCTTGCGTGCCCTCCTGGCGCTCAGAGCTCTCCTTCCCGGTGAGTGGGAACCCGCAGGGCGAAGGTGTCCGCTCCCATAGTGTTGCCAGGTTGCGTGCTGTCGCCCAAGCTCTGAACAAGGTCAGCCCAGACCGGAGGTGTGGGAGGCGCCTTGGGGTATTGCTGCCGGCGCTTCTTATCTACCACACTTGATCGGACGTTTTAAAAAATAATCTTCAGGATGGGTGAATTATCATCTGAGGCCAAAAAAACCCCAACCAACCAACCAACCAACCAACCAATAAAACCACAGCTGAGGGTGGAACATAATTTCACGGGAAAAGTTTATACTGTTCAATAAAATGTCATGTTTTGTGAATAATATGAGGTGATAGGTGTTTCCTTTTGGGATACCATCAGATCAGCCATTATTTTGAAACCATCCAGTGGGTTAGAACATGGGCTTTTTGGTTCCACTTGAGGGTTTGTGTTCAAGACCATGGATTCCAATTAAAGTATAATACTCCTCATCCTCTAAAACTTGCCTCTTGTATTTTATCAAAAAGCCGTCTCATTCGGAGTTACTGAGCTTTAGATGAACTTAGGCGTGAACCCACGTGGAGAACGGCCGCAGATGAAGCGGAGCCTGGATTTCCTCGCACTGCCTTGTGTTTGGCTTAATTACAGTGTTGCTTCCTTTCCCTGCCCGAATGCAGTCTCCATTGTTACAGCCCATGCATCTGACTTTAGTAATTGGCTGTTGGTTGAGTTTTTGTTGGTTGAATTTACCAACTGGTGAGTTGTCTGAACTATCAAGTTAAAACATGGGTATGTGTGTAAAAATGCATAAACAAGGCAGCGAGGGAGACGAGTCCTCACAGCGACCGTCAGAACGTTGATGATGTTCTATGACCACAGTGTATTGTGTAGGCTCCGGGTAGCATATGAACGAACACTCGGGGAGCACTGCCTCACTGGGAGTTCACGAAAACGTTCTCAAACAATTTAACTTGAGAACCTAGTCTGTATCTCTTTCTTGAAAGGCCTATAAACATAGCTGCTCTTCTTCCTCTTCGTGAAATTGAGTAGTTATAAAAATGGGTTTAATCCATTGTAATCTATGTTATCTAAAAGTTGAATTGAAACAGTGAATCAGATCTTAGCCCTGTGATTCATACTCCCAAAATGAGTAATGTGGTTAGCAGGATATCCCTAGTTGTTCTCTGGACTTGGAAAAAAAAGGAAAAAGGTCCATGGTGATCCCTCCATTTTTGGTAGTGGAGTTGTATTAGGTCTGTGATGAGGCTTACAAGAAAAAAGAGCAGCTATTTCTGGAGCATTTCCTCAGGCCTGCAATTTGAAGCCATCATGGCAGAGTTGCTGAGTGAGTTGGTGATGACAGGCCAGCGCTCACTGCGGCCCCCGCCCTGCATGCAGCGAGCGTTCAGGACTGCTGTCCGTGCAAACCCAAGACCGGATACACCATAGAAGCTGGTTTCGGAGTTTTCAGGAAACTGTTCAGCATCCAAGAATACGGTGACTCCCCCCAGTCCCCGCCCCCTTGTAGTTGCGCACAATCAGGTCAGTCTTAGAGGCAGGACTCCAGACCTGTTGCTCAGGCTCCAGGGAGCAGATGCTGGCAGCTGTCTGTCCAAGGAACTGCGGTTCAGTGTGTACGACCCTGACACCTGTAGTCTGTGTTTGAGAGGAGTTCCTTTTGGGGATTTACATAAATTCATGGCTTACCTGTGAAAACCTTTTTTGTTTCTCTAGAATGTTGGGTTTTTTTTTAATGGTGATAGAAAGTAAAATGGACTCATTTGTGTTTTTTGGTCATCTGTGTGAAACTGAGTTAATTGAATGTTGGAAATTATATTTGATTAGATAACAGCAGTAATGAAGTGCGGACGAGTGAACTTCATTCTGCTCGGGATAAAATTAATAGCGGTTTTATCGTCAGGGCATTTCTAATTTGTGATTCTTACATCCTTTCTGCTCTTTGGTGTCAAACTTTTAAAACTTAGTAGGTTTTCTGTATTATAGCGCGATGTCTTAAAAAATTTAGGCATTGTTCCACAATATTCTCCACCTTATAAAAAAACATATTCCCACTGTTCTGGATTCAGTTTCAGGAAAATTTTAAATCATGGAGAAAAATGGATTTTAGTCCTACCTGTAATTTTATTTTATTTATTTTTGCAATACCTGTAATTTTAATTTCAAGAAAGCATCATCTGATAAAATCAGAATTATTGTTACAAGAATTGAAATCTGCTTTGAATTCAAATTCTTTGAAAGTGTTGACATTTGGAGCTATAATAATGTGGGATATTTGAGATGGTTTTCTATCATGGACATAATAAGAGATAAGTATTTCCTAACTTAGGGTCTCTGTCGGTCTCCCCTTCCCCCAACCCTTTATGCAAAACAGCCCATGACTGTCGACAGCACAGACTAAAAGGAAAAAGAACAGTGTTGTGGCAGGATGTCCCCCACATTATTAGGCCTGTTAAAAATGGCTCCCTAATCGCTGAATAATCGTTTTGAGTTTCACAGTTAGATTGTGTGAAGCAGTGAGCTTCAGAGCTGTGGCAGTTAGAATTCAGAGAAATATCTTAGTTTTGAGCCTAAACTGAGATTTTAGACATTTCTGTCTTTCGCTCAACGGTGACTTTTGGGAACTGCTTTTTGGATTTCGTCACCTGTGCACCTCTCTTTTCAGAATCTATTTAGATGAAATACAAATTCTCCTAGAGTGTCTTCCAGATTTTTCCTGGCCCCAAGTATGAAGTGGAGTCCCCTCTTCGGCCTCCTGTGGGCCTTGCGCTCAGGGAGTGGGGTGTCACTTACAGCCTCACCGGGTCCCCCGCTGAGCGGGCACATCGCCAGCACACACAAACTGCTCACCACCCAGTGTTGGGAATTGCTTGTAACTGTTTTTCCTAGTCGTTTCAGAAATACTGACTCCGTTTCCTCTGTTTGGCTGCCTTCTGGAGGCTCCAGCTCCGGTAACAAAAGAATCTCGAGCCCCGTGGTCTCTCCTCCGTGAGCAGGCAGGCATGTGGGAGCAGTTAGAGAAGGCGTGAGCCGGTATCTCCTTGACCCTCAGACAGCGCGAGCGCCCCGACTAGGCCATGCCAGGGACCCAGGAAAAGAAGAGGTTGCCGCGTTGGGGGTTTGTGGGGCAGCGTGGTCTTTGGTTGCTTGCAAGGACGGACAGGTTTTTATTCTGTACTAAGTCCCGAATCCTTTTGTTGACTTCGCTCTATTTGTGAATGGTTTGGTAACTTTACAGTGTGTGATTTCAGTAAAATCCTGCTTCTGGTTTAACAGCCTTTCCCTCTTACGTCAGTTCCCTGATTGCCTGCCACTCTGCACCACCCCCCCACCCCCCCCACCCCCCCCCCCCCACCCCCCCGCAATATTGCCAGGCAAAGGCCTGTCAGTTCAGCTCTCTGTCTCAGACACCCGGAGGGCCCAGTAATGGGCCAGTGGCCGCTTGAGTCACCCACTTCCGGAACCTTGGTTTTCTCCTCTGTACAAGTAGTGGATTGGAATGTGTGATTTGTAAGAAGTTGCCCAGCTTTCACATTCTGTGAAGGTAAATGAGAAAATTCATGTGAATTCTCAGGTCTTTATATAAATATTAAGTTAAGTATTTTCCGACGTGAGGTAGTTACAGTGATTTTCCATTTAGCATAAAGTGTACTAAGTTTACTATATAAATCACCACCACTAAGCAACACACTTAGTAATGTGGGAAACAAGAGGGATATACTTAGAGAAGGGATTTTTCTTATTGTGACTTAACGGGAGGAAAATGGAAAGTAAAAAAGCTTAAACACTGACATGAAGGGATTTAGGTAGAAATTAAGGTGGAAAATTGATATTTGCAGATGAAGGAGTTGGACACAAGAAGGCTGACTTTTCTAGATAAAGAATCAGTGATTAGTTTTGGGGTATGGTTTTGGTAAGAATGCAAACTGATTTTGAGAAATCCTGGTTCTCTTTGAGGAAGTACTAACATTTCACTACTTGTTTATTATCTGTTGAACTGTAAAAAAGATACTAGAGAAGGATTTGGAGATTTAAGCTTCCAGCTCTTTTTCATGTGTGTCTTCTAGCACAAACTGGGAGAGTTCTGTCATTATTCCTTAGAGCTAGAAAAGGGCTTTGTAGAGCTTTCTGAGGGAAGTGCTTTTAATTGTTGTCAGAGCCACAGCATAGCAGTATCAGACATTTTCCATGTCTGGGGATCTCTTCTTCACAGTCCGTTTTAATTTAGGACTGTTTTGATTGTCAAGTATAACTTAGTTGTTTTTTGTTTTTGTTTTTGTTTTTTTTTTTTATGCCCATTGTAGGCAGGAATACAGACTGCTGGTGTCATTTAGGGGCTTTGTCCATTCCAGGGTGTGGAAGAATGTTAATAGTTTGTGAGTTGGATACTGATTTGTATTAAGTTTGAATTTGAAAGAAAAACATTCAGAGAATTGTCTTTTTGAGTGTATGAAATTTGGTTTATGTACTACCTTTGATATTGCTGCTCTTACTGCTTTAAAGTTACAGTAGTCCTTTCTTGAATACTTGCGGTGTGAATATTCAACAAGAACACTTACCATGCCTTAACTCCTTTAATCTTCTGTGTAGTCTTGCAGGTGTAGGTATTACCGGCTTTAGGGGTGGGAGGTCTTCCTCGAAGAGGTGAGGAAACACAGATTCACCCATCCCGGCCTGTCATTCCATTGCATGAACTATTTCTGTTAAATCTATGTCTCTCTCTTTACGATCATAAAGTTTTTTTGTTTCTGTCCTACAAGTTTTTTTGTAGACTGGGTTAAATCTACACTGTATTTCCCATACAGTCTCATTCAATATTGAGTACTCGTTTGGGGACTAATAAACAACTTGTTGAACAAATATATATATGTATATATATTTCCCTAGAAAAAGAGATGTTTAATCTGGTTTTTTTTAATGTTTACTTATTTTTGAGAGAGAGCGCTAGTGGGGGAAGGGCAGAGAGCCAGGGAGACACAGAATCTGAAGCAGGCTCCAGGCTCTAAGCTGTCAGCCCAGAGCCCGATGCAGGGCTTGAACCCACGGACCATGAGTTCACGACCTGAGCCGCAGTCGGATGCTTAACCTACTGAGCCACCCAGGCGCCCATGTTTAATCTGCCCTTTAAGTACACACCAGCATGCTTCGGTTTCTTTACCGTGTTCCTTAAAAGAAATGACACCAGTAAGGATGAATTACTAGTATACAACAGCTTCCTGAGTGATTCTGATGTGTACATCTACTTATCAAATAGTTGTTAAATGAATTGAAAAAATTATTTATTTATTTTAGAGAGAGAATGAGAGCATGTGAGTTGGGGAGGCGTAGAAGCAGAGAGAAAGAGAGAGGGAATCCCAATCCCAAGCAGGCTCTGTGCTCAGCACCGAGCTGGACATGGGGCTCCATCCCACAACCCTGGGATCTTGACCTGAGCTGAAACCAAGAGTTAGATGCTCAACCCACTGAGCCACCAGGTGCCCCTGAAAAGAATATTTAGGTTTAGCGTGTACTTACATATTCTTTCATGTTATTAAACACAGACGTCACACTGTGAAATGGGTGAGTTTTCATTTTATGCACGTGCAAGTTAGCCCTTCCTCCTCTCTTGCCACCACCTCTGCTGCTGATTTCCACGTTCCTTTTATTGTTTCATGTGTATTTGTGATAGCGTATGTGAGAGTGCTGCATAAATTGTGGAGGGGCGTGTAAGTTCTCTTATTCCCTGCTTTGTTGATCGCTAAGAGCAGGTCACGTAGGAGGCGTTGGGGGAGGAGGTTGCATAGACCTCTTGCTTTATCTGAAGATCAGTGTTTTTGTCAAACAAGTTGCTTGTCAGTGCTTATACGTCGGATTAGAGTTTGATAAGGATTTCATTTAGGCTTGTGTTGCTCTGCTCTTACAAAGCAACTGAAAACAGTAGTTCAAATTACACTATTTATGATGACTTCCTCAGTGGATCTGTCCTCGTTGGGATGTCCTGTTTCTGGGAATGTTAAGCAGCAGGAACGGTTAAGATAGAGTGACCTTCTTCGTAAAGATGAGCACACGACTAAGCACGTGGGTAGGTTGGCAGGCACGTGGCGGAGGGCACCCCAGCACTGGTGGTCCCTGTTCCCATTGAGAGACTGCGTGGCCTCCTGGGCACCTTCTGGCTCCAGATCTGTGATCAAGAGTGGTAACTAACGCTGTTTGAACGCTGAAAGCAATGATACCAGACGAGTCAATTTAAAATAAAAACTGAAAATTCATGGCATTATAAAAGTTTTTCACACCCACACACAGATGATTTTTTTTCCCCCAGCTCTGCCCCAAATTAGTTCAAGTTCTATAGTTTTGTCATGATCTTAGGGTTGATTTATTTCCATGGCAGGGCAATATTTTATTATATAATTTTAAGCACAGAAAGAACGCTTTTATTTAGGGAATTTACCTATTGACATTTTAGGAACTCTGGTATTCTTTATGTTAAGACACCTGTTGTGTGAATTTGAAATGAGGTGTATTGATTTTACTAGGATGCCTATTTTTAAAATACAGAATAAGCTTCTGCTTTCAGGAATTCAGCCTAGTGTTTCACATGAGAGCGTGTGTATTGCAACATGATTTCATCTATTTTTGTAAAGAGCTGTTAATCACTTGGTGCCGCTCGGTCTGAGTTGTGTGCTGTGGATGGTCTCCATGAAGTCTCTTGATACAGCCTCTAGATTCTGCAGAAGTTTTTCCTATATTTTTAGCCCACTATGCTAGTGTGAAGCTGAATTATTTCATAGAAATATTTCGACACCAGAAGCTTACTTTCAGTAAAATCTTTATTGCACATGTTGCTCTACTCTTTGGCTCTACCTTTGGCTGAAAACTGCTCACTCACTTTCTCTTTCTCTTTGTCTCTCTGATTTTTTTTAAGCACACGGGCTTTTATTTAAAAAAGGAATTAGTATGTCCATTCTGCTTCCATTGTATTTTGATGTTTGAAGTTTTGCTGGATATTTGTTTTTGATGGGACTGTCATCTAACGCTTCTTGAATTATTCTGCAGGAGGGCCAGCACGGGGTGTGAACTGGAGTTCTTATGTGAAATGTGAGGCTGTGGCCTCTTGATCCAGGAGTGTTGCCAGCGGATCCGACGCCTGCTGTTTCCTAAGAATAGAAGTACTCTGCCTAATGATTGGAGTTCGAATCTGTGCTTATGACGTCCTCCAAGAGTTGGTCAGATTCTCAGATACACTGGCTGGTTTTGTATGTCTTTCGAGTGGACTAGCAACTGTGTCTTTGTAGGAGGAGGGACAGAATGTGCAGGATTCTTCAGAGAGCTCGGGAAGAGTTCCAGAGGACCAGTGGAGCCCGTACCCGAGACCCCTGTCCTCGCCCCATAGAAGGCACCTTCAGGTGCGGAAAGAAGTGTCTGTATTTCCGTGAACTGTAACCACTTGAAAAGAAACGTGTCATATGTATATACCATATACCGGGCTTGGGAACATAAGCGTTAGAAACCGTAGTATTGAACTGAGAAAACAGTACAGAAAGGTTACTGGAAAGCATCAAGAAGTGGGTTTGTCTGTGAGGCGTGAAAACCTGGCCGAAAACTTGAACCTGTTAGTTTGAAGTGTTGACAGTGAAGACAGCCTCCTAGGTCTGCATTTGATGGACAAGATGAGTCATACCTCAGAAATTCAGGATTCTCGTTCTCTGCTGCAGGCTGCCTTCTCTGTTTTTCTACGTTTTCTACTGGTTTGCTTATTCATTTTGTTCCTTATGCTTTTTAAAATTGGCAGTGTTTGGATGCCCGAATATTTTGGAGTCTTTCAGGACAAAAGTGGTTACAAAATCAGTGGTCCACTGGAGAGATCTAGAAGAGAAACTCCCCTAGGTAGTTAAGACAGGTCACTTAATAGAAATGTGGTTAGGTTGGCTTAGTCCAGTCAGTTACATCAAGGAACTAGTTTGCTTAGTTAAATCAGTGTAAGACGCATGCAAGTGATGTTCTTGTACATGTCTGTGCGACTGCTTGCCTAGAGATTGGGGCCTGCGGCCTGGCCCAGTCTCCTTTCTGGCCTCACTGCCCCCAGTGTGCACCACCAGAGAGCGTGCGTGTGCATTTGTGACTTCGCGTGGCACGATCCCTCTGCTGCCATCGGCGGTCTCCTCAGCCACTTCCTGTTGTAAGGCTCAGATGCGGCACTGATTTTTTTCCATAGCTTTTACTGACCGTGTTGGAACCTCCTTTCTCAAATTCTGGAGCATTAACTGCACTCATTTTTATCTCTGTAGCATTTCTTCGATTCTAATGTAGTTTTCACATGTGAGCCTCTGAAATGAGGGCACTTCTTTATTACAGTTTACGAACTGCTAGGTTGCGTGAAATAAGGTCCCCGTGTTCTGGGACCTACTGCAGACAGGTGAGGTTCCATGGTGCAGCTCCAGGCTCGAGCTGTCAGCACAGAACCCAACGTGGGGCTCGAGCTCACATACCATGACATCATGACCTCACCTGAAGTCAGATAGTTAACGGACTGAGCCACCCAGGTGCCCCTACCTTTTGAAATTATTAAATCCACTTGCTGAAATGAATCTAGTGCTCAAGGACATGAGCTACACCCTCTGTACTAAAGGAAGACAGCAGCGCCCCTGTTCACAAATGAGGGACTCCAGACCGAGTGACTGGGGCCCTGGTGGACAGGAAGCCAGGCAGAGTCCAGGGCAGTGCTGGGTCTCTGCCCCTGGGAAGGACCTTCAAGGAGGCAGGTCCCTTGTGGTGCTATTGTATTCTCAGTTTTAGGCTTTTGGGGAGGTCTTTTTTCCCTCACCATCCTTTTATTCTACCAGAGAATTACTCTAGAAGTCATTCAACAGCTGTTAACAATTTTATTACCTTGTGTTTATATTTAACGTTAGTTTCTCTGCCAGTCACAGCACGGGCTTTAAAAACCTGATCTTTTGGGGCGCCTGGGTGGCGCAGTCGGTTAAGCGTCCGACTTCAGCCAGGTCACGATCTCGCGGTCCGTGAGTTCGAGCCCCACGTCAGGCTCTGGGCTGATGGCTCGGAGCCTGGAGCCTGTTTCCGATTCTGTGTCTCCCTCTCTCTCTGCCCCTCCCCCGTTCATGCTCTGTCTCTCTCTGTCCCAAAAATAAATAAACGTTGAAAAAAAAAAATTTAAAAACCTGATCTTTTAAGTAAAAGAAAGAATAATAGTCATGAAAAAAGAGAAGGAAACCATTAACTGTTTAGGTTTTAGAAGTTACTTTGAATATCTTGTGGAATTGGGGTAAAATAAAGCTTTAGAAAAGTTTAAAAAACTTTGAAAGCATCCTTGTGAGTTTTCCAAGTGTTTATTTAGAATAAATAATACAGAGTCTACATTAGAAATGAGAATTTGGAATGTTTTTTAGTTGTAAGTTCTAGCCATCTCGTGACAAAAGAAAGTAATGGGGTGTGCATGCACTCGGGACACTGTGTTGTTTCTTAGTTTACGTGTAAGACAGATCGCAGCTTTGATCTCTACACTGCAAGGAAATATCCTGAGTTACCTGTAAATACCTGGTTCGTGGCTTTTTAGGAGTCTAAGAGCACCACTGGTTTGAAAGCGGAACTTAAGTGTAGGTTTATATCCACCTGTGTTTCTGCAGAGAGCGGACAGGTTTGGATTCACTTTTATCTGTCTGGAAAATCTGGTGTAATAGATAAGAACCGAACAAACCAGGCCTACAACTCAGTCCTCCGTGGTTCAGCGGTGGTCGGTATGATGCAGTGGGTCCTGCGTGCTTCCCGTGCACCACATGTTAGGGTTTCTGGATGCCATTGCTGCCAGGTTTAAGGATCCCATGAGGGTGACAAGACCTAATTGGTATCAAATTTGGGGTTGCCAGACAGTACTGGAACCGTCACAGATGAATTTGGTTTGCCCTTTTCAGTACTATCTTACTGTTCTCCCCGGGCGCCTGGTGGCTCAGTCAGTTAAGCGTCCAGCTCTTGGTTTCGATCTCACGGTTTTAGAGATTGAGCCCCGTGTCCAGCTCCACGCTGACAGTGCAGACCCTGCTTGAGACTCTCCCTCTGCCCCTCTCCTGCTTGTGCTCTCTCTCTCTCTCTCTCTCTCTGTCTAAATAAACTTTAAAAACAAATGCTACCTTGCTACTCTCTGGATACTGTTCTGCTCACCAGTGCCTGCAACGTCTGTATTCAGTGTTTGCCAGGTCCCCACTTAAGAACAGTCCACTTTTTTTTTTTTTTTTTTTTTTTAATTTTTTTTTTCAACATTTATTTATTTTTGGGACAGAGAGAGACAGAGCATGAACGGGGGAGGGGCAGAGAGAGAGGGAGACACAGAATCGGAAACAGGCTCCAGGCTCCGAGCCATCAGCCCAGAGCCTGATGCGGGGCTCTAACTCCCGGACCGCGAGATCGTGACCCGGCTGAAGTCGGACGCTCAACCGACTGCGCCACCCAGGCGCCCCAAGAACAGTCCACTTTTAAAAACAAATAAAAGTTGTATTTTTTATTGCACAAGTGGTGGAGGTTCAATAAAGTGGGGAAAATTAGAAAAACAGGCAAAAAAAAAACCCTCAAGTAAGTTACTTATGATCTCACTACCCACTGATAACATTTGTCTGTATTTTCAGACTCTCTGTACTGTGTCTAGTAGTCCTTGGACGTGATCAGATGGCTGCCCAGTGAAGATACAACTATTGGGCTTGCCCTGGTGGCAGAAGATAGAACCTGTTTGAACAGGACATTTTCACTGCTGTTTGTGGCATTTTCGTGGATTGCCTGGTGTGTCTCCATATATTGCTATGTAGTTTTTGTTACATTTTGAAGTGAGTTTTTTTTAAGTTGTCCAAGTGACCACTGTGGGCAGAACATGGTCCTGTGGGACTTGAAGGGACGCTTTTGGACTAATTGCGTGAAGAGAGAATGCACCTTTCTGGGGGATAGTTCAACACCATGATGGTCCTGTGCAGGGACCTGAGGCTCTCACTGCACATACCTTCTCTGGGCTAAATATGCAGGAAAGTGAGGGTAGAGGGGCCGCGTGGGGTCGGCTCCCCTGCAGCCACTTGCCGAGAAGGAGAAGCAGTGTGCCCACGTCCTTCCACAGAGCTTGGCAGTGTCGCTGTAGCGTCCCTCGTCTCGTGTCTGTCAATAAGTCTCAGATGTTTTGGTCTTCGGCCAACTGCAGTATTGTCCACCAGCATTCTGGCAACTTTGAAATGATGGGTCAGTGCTCACTTATCTTGCGTGGCACTTTGTGGATGTAGAATCTGATGAAGCCTGAGTTAGATGATGTATTTGGTTATTGACGGTTTGATCCTCCTCTCTTCCTCCTTTGAGGTGGCGTTCCCGAGAGTAGGGGTTCCCTTGGCTATTTTTATTTCATCAGATTCAGAATGTTGATAGAACATTTATGTGTGCATGTATGTATTTATTTGTAAATGTTTATTTTGAGAGAGAACAAGCAGGGGAGGAGCAGAGAGAGGGAGAGAGAGATTCCCAAGCAGCCTCTGCACTGTGAGCACAGAGCCAGATGCCGGGCCTGATCTTACGACCCTGAGATCATGACCTTGAGCTGAGATCCAGAGTTGGACAGTTAACCAACTGGGCCACCCAAGAGCCCCTATTTATTTTTTTAGAAAGATTTTTACTTTATTTCTAAAAAATTTTTAAGTTTATTTTTGTAAGAGAGAGAGAGAGGCAGACTGCGAGTGGAGGAGGGGCCAGGAGATAGGGAGACAGAATATGAAGCAGGCTCCAGGCTCTGAGCTGTCAGCACAGAGCCCGACGCAGGGTTTGAACTCATGGACCACGAGATAATGACTTGAGCTGAAGGCGAATGCTTAACCATCTGAGCCACCCCGGCGTTCCAGAAAGATTTTATTATTTGTTTTCTTTTTTTTTTTTTAATTTTTTTTTTCAACGTTTATTTATTTTTGGGACAGAGAGAGACAGAGCATGAACGGGGGAGGGGCAGAGAGAGAGGGAGACACAGAATCGGAAACAGGCTCCAGGCTCTGAGCCATCAGCCCAGAGCCTGACGCGGGGCTCAAACTCACGGACCGCGAGATCGTGACCTGGCTGAAGTCGGACGCTTAACCGACTGCGCCACCCAGGCGCCCTTGAAAGATTTTACTTTAAAAAAAAAATTTTTTTTTAATGTTTATTTTTGAGAGAGAGAGAGAGAGAGAGAGAGTGAGAGAGTGAGGGAGGTGCATAGAGAGAGAGGGAGACACAGAACTTGAAGTAGGCTCCAGGCTCTGAGCTGTCAGCACAGAGCCCGATGTGGGGCTCGAACCCACGAACCGTGAGATCATGACCTGAGCTGAAGTCAGTCGCCCAACCGATTGAGCCACGCAGGCACCCCGGAAAGATTTTACTTTTAACATCTACACCCACCCTGGAGCTGGAGCTCAGATCCCTGAAATCAAGAGTCACGTACTCTGCGCATTGGACTGGGGCTGGGCTCCCTACTGATAGAACCTTTGAAGGGTGACAAATTCTTATACATGCAAATCTTTTTTTGTATGTATTTCCTTAACGGAAATACATCTATCCAAACTGTATTTTCTTTCATGTGCTTGTGATCATAGTGTGAAATTTCATTTTCTCTACCTTGATGAGATTATGAAACATTTTTCAGTCCACGTAGAGTCTTTATGTTGCCCCTCTTAATGCTTTGGGATTCACTTGGGAGATGTATCTGGGATTTTGAGGATTGTGTGAGGAGGTTCTACACCAGTGCCCCCCAGCACTTCACCCTACACACCTTGACGTTCTGCTTGGACTTGTGTCCAAACCCGCTATTTTCAGAGCCCCCTAAATTATGCCGTTGCTATGAAATGAGCCTGGGAACCTTTCCCTGAGAGGAGTTATCTCCTGGCTGAGCGCCGGTCTCCACGAGTGGCTTCTCTGGAGGAGCCCCTGCCCCTTTCTT
Source organism: Prionailurus bengalensis (assembly GCF_016509475.1). Lineage (NCBI taxonomy): Eukaryota > Metazoa > Chordata > Mammalia > Carnivora > Felidae > Prionailurus > Prionailurus bengalensis. Next base: position 814,296 of record NC_057346.1, read on the forward strand.
GGCTGCCACGCTTGTGTGCCGGCTGTCAGAGCCTGGATCTGCCCATGGCGTTTGTGGATCTGGAGAGTCCGCTGAGTTGCACAGAGATCTTTTCTTTGAATTTTCCTTGTTTGCAGGCTCACTGCTGAACTTCTTTGAGATGAAGTTGGTTGCAGTTGTTGGGAGACAGAATTGAAAATGTGATTCAAGAGACTATTAGGAGTTTCACCAGGTCTTCGGCTGTGAAAGAGAAACATCCAGTATTCTGCATGATTAACTTACTTGCCTGTGAAATCATTTTTTTTTTTTTTGACTGTGGTACAAAACACATAGATACATACCATAAAATTTCCCATTTTTTTTTTTTAATGTTTGTTTATTTTTGAGACAGAGAGAGACACAGCATGAGCAGGGAAGGGGCAGAGAGAGAGGGAGACACAGAATGTGAAGCAGGCTCCAGGCTCTGAGCTGTCAGCACAGAGCCCGACGCGGGGCTCGAACTCACAGACCGTGAGATCATGACCTGAGCCGAAGTCGGACGCTTAACCGACGGAGCCACCCAGGTGCCCCTAAAATTTCCCATTTTTATATTCATTTTTAAGTGTACAGTTTGGAGCCATTAAGTATGTTCATGAGATTGTGCAGCCATCACCAGTGTCCATTTCCAGTTTGTTGGTAACCCCACAAACTGTGCATGTTAAACAGCAACTCCATTCTCCTTTCCCCCAGCCCCTGGTGGAAACCTGTTCTTCTGTCTCTATACACTTGGCTGTTCTCTGCACTTCATAGAAGTAAAAAATACAATATTTGTCCTTTCGTGTGTCAGACGTTGATTCTTACAGCCGAGCAATACTCATCGTGTGTATGTCCTTTTGTTCAGTGTTGAGGGCACTTGGTGGGTTTCCCCTTTGTGCTGTTGTAAATGATCTGCTGTGAGTGTTGCTGTATGCGTATCTGTTGGGTGTATGTCCAGAAGTGGGACTGCTAGGTAATGCGGTAAGTGCAGGTTTAATTTTTTGAGGAACTGCGGCCTGTTCCTGTGATAGCGGCACCACCTCACGTTCGCGTTAGCGTCGCAGGAGGGTCCCTACCGTGCCACATCCCTGCCGACACTTGTGGTTTTGGTAGTAGACGTCCTTGGTGGGTGTGAGGTGGTCGCTCGCTGTGGTTTGATTTGTACTTTCCCAACAGTGGGTGTGTGGAACGTCGTTTCGTGTGCCTGTTGACGTTTTGCGTCTTCTTCGGAGAAGCGCTCACTTAAGTCCTTGCTCACCTTGTTGATCCGAGATCGTAATCACACTGAAAATTCTGAATCCTTATTTTTTCTGTGTGCAAGATGAGTTCAGAGCCTATGCAGACTCCTCAGGAAGTGCTCTCATGTCTTAAACGTGCGAGTGGACATGTCAGATACTGGCAGCACTTCCCTGTACTTTGTATTATGACAGGCTAGGTTCTGCCGAGTAACAAACAGCCCAGAAATCTCAGTGACTAAACACTTGATTTCTCATTCACCGAATGCACTTTGTGATCTGGTGGCTTTGCAGGGTGCTCCCTTCCCTGTGGTGTTTCAGGCGTCCATGCCATACGTCTCTCTCACGTGACTGCCATTTCACACGGTGCCTTTATTGTCACCACACAAAGGGGAAAGAAACATGGAAAATTCACACCTGTTGTTCAGTGCTTTGCCTGAAAGAGAGACAGAATTTATTCCAGCCCGTTGGCAGGAACGAGCCCCTAGACCCCTCGCTTGGAAAGAGCGTAAGAAATGCGCAGGAGCCTTTGGTGGGTTTTTGATAATCAGTAAGAGTATCTGCCACGTAGAGATAATAGAGACTTGTAAGTTTGGAATCAGAGTTGAGGTGTTTGATTCTTAATAAGTAAAGACTGAGATGACAAGTGTTTTCTGACCGTCTCCGCCACAGTATCCGTGCCTATTGATGTTGTGAACACTCTCTTTGCAGCCGCGTAGTCATCCTTATCCTGTTGATTCCTGTGTTCCTAGATCTGTTCTCACTTAAAAATGTTCCTGTTTTATTAACCTCGTATTTGTTAAGTGGTAATGTTTTAGTGTAGCACCTTAGTTCTGTAATAAGAGACTCTTGGGAGTCGAATGTGACCTCTGTGAAGACTTAATCAGGATCGGTTTAGTCTGCTTGCTCCCTGGAGTGGAGGCATTTGGTAATGTCTAGAGACCAGCTTGATTGCTAGAATCGTGGTAGTCTTTTTCAGCCAGGAGGGTGGTTAGTGGGAACCTACAAGGGCTCTTTTATTGAAGTGGACAAGATCCCGCTCTGACCAGCTCCTGGCACAGGTCAGAGGTTGCCTCCTCTGCGTGTCCTCTGTGTCCCTCAGGTGGGCCAAGAACCTCTCCACAAGCACTGCGAATCTCCCTATCTGTATTTTAAAAACATTTTTTTAACGTTATATTTATTTTTGAGAGAGAGGGAGACAGCATGCGCAGGGGAGGGGCAGAGAGAGACAGTCAGACAGACAGACACAGAATTGGAAGCAGGCTCCAGGCTCTGAGCTGTCAGCACAGAATGCGATGTGGGGCTAGAACCCATGAACTGCGAGATCGTCACCTGAGCCGAAGTCGGATGCTCAAATGACTGAGCCACCCAGGCGTCCCCCACTCTCTATCTTGTTTATGAAAATTTGTTTGTTGTGGCTCCTCCCCTCCTGTAGGAAACTTCTCTACATCAGGGACCACGTCTTCTTCTTTTTGACGTCAGCAGTACTCGGCACTTGGCACGTATTCAGCAAGTGTTTTAAATGGACCATAACTCAGATACTAGTGTTGGCTTTGGGTTTAGTTTTCTCATTTGGTATGGGAGAGTTTTGGGGTTGCAGAAGAAAACTCTGATTGAAAGGGGACTTGGATTCTAGCTCTCCCTCTGCTGGGTACTCTGTCATGATCTCTGGCAGGGGGTTGAGTCCATCATGGATCTCCATTCTGTTCTCTGTGAAGTGAGGGAAGATTGGACCTCCCAGGTCAAGAGTCATGCTCAGCCTGTAAACATGGTATCACAACCCACATAGCCAGAGGCCAGGCAGCCTTACTGAACACAGCTGTGTGTCCACAAGGGAACAGAGCAGGCCTTCGTGTAACTTCCAGGTATTTTCCCTGTAGTTTAAGGCGGGGGATTAGAAACAGTAGTCAACAGTAAGGAAATACCAAACACTCGGAATCCAATTAAGGAGGCCCCTCCTGTTACCAGTATAGGAAAGCTTAGGGTGTGCTTTCTGCTGTATTGATGACCTGGGGAAGCGAAGTGTTCTATTCAGTGTGGGTCACATACAGTCTTCATTGAGCACTGCTCACCCGGTAATGAAGAGCTTCAAGATGCTGACGACATGGCTTGGCCGTGAGTTGTTTTTCAAACTCTGAGTCATTGGCATCAAAGCAGTCGTGGATGGTGCTTCTACCGGTGACCTTGATGTCAGCAGATGTTGGGACAGGTGGGCAGGGCCCGCACCTTTCATCCTGGCTTCTCTAAACCAAGCTTCTCACTTTAAGAGATCAGTCTTGGTGTTGCCTCCAGAGGCCACAGTGCTCGGAGTCTGCAAGTCTGTGCTGCAGCCCCGTTGCAAGCACTCAATGGCTGTGTCTTTCCATTTCGCCATCTATAAAATGGAGCAGTTGGTCTGTAAGCTTCCTTGTGGGTCTAACATTGTACTATTCTGTATAGGTTTCCCTTTTGATTTCAGTGATTCTTTTATATGTATTGACCTAATCACCAGTTAGTGATTCAGAAGATTCAGGTTCTGCCTGGAGCATAAGCAAATGGTCTGAATATAATTTAGCATCTGCTTTAATTGGTAGAAGTCAGTTGTGTCGTGATGAAGTGATTGGAGGGTAAGTTGAACAGCCATCCTGGAATAGATCGTGCATATTCAGGGTTTCCTCTCATTCAGTAACTCGAATTTGTTATTCTGTGCCTTAGTCTGTACAAAAAAGGAAAATAAACATTTGCTTATGAATAATAAGCAAATACTTAGAAGCCTTTTGTAGAATTAAAGTCTCTCACAACTGAAGCATTTTTGTCTATCTTTGTTTCCCCTGTACCTGATACCGTGGTCAGTGTTAGGACCTTGAATGGGTAAAGGACTGGACGATAAGTAAAACACTGTAACTACTGTAAGATTTTGGGAAAGATCATTAGGGTTGAAGTGATTAAGACGGCTCCAGGAGACCTAAACAGGTTACTGAAAGAACACACAGATTTGGGGCTTTCCCACCAGTTTTATTGAGCTCGAACTCGCATACAGCCCCGTACAAGGTCAAGGTGTGCAGCATCATGCTTTGACTTATGTACATTGTGAGATGATCACCATAATAAGTGTAGTTAACACCCATCATCTTATGTAGACACAGAACGAAAGGAAAAGAAAAACCACCAGGCGGGGGAGATGCCTGGATCCTGAAGGTGGTTCTCCCAGGGCGAGGCCGCACTGGTGTTGTGTGGTTTCCCCAAACCACAACTTGACCTCAGCCACACAATTTCTTTGAGAGGGGTTGGGGCAGGGGATAGAAAAGGAATGTTTTCCTTGTGATAAGAACTCTTAGAGGGGCGCCTGGGTGGCTCAGTTGGTTAAGCGTCTGACTTCGGCTTAGGTCATGATCTCGTGGTTTGTGGGTTTGAGCCCCGCGTCAGGCTCTGTGCTGACAGCTCGGAGCCTGGAGCCTGCTTCAGATTCTGTGTTTCCCTCTCTCTCTTCCCCTCTTCCCCTCATGCTCTGTCTCGGTCTCTCCCTCTCAAAGATAAATAAACATTAAAAGAAATTTAAAAAAAACAAAGAAGTCTTAGAAACTTACTCTCCCGACAGCTTTCACGCATGTCCCAGAGCAGCATGCGCTGCTGTCCTCTCGCCGTGCGTTATGCCCCCAGAATTCCTGATCTTATCACCAGACATCTATACCTTTTGGCCATTTTCCTCCCCTTACCCTCCCTTCACCCCCCACCTCTAGTGGCCCAGGTCTGATTTCTTTTCCTAGGACTTTAGTTTTTTTCGTTTCAAAATTCCACATTTCAAAATCTTAGACATCTTACTGTGTGAGCTCCTGTAGTCTTGTCCTTTGCCTGACCGACTTCACTTAGCATGACGCCCTCACGTTGCATCCCTGTAGGTGCAAATGGCAGGATTTCCTTGGTTGTTTGGTGGCTGAATGATATTCCCTTGTATGTGTATACCACACCCCGTTGATCTGTAGATGGATATTCAGGTGGTTTCTTTGTCTTGACTGCTGTAAACAATACCAATGGGAGCTTGGGGATGCACAGATCTTCTGAATTTGTGTTTTTGATTCCTTCGGGCAAATACCCAGAGGTGGAATTGCTGGATCGTAGGGTAGTTTGATTTTTAATATCTTGAGGAACCCGCACACGGCTCCTCACGGTGGCTGCACCTGTCTGCAGTCCCACCAGTGGGACACGAGGGTCCCTTACTCTGTCCCTGCTTGTGTTTGTCACGTCTTGTGTGTTGTCGATGGCCATGCTACCAGGTGCGAGGTGGTAACTCCTTGTGGTTTGCTTTCTCTAATGACCAGTGATATTGAGCCCCTTTTCACGTACCCGCTGGCGGTATGTAGATCTTTGGATAAATGCCTGTTTAGGTCCTCTATTTTCAGTTGGATTAATTGCGTTTTTTTCCTGTGAAGTTGTGTGGATTCCCTGCATATTTTGGCTGTTAGCTCCTTAGCCGAGGTGTAGTTTAGCAAATATTTTTTCCTAATCCATAGATTTGGTCTTTTTGTTCATTGTTTCTTTACTGTGCAAATTTGGGATCTTTATGGTCCCCAATATTGGTGGTTTTATCAGGGCTTTTTTTTGAGTCGTTTTGGAGGTTGCTTAAACTGGCAGGTTGTTTTTGTTTCACTGTCCTACCTCAACTTCCCTGCCCATGGAAGCCACCAAGGTTGCTTATTTGGACTTTGGTTATAGAAGAACAAGTCCGTTTTACCACTGATTGGGCATTTTCCCAGTCTGTAATCTGATGGTGTTGGATTAGGAAATTCTGAGATCTTGAGAGGCTCTTCTAACAAATACTGGGTCTTCTCCCTGATGTACTTGTCTGATCACATAAAAATTCTCTTGATACAGATGTGTTTCTACTTTAACTCATGCATCTGAAACAATTTGTGTAATAGAGTCAGGGTTTAGCCTAATACTTACTAGTAAAACAAATTCTCAGATCCTCAGATTTCTTCTCTGCTAGATTTGTTATGGTGGCACGGTTCTACTTCCCCACAGTGCCTCCCACTTCCATAGAGCTTCCCAAATCTACGCAATTGCACACATGTTCTCTTGGTTCCTGAAGACGTTCGTGCACATGTGTCGAAGGTCCTGAGCCTCCACTGGGCATGCGGTACAGTGGGGGTTGGACGTGCACGTCCCTCGGTCATTGTGGTGGCACCTCTGTAGAAGTTTTCAAGGAGATAGGAGAGCCTGGGGGAGCCTTCCTAGGTATGGTCACTTCAGCTGGCCTCAGGCTTTTGACAGCTTGGAGACATGAAGGAGTGATCAGTGGCTGAAGTTTTCCTTCCGGTGTAAAGTGTTTGTTTTAATGTTTATTTATTTTGAAGCAGAGAGAGACCGTGTGAGCAGGGGAGGGGCGGAGAGAGAAGGCACAGAATCAGAAGCAGACTCCAGGCTCTGAGCTGTCAGCACAGAGCCTGAAGCGGGGCTCGAACCCATGAACTGTGAGATCATAACCTGAGCCGAAGTCGAACGCTTAACCGACTGAGCCACTCAGGTGCCCCTAAAGTGTTTTTTTATAATTTAAGAACTTTAGAATCTGCCTTTCTTTTGGTGTTGTGGTCCTGTCTCCACTTGGGACTTGAACTTTTTGGACTGGGGCATTGTGGTCAGGCCTTGGACGCTTAACTGACTGAGCCACCCAGACACCCACTGACACTGTGTTAAAGAAGCCATTGTTTTTATGTAAGTACATGATATGTGAATTACAACTTTAACAAAATGAATTCCACCAGTAACCAAATAAAGTTGCTGCTTTTGGTAACCGCTTTGAGTTATTAATCATTTTAGTTAACAAAAGAGAATTTTAAAGAGAATTTCATTGAAACTCGCAATCTGGTAGTGTCTTCGTTAATGTTTTAGATTCCTAGAGCTTGGATTTGTTCTCAGTAAATTGGTAGGCATCCAGAGATTGGAGCCATGCCCTCTTCAGACACAAGAACTCTTAATGATGACACACTCTTGGGAACTGTCCCTTGAGCAGTGTGTCTTCCTATTAACAGGCTGCCAGAGGTTGAAGCAGTTCCTACTTGCTCTTGGTACTTTGTTAACAAAACAATATAACCGTTTTGTTAGTTTCCTTTTAATGACCATGACTGTGACTTTTTAGGACATCCTACCTATATGCAAAAAAAATCCACTTCAATAAGATGTTAATGTATTTTATAGTATAACTGAATTCCAGAGTCATTTAATTTGTAAAGTTCAAAGAAGAAAACTATTTCCTTTTTTTTTTTTAATTTTTTTTTTTTAACGTTTATTTATTTTTGAGACAGGGATAGACAGCATGAACGGGGGAGGGTCAGAGAGAGAGGGAGACACAGAATCTGAAACAGGCTCCAGGCTCTGAGCTGTCAGCACAGAGCCCGACACAGGGCTCGAACTCACGGACCGCAAGATCATGACCTGAGCTGAAGTCGGACACTTAACCGACTGAGCCACCCAGGCGCCCCAGGAAAACTATTTTCAGTGACAGGATCATACTTTACTTGCAAGTTGAATGCTAGGTGTTCTGTTTGTGTTTTTTAGAGAGCACAAGTGCACACCAGTGTGAGCGGGGGAGAGGGGTAGAGGAAGAGAGAGAATCCCAATCAGGTTCCGTGCGATCAATGCACAGCCTGATGCAGGGCTTGATCTCACAAAGTGTGAGGTCATGACCTGAGCCAAGATCCAGAGTCAGACGCCTAATGGGCTGGGCCACCCATGTGCCCCAACCCCTGCTGTTTTTTGTTTTGTTTTGTTTTTTTGTTTTGTTTTGTTTGAATGCTAGTTTCTAGTGTGAACAAATATTCTGATTCTGCTGAACTGGGGAATTTACAGAGTGATTTTTCTCTTGTTAATGAACATGTTAAGCCCAGAGGAGACAGAAGAGAGACATTTAATCTGTATTTATAATTCATTGTCGATAGATTGCCGAGTAGTCTCTGTGAGCCAGCCCTACGTAATAAGATAAGCTCGGTTTGAACAAGTGTCTAGCATTTGATTTCTTTAAAAAAATCAAAATAAAAAAATAGCAGCATGGCATGATGACACAAACATAATGGATAGAGGGAGGATGTGGACTACTTGGCCATAAATAAGAATCCTATTCTCCCTTTGTCACATTCAAAATACACAGGTCTGGGGGCGCCTGGGTGGCGCAGTCGGTTAAGCGTCCGACTTCAGCCAGGTCACGATCTCGCGGTCCGTGAGTTCGAGCCCCACGTCAGGCTCTGAGCTGATGGCCCAGAGCCTGGAGCCTGTTTCCGATTCTGTGTCTCCCTCTCTCTCTGCCCCTCCCCCGTTCATGCTCTGTCTCTCTCTGTCCCAAAAATAAATAAACGTTGAAAAAAAAAAATCAAAATACACAGGTCTGGCAAACCACCCTATTATCATCTGTAATAGTCCTTCATGTAAAACTTATTAATTCATTTATGATTAATACCAATAACTGTAGTTTAGCTAAGTGGTTGTATCACTGCATTCAAGATAAATTTTTTCTAAGTGTCCACCTACTGATGAGTGGATAAAGAAGACGTGATATACATATGCGCACGTACACACACACACAATGGAATATTACTCAGCTGTCAAAAAGGATGAGATCCTGCCGTTTGCAACAACATGGATGGAGCTAGAGGATATTTTGCTAAGTGAAATAAGTTGGGGAAAGAGACATCATGTGATCTCACTCATATGTGATTAACAGGATTTCAGAGTTATCCAAGTAACAGCTTCTAATGTGACATCTATTAAATAACAAAACATCAAAATAAAATACTTTTTATATAACTTGTAATGGATTGCAATTAAGGCTAAGTAAGACCATGCTTACTGCTTATTTCCATAGAAACCGTCTTGCACTGTTCGTCCTGTTCATCCCGAGAGTGCAGCATAGAGTAGTACAAGTTAATGTTCAGGTTTTGGGGTCCCTCCCCAAGTTAGGGTGCTAATTCAGGCAATTGAAGACATCCTGCAGTGTCGTCAAAGTGTTCATGGCACATGGGGATTAAAGACAGATGTGCAAGATTCTTCAGCTGACTCTAGTATCCGGGGTCGGGGGACCAGCAGTCTTTTAGAAGTTCCCCGTATGTCTGTTCGGTGGGGCCATCCACCTGCTCTGCTTAGAAGGGTTTATTGCGGGTTTTCACCTGGGTAATGTGTGTGGGGCTGCTGTACTCGTCCTGTGTTCATATTCTGGGTGGCTGAAAGCTTGTGAATAGCTGAAAACTTGAACATAGCTGTAGATACCAAGTGAATGTGGCTCTCACAGGAGACATGTGAGCCAGCAGAGGGAATAGGTCCTTATTTGGAAGCCACTGGTGTCTGAAGAAACACAGAAGGCTGATTATAGCTTTGTTGGATGCCTAAACCTGTCTCCCTTCTCGGTCTTTGGTTGAGGCCGCAGGCCTCTGAGTCACCTCGCTGCAAATGAAGTCAGAGTTGGTGCACAACCATTTGTTTGCTGATCTGCACTGGGCTTTTCCCAGCTCCAGACGGACAGTTCTCGAATGAAACGTAACACTGCCAGGGTCTCTAACGTGTGGTGAGAAAGTTGACTTCTTTTTTGACCTCTGGCATATATATGGTAGTTTCATTTAAAACAGGATTTGCTCAGGAATATCAATATAAGCAAAACAGGGGAGTAGGACAGTCATCTGTTAAAGAGATTGGATCTTCTGGGTAAATAACCGCGTTACTATTCTATGTAAGGATCTCAGATTGTGAAAGAATATGTATGGGGCTAGATCACTTATTGTCCAATCTCACTGTGTTTAAAAATACTGAGGAGCCCTTAAGTCTTGCACTAATTCTCATGTAAGTGGTTTCAGGACTGTACTTTGAACGATATTTGTGTGTGTTCTGGACCTTTAAATTTCTTAGCTTTTTTTTTTTTTTTTTTTTAATTGTGGCATTCTTCTCCCTTTTTTTTCTTTTCTCTCTCTCTCTTTTTTACAGTGATTCTTAAGAAAGGAACTAGGTAGCCCTTATAATTTAGAGAGACTTGACTTCTGGTCTTTGCTCTTGTACCACATCTGTGAGTCTCTGCATGTACGGTGACAATCTTCACTGTCTGCGTCATAAAATGGGGACACAGAAATACTCCTTCTTGAACTTTTGGGAAGATGTTTTCAGTCCCTGTGGCGTTGTGAACAGAATACAGAGAAAAGCTGCCTGGGATGAGGGTTCAGAGAGGTGTGCTTGTTTCAGGAAGCGAACGCTCAAGCTCTGGCCAGATTCTCCCCCCTTCGTTGAGGAACAACTATTTGGAAAGGGACACGCTTAAGTTACTCTCACACGGCCATGTGCTGAGGCTGCATAAGTTGATTTCATACTTGGGAGCAAATGTTAATTTTGTTTAACCTAAAGGTATAGGGTCTGATTACAGTTTATACAGTGTGATCAGTGGTCTGGTTTGTTTTATGTGTTTCTGCCCACACTTGCTCATATTTTAACCCATTTTTAATGCCTTAGTGACAGCCCAGTTATTTAAGTTTCAATTGAAGATTCTGATTTCTGGTAATGTAAAACCTGTGTTATCGTAAGGGCAAATTCTCATCCTTATCAAGAAATTATAATATGTGCATATCTCTGAACTTTTGAGGGTTCTAAAAATAGTCCATGGTAGGTACGCACAGTTATAAAAAGCGTATGGTTGTGGCTTAGGAATCATAGCTCAGAGAAGGATTAGATTGAAGAATGTATCATTGTTCCTGAGTCAATTAAGCGTGTAGGTTTAGCTTGGGAACGGCCTCCAGCATGTGACTCTATAAATAACACTTACACAACAAACAGGGCTTGATAAGTGAGCAATAAATCTGGGCCGACTGCCCACTTCTCCAAATTTTAGAGCCAGTCCTGCTGTCATAATACTTTGAGGGTTTGAAAGCAGCAATACAACTTTTAAAATTAAAACGTTCCTCGTATCCATTTTGTGTTATTCCTGGGTTTCTGGTTATAATCTTATTTTGTTGTTCAACTTTTCTTAGTAACAAGAATCCTTCAGTTTGGTCGCTTGGCTTCTCATATATATGTACAAATGGGCTTACTTTCTTTAGGAATGACAGTGATTTGGTTGCCTAGATGTTTCTAACATAAAAGCAGAGCATAGTTCTTTCATTTCATTTTTGTTCACCTTTATTGGGAAAAATCAACAATTTTTTTTTTTTAATAAGACTGGTTGTTTTTTCTTTGTCTTGAACCTTTTTTTTTTTTTTAACTTTTATTTATTAAAGTCTTTCTACCCCAGGGTAGGGCTCGAACTCACAACCCTGAGATCGAGAGTTGTATACCCTAGTGACTGAGCCAGGTGTCCCAGAAAATTAGGAATTTCTAACAGTGCCCGTGGCATAGTTGCATTACAAGCCCATGCAGCAAAGATGATTTCACAAAGGTGCATTTTATCAAGGGTCACTACATGCCTGCCAAATTTTTTGGTTTTCCCCTACACAATGAAGAAGGTCTGAAAGGTGTTTGAGGAGTTTAAACACTTGTCAGATGTATTTTTAGATAGTTTCTGTTCATATAGTTTATTATGTTGTTAAATTCTTAAAATTGATTTGTGCCGTCAATCAAACACCACAGAATCTTGGCTGAATTGGAAAGAACCAGTCAGCCAGGTACAGTTTAATGAGACTGGCTTTTGTGAAAGGTAGGTTTTACTCGTTTAGAAGAAAAACATTTCAAATTAGTAATCAAAATCTCCCAAAAAACAAGAGTCCAGGGACGGATGGCTTTCCAGGGGAATTCTACCAAACATTTAAGGAAGAGTTAATAGCTCTTAAGGAAGAGCTATTCTCTTGAAGCTGTTCCAAAAAAATAGAAATGGAAGGAAAGCTTCCAAACTCTTTCTGTGAAGCCAGCATTATCTCAATTCCAAAACCACACAAAGACTCCACTAAAAAGGAGAAGTATAGACCAATTTCCCTGATGAACATGGATGCAAAAATCTCAACAAGATACTAGCCAACCGGATCCAACAATGCATTAAAAAAATTATTCACCACGACCAAGTGGGATTTATGCCTGGGATGCAGGGCTGGTTGAATATCCGTAAAACAATGTGATTCATCACATCAATAAAAGAAAGGACCAGAACCACATGATCCTCTCAATAGATGCAGAGAAAGCATTTGACAAAATACAGCATCGTTTCTTGATAAAAACCCTCAAGAAAGTAGGGATAGAAAGATCATACCTCAAGACCATAAAAGCCATATATGAAAGACCCAACGCTAATATCATCCTCAATGGGGGAAAGCTCTCAGTTTTTTTAAGTCAGGAACAAGACAGGGATGTCCACTCTAGCCACCGTTATTCAACATAGTATTGGAAGTCTCAGCCTTAGCAATCAGACAACACAAAGAAATAAAAGGCATCCAGATCCTCTAGGAGGAGGTCAACCTTTCACTCTTCGCAGATGACATGATACTCTATATGGAAAACCCAAAAGATTCCACCAAAAAACTGCTAGAACTGATCTATGAATTCAGCAAAGTGGCAGGATATAAAATCAATGCACAGAAAATGATTGCATTCCTATACACCAACAGTGAAGCAACAGAAAGAGAAATCAAGGAATTGATCCCATTACAATTACACCAAAAACCATAAAATACCTAGAAATCTAGCCAAAGAGGTGAAAAAATCTATACATTGAAAACTGTAGAAAGCTTATGAAAGAAATTGAAGAAGACACAAAAAAAAAGAAAAAATATTCCATGCTCCTGAATAGGAAGAACAAATATTGTTAACATGTCAATACGACCCAAAGCAGTCTACATATTCAATGCAATCTCTATCAAAATAACACCAACATTGTTCACAGAGCTAGAACAAACGATCCTTAAATTTGTATGGAACCAGAAAAGACCCTGAATAGCCAAAGCAATGTTGAAAAAGAACACCAAAGCAGGAAGCATCACAATCCCGGACTTCAAGCTGTATTACAAACTGTAATCATCAAGACAGTATGGTACTGGCACAAGAACAGATACTCAGATCAATGGAACAGAATAGAGAACCCAGAAATGGACCCACAAATGTATGGCCAACTAATCTTTGACAAAGCAGGAAAGAATATCCAATGGAATAAAGACAGTCTCTTCAGCAAGTGGTGCTCGGAAAACTGGACAGCGACATGCAGAAGAATGAACCTGGATCACTTTCTTACACCACGCACAAAAATAAACTCAAAGTGGATGAAAGACCTCAATGTAAGACAGGAAGCCATCAAAATTCTGGAGGAGAAAGCAGGCAAAAATCTCTTTGACCTTGGCCGCAGCAACTTCTTACTCAACTGTCTCCAGAGAGAAGGGAAACAAAAGCAAAAATGAACTATTGGGACCTCATCAAAACAAAAAGCTTCTGCACAGCCAAGGAAACAATCAGCAAACCTAAAAGGCAACCACCGGAATGGGAGAAGATATTTGCAAATGACATATCAGATAAAGGGTTAGTATCCAAGATCTGTAAAGAACTTGTCAAACTCAACCACCAAAAACCAAATGATCCGGTGAACAAATGGGCAAAAGATACGAATAGACTCTTCTCCAAAGGAGACATCCAGATGGGCAACTGAGGCATGAAAAAATGCTCAACAGCACTCATCGTCAGGGAAATACAAATCAAAACCACAATGAGGTAACACCTGACACCTGTCAGAATGACTAACATTAACAACTCAGGAAACAGCAGATGTTGGCAAGGATGCAGAGAAAGAGGATCTCTTTTGCATTGTTGGTGGGAATGGAAGCTGGTGCAGTATATATATATATATATATATACACACACACACACACACATATATATATATATACACACACACACACACACAAATAGATATATATATACACACACACACACACACACACACAATGGAGTATGACTTGGCAATCAAAAAGAATGAAATCTTGCCATTTGCAACTATGTGGATGGAACCAGGTGTTACACTAAGCAAAATTAGTTAGAGAAAGACAAATGTCATATGATTTCACTCATATGAGGACTTTAAGACACAGAACAGATGAACATAAGGGAGGGGATGCAAAAATAATATAAAAACAGGGAGGGGGACAAAACAGAAGAGACTCTTATTCTCTTCATTCTCTTCATTTGTCTTCATTCTCAAAATCTTGCTGACTCATTGCTCACAGTGGCCACGCCCTCTGGGACAGTTGACCCCATTTAGGGTTTAAGTCACAGTATTACTTGGGGACCAAACAATAAGCCAATGGAATAAGCTTTCTGTTCCTCACATGCTTATTGAGCGCCGTGTTCACATCTGAAATAGAAATGGAGTGTGAGGCGGTTTACCCTGCAGAGAAGTTCATGATCTCATAGGAGAGATTAGTTATAACCTGGTGGTGTAGAGACACTTGTTCTCTTGTTTGTAGCTGGTGGTTCTTCTTGCTGCCAATGCACATCAGCCTCTTGTAGCAGGAGATATTCTGGAGAGGGTGTATTATTTTAAAATAAAATTCATAGGTGATAGTCAAATTCATATGGAATTAACTATATACATAATTTAAAAAATCAGCATCTATATAATACGGAGGAGAAATAAAGTAACTTAGGATAAAATAATATATGTGTTAACATATAAATGCTTGGGCATGAGTGTATCAGGAGTCTCGTGCTTGTGTCTGTACCTATAGGCACCATGAACATGACAGTTCTGAATAAGGACCAAGTGTGATGAGTTAGTAACTACAAGTACCAAGGGGGCATTACTCTCAATAATGTGATCATCCAAAAAGGATATATCATTAACAGTGTTCCAAACAAAAGTAGGTGTGGCTGATTGCCTTCCAGACAATTTCGGCATATAATTAAAATTGTGCAAAATGTGCTCTTGAAGTATAAAGTGGAGCTTTCTAGTAGGTGCGGATTTACCTCATGGATGTCTCGTCAGACGCTACAGTTGTTGGAGACGGCGGGCGTTGCGGGAAACCTGGCGTCCGGCACCCCCTCCCGTTTGCAGGAATGCGATAGCCAAGAATGCCACCCGCCACCACCCCCGCCGCCCCCAGTAAAATGCTGGTGCGGAGTCAGACGGGAGGTAGAAAGACTGCAGTGGTTCTAGCTTTGGTCCCCGTCACTGGAAGGCACGATGGGACAGTGGGACTCAGAGCAGAGTGGCCAGCCAGCCAGCGGGAGGTGGGCGGGACTCACGGAGTTCGCCGTGCCGTTTTGCAGGAACGGGGAAAAACTTCGAGTTTTCCCTGCAGGTTGTTGAATTTTGCTTTCCTGAAGTCTGGCATCTGAACTGTGTAGTTCTTCACGGACACGGAAGAGTTAACCCTGCAGGCGTGAACCCCTCAGCGGAGGTGATGGTGATGGGGTCGGGGTCTCACCCTTGACTGTGCAGGCTGCTCTCCAGGCAGCTTGGGAAGCTTTGGATTTACTGCAGCAGCAGCTCTGTCCCCCGCTCCCCCCCCACCCCCAGAGCTGGCCTGAGGCCACCCTTTGTTGGGGGGGGGGCGGCTTCTGACCGGAACCCCCGCATCAGCATCTGTGTCTTCTGCTGAAGTTGCTGCATGGAGCCTCACTAGCTTACTCTTCCAGTACTTTTATTCGTGAGCAGCATCAAGTTCATCCCAAGCGTTGGGAATAGATGTAAGGAACTCCTCAGTGTTTTTGTTACTGTAAAACCCGTTTCCCATGATGTTGGCTCAGTTATCCCTTACAGGATTAGGTGTTCAGTGTTCGATAACAGCATACGAGCACGAATTGGAAGAGCATTTTATTTTATTTTATTTTATTTTATTTTATTTTATTTATTTTTTTTTCAACGTTTATTTATTTTTGGGACAGAGAGAGACAGAGCATGAACGGGGGAGGGGCAGAGAGAGAGGGAGACACAGAATCCGAAACAGGCTCCAGGCTCTGAGCCATCAGCCCAGAGCCCGACGCGGGGCTCGAACTCACGGACCGCGAGATCGTGACCTGGCTGAAGTCGGACGCTTAACGGACTGTGCCACCCAGGCGCCCCTGGAAGAGCATTTTAGAATTTGTTGGGGTGGGCTTTGCTGGTTACTTAAGAAATGTTGCCTCTCCCCCTTTCGTCTTGGAATTTAGATTAACAGAGTTGAGCCTCTTACAGCCTATGTGAAAAAATGATTGTATGAAGAGATTTTCAACAGTGAACATTCTGAGACGTTTGGTTACAGGACTGAGATTTCTTCTTTATCCCCAAATTCCGTTGTTGCTCTTGTCCCAGGAGTCAGTCCGTCTACACCTGGGTCGTTACAGTTCTGGTTCCTTCCTATTCAGAGCTGGGGGTGTGTGCAAATTGAACTAATGGTCCAGAAACATTCTGTCATTTGTTTCCTTCCCTGAAAGTTGTCCTGTCTCCCTGCTGTGTCTCTTTGTCGCCATCAGGTGAAAACCAGACTTTTTCCCAGGTGCTTAAACGTTCTTGACTTGGCCCATCCATTATGAAGTTTTTCCTATTTTATTTTATTATTATTATTTTTAGAAAAGCATCTTTTGTTTTTCTTTTTAATTTATTTTAAACAGAGAGAGTGTGAGTAGGGGAGGGACAGAGAGA
The DNA here is from genome assembly GCF_016509475.1 of Prionailurus bengalensis. Taxonomy (NCBI): domain Eukaryota; kingdom Metazoa; phylum Chordata; class Mammalia; order Carnivora; family Felidae; genus Prionailurus; species Prionailurus bengalensis. Next base: position 831,060 of record NC_057346.1, read on the forward strand.
GAAAGAGAGAGAACTCAAGCACTATTACTGCAGAGCCTGACCTGGGGTCCAAAGTCCCGACTCGATGACCTGATCTGAAATCAAGAGTCAGATGGACGCTTGACCAACTGAGCCACCCCGGTTCCCCGAGTTTTTCCTATTTTAAATAGTGGTCTAGCACAGGAACAAAGCCAAGAAAGATATTTGATGCCTTTGTGTTGGAGGGGCCACGTTACTACTGCTTTTATATCACTGAATTTAATCCTTGCAGCCCTAGGAAGTAAGTAAATAAATCATTCTCGTTTTAGTGAAGATGAAACATTTTGATAAAATGACATGCCTTTGGGGCACCTGGTGGGCTCAGTCGGTTAAGCTTCTGACTTCGGCCCAGGTCATGATCTTGCAGTTCATGAGTTCAAGCCCCACTTTGGGCTCTTCACTGAGAGCACGGAGCCTGCTTGGGATTTTTTTTTTCTCTCTCTCTCTCAAAATAAATGAATAAACTTAAAAAAAAAAAAAAGTGACCTGCCTGTACAACCCAGATTATCATTGTCGGACCTGGGATTTCAATCCATGTCTGTTTTAACTTTTCTTGCTGTTCCACAGAGAGGTTTCTAGAAGGAGGGATTTGGGTCTCTGAAAGGGTAGATGGAAGTTAGGTGTTTTATAGTCCAGTTGAGGAAAAGATGGCCTGAAGTAGTCTGGAGAAATGTAGCAGATGTTTCTTTTTTTTTTTTTTTTTTTTTTTAAATGTTTTATTTTTTCTTGAGAGAGAGCATGAGCGAGGGAGGGGCAGAGAGAGAGGGGGACACAGAATCGGAAGCAGGCTCCAGGCTCTGAGCTGTCAGCCCAGAGCCTGACTCGGTGCTCGAACTCTCAAGTGGTGAGGTCATGACCTGAGCCGAAGTCGACACTCAACCGACTGAGCCACCCAGGCCCTGCCCCCAGATGTTTCAAAAGAGTAAGAGATTCCTGTTAGGCTAGATGGCTGCTGATTATATGGTGCTGACAGCACCTGGTTTGCATGAGGGGTTTTTAAAGAAATATGTGTCGTCTAAGCCATCGTGTGTGGCTCACTGCTCATCATGGAACGCATTTGTGTCGTTGAGGTAAACACTAGGAAGAGTTACTTTTGGTAGATTCTGAGGACGATTTAACCGGAGTCTTTGACGCCAGTATTTTTACTGGCGCTCAGACACTGTCCTGTAACAAGAAGACCGTGCCTAGAGACGGAAGCACCGTGTGTGTCAGCATGTATCTCAGGTTATACCAGTGCCAGAAAGCTTGTTTTAAAGTAAGAAACACAGCAGGGAAAACAAAAGCAGCATACATTTTTAGAGTACAAACCACCAATTTAAAGGAATAGAAACACATAGTACCCCAAAACCAATTTATGTCTTTACCAATTAACTGATCATTAACATTCTTTAATGATGATCGTACACATTCTCTGTAATAAAGGTCACCTTCTCTTCTGATGGCAGAACTCATTTGCTAGTCCTGAATTTTTAGTCTTTATAGTTGATGAATTGGAAAAGAAAGCATTTAAGGTTTTTTTTTTGTTTTTAAGTTTTTATTTATTTATTTCGAAAGAGAGAGCCAGCAGGGTAGGAGCAGAGAGAGAGAGGGAATCTTAAATGGGCTCTGCGCTGTCAACACAGAGCTGGATGCGAGGCTCAAACTCATGAACCATGAGATTGTGATCTGAGCCAATACCAAGAGTTGGTCACTTAACTGAACCAAAGGCGGGCCGTGAAAAGAAAGCATTTAAAAGGATTCTGAGAGGCACCTGGGTGGCTCAGTCGGTTAAACGTCCGACTTTGGCTCAGGTCATGATCTCAAGGTGGGTTCGAGCCCCACACGAGGCTGTGTGCTGAGAGCCTGGAGCCTGCTTCAGATTTTGTGTCTCTCTCTCTCTCTGCCACCACCGCCCCCCCCCCCCCCCGCTTACACTCAGGCTCTCTAAAAAAAAATGTTTAATTAAATATTAAAAAACAAATAAAAGGATTCTGAGTCTCTCTCTCTCCCTCTTTTTAAGTTTTATTTATTTTGAGGCAGAGTGCTAGTGGGGGAGGGACAGAAGGAGAGAGAGAGAGAGAGAGAGAGAGAGAGAGAGAGAGACTCCCAGGCAGTCTCTGCACTGGCAGGTCGGAGCCCGCCTGTGGGGCTCAGTCCCATGACTGGGACATTGTAACCTGAGCCAAAACCAAGAGTTGGATGCTCAGTCACCTGAGCCACCCAGGTGCCCGAGTCTCTCTTTTAATTACATTCCTTGAAGAAATTCTCTTGTGCTAGAGTGGCAGTTTAGCATTTTAGAAAACCCTTTTCTGCTTAGAGACCAGTAAGATGAGGTGGAAAGAGCACTGAGCCAGAAGGTAGAAGACGTTTTAATCCTGGCTCTGCTGCTTGCCAGCAGTGTGACTGAGGGCCAGCTCTGCTGTCCTCTTTGTTAAGGAAGGACTGTTCTGGAGCAGTGGACGAGGGCAGATGTGGGGGGTTCCGTTCTCAGCTAGGGAAGTCCTGATCGGGCCCGCTGCCTGCTTCTCAGCACCGGCCTCTCCCGTGCGGTCCCTGTCTCTGCTGTCCCTTCTGTCTCTGCGGTCCCTGTCACTGTGGTCACTGTCTCCATGGAAGAGCTACAGCGTCCTGGGAGAAGTCAGCAGAGATTGGCAACTTTCCTCTGCACAGTAAATCCTAGGGCTTCTGTGGGGAGCCAGCATGGTATCTGACGTGTGGGAAAGTGTCGGTGGGTCTGGTCTGGTCTCGTCTCGTCTCGTCTCTCCTCTTCTTTCACATTTTACTCATTTTAAGTAATCTCTGTGCCCAGCGCGGGGCTCAAACTCACAACCCCGAGATTTTGCTCCTCTGACTGAGGCAGCTGGGCGCTCCTGTGGGACATTTGACATTCAGAACCTGTATGGAGGGTTTCTCCTCCCCTCTTCCCGTAGTATCCAAGGGGTCTGGGAGAGGTCATGTTTGTGTGTCACTGATCCCATCCTCCGAAATCCTGGCAACTGCTCTCATTTACCACAGTCCTGTTGTATGTGAGCGGGAGAGATTCAGAAGAATGTGATCCTGGGTTTCTGTGCTGGGTGTCGTTGCAGATATTTCTGTCTACTCGCGCTTAATTCTGCGAGGACTGGAGGACGGAGGTGGTGATGGCGAGGTTGTCTTAAGGCATCTAAACAGCACCCCAGATGCTCTCACGTCATAAGAGGAAGCGTTGATAGTACAGAGACTGGAGATTTCATACCAGTTCTGAGTACATCCCAGCTCATCTGCCCTTGGACAAGTCTCTTAATCTTAATAAACTGTAGGTTGTTGTCTTTATTGTTTTGTTGTTGTTATTGTTAGTGTTTTTTCCAACCTTTCCGAGAGAGTCCAAACACAATGGCACGCTGTCATCCTCCTTGCTGAACAGCGATCCTGGGGGAATGACGGCTTGGGCCCTCCTGTCGTAGCTTCCTGTTCTTATGGTTTCCCCAGTAATTTGGAGGTGTGGCAGTGATAGTGTTATTCTTTTTAAGGTCAGAGTCCCTGCATCTTCAAGGCCCAGGTTTGAGCTTCTTAAGATGTACTCCGGACGGGAGAGTGTAAATACAAAGCTCCTTACAGATTTTTTTTTTTTAAGTTTATTTTATTTTGAGATTGAGTGAGTGCAAGCAGGAGTGGGGCAGAGAGGGAGAGAGAGAGAATCCCAAGCCCCGACGTGGGGCTCGATCTCACGAGCCGCAAGATCATGAACTGAGCAGAAACCAAGAGTCAGATGCTTAACCAACTGAGCCACCCAGGCGCCCTGAGCTCCATAAATATTTGTAAATACCATAGCTGTGATGAACTTGTGGGACTACACAGAACGTCTGTTTTCTAGTGGTTTATTTACTTCAGAATTTCTGCCCCTTTTTTGGTTGTGTATACATTTTGCTAAGTCATCTGGTACGTGAGACCAGGCTGTGCCATGTAAAGTGAGACCGACAAGCCACTGTATGCGGGAGAGACCATTGTCAGGCGTGGACCTCCGTCAAGTACAGCCGCTTACATTTCATCAGTCCCAAAGTTGACAAGTTCATTGTCTGCCGGCTTTTGCTTCTCCAGAGTGAGATCATAGGGTTTATCTTGGTCATAAATCCAGTTGCTTTTCTGTTCCAAAATAATAGCAAAGGTTTATTTACATATTTTTAAGGTGCTATAAGATTTCACACTTCTTATTTCCTGTAATAAGTTCAGCATCCAGACTTTGTAGAAACATGATGAACTGAACCTTTGTTTCTATGCGGTGTATAACCACGCATATTTTAAAACTCGGAAAATACTGTTCTAGGAGTTTCCCTTGATTTGATTTTCTTGGTTTACATATTTTGATTGTTATTTATAATTTGACGTTTTTTAGAATCAGTGTAGTTTGAGTGACAATTCTTTTCAAACCCTTTTCATATTAGCATTTATGTGGACTCTTCATCACCCATGTTGTTAAGTAACGCACACTGGTTTAATATGCATTCCTTCGGGAACGTGCCGAGCTACGCTAGGTTCCCCGCACTCTTCCGGGTGCACTTCCTTCAAGAAGCTTACATCCTAGTGGTAATAACAATTGTGTTTTGTAATATTCTGGCGTCTTTTATTGAATCTTCAATACCCATGTCTTTTTATTCTACCCTCTTAGCATTTATACAATATTTTTGTTATTTGGTATGTATGACCCAGAACTTAACATGTTTGAGTGTTGTCCTTTTCATATATTTGGTACATAAATTGTTTTCAGAATTCCTGGGTACCACGTGCAGTCCTCTTGTGTACTGGACGTGCGACCTCGTGCCAGTCCCCGAGTTTTCATTCGCGTAGTGGGGCTACCAGTAATACCAGCCTCATCCGTCGTCTTGCTCTTTCTTAATTAAGAGAATGGAAATCCTCACACCAGAACTCCCGCTCCGACCAGCCAGGATTCCTTCCTTCGCCCCGTCCCCCGGCTGATGCAGTGGAAGCCGGGCCCACAGTCCCTTCCTTCCCACCGTGTGCAGTGACCCCTTAGCACATCTTCAGCTCGTCTCTTTCTGTCCACATTTAAATGTGTCTGTTTTCCTCTTAAACACCAAACCTCTTCCGCCTCTGGTCGTAGCTCCGCTTGCCTCCCTGGGCACAGCTCGCTCGGCCGCCTCACCCCCGTTTACCGTGCCCTCTTCCTGCCGCCCCCGCCCCCCTTGCCAGCGTGGCCCGTGCCCTCCTTGCTGCTCGTTCTGCTGGATCTCTCATCCCGAGTGGTTTCTTTTCTGGAGGAGGTGGGTGGGTGACCTGGAGAGAAAGTTTGATGTTCTTGGGGCAAAAAAGAAAAAAAGCTTTCTTTTCATTAATTCACTGACAAACATCTGTCACGCTTCTAATCACCAAAGATAATTGTAGCTGATAAAACGGATAAAAGTCCCTGTTTCCCTGGAGCTTTTTGTTCGTTGGAGGGGACAGGCAAACAAAATAAGTAACATATGTCAGATTATCAGGAAAAAAATAGAACAAAGAAGAGGGAGCAGACTGGATTTAGACAGGACACATTTTAGGTGGCGTGGACAGGGAGGGCCTCAGAGAACACGGCTCCGGCCCAGGGACCGGCGGAGGTGAGGGGGGGTGCCGCGCGTGTGTCCGGCGGGATAGGAGGCTTGCAAACTGTTTGCTTGGAGTTTTCAAGAATACTTCTGTGTGGTATGAAATGTTTTGGTAAAGATTCTTGTTCTTCTGATAAAAAGGAAGGCTGGATATTTTGGGGTATACTGTTTCAAATTGACTTATTAGGATAAAACAGTATTTTTCATGATTTAATCTTACAGACTAAGCGAAAGCAAATTCTAAGGTAAATTTTATTTTATATTTTCTTTGGCATCTAAATGATTACATGCTTTTATGGTCGGGCAATTTAGATAATGACATCTTTATTTCTTAAGGAGATTTAGATGGTCTTTTTTTTTTTTAATTTATTTATTTTGAGAGAGAGTGGAGGATGGGCAGAGAGAGAGGGAGAGAGTGAATAGCAAGCAGGCTCTGCACTGTCAGCACAGAGCCCGACGGGGCGGGGAAGGGAGGGGCTCAATCCCATGAACCATGAGATCATGACCTGAGCAGAAACCAAGAGTCAGATGCTTAACTGACTGAGCCACCCAGGCGCCCCGAAGATGTAGATACTTTTTAAGCAAATGGGACATTAGCTGAGGTAACATAGTACAGCTTGATAGGGCTCTGAATTAACTGACTGGGGTTTAAGAGCTTTTTCAGGAAGAGAAATTTTAGCATTTGTGTGCTTACATAACGTTTCAGCAAAATAATTGATCTCTTGACAGCAGTAGAAGTATACATTCTCTGTATTATATTCAAAACCATAATTTATTTCAAGGAGAAAGATGCATTGAGAGCATATTTACACATTGGTGCCCGCATTCCAGAATGTTCATGAGGTGGTTATGGTTGGCCATCAGAACAGGGTCTTCTCAGCTCTCACATAGAGGCCAATTTAGTTATAAGTCGGTTAAGATGGTTTGTGTCATTGATTAGTTTTGAGAGAAACCCAACTGCTGAGTATTCAGAAACTTGGAGCAGTCTGCATCCTGAGCCTGCTTCCAGTGCACCCCACTCTTCTCCTTGGTCCTCGCAAGTGGAGGGCCTTTAGGAAGCCTGGAGACCAGGAGTATGCAGTGACACATATGTTGAAATTTAACGGCCCGTAGTAATCACTTGGCCATTTCCTTTCCTGCTTTCTTAACATTAAACAGGCGGTGAGAAACATTTCTCTCCATTTTGTTCTTGTGGATGTTAAGCTTGTTTCCAGTATGACTACATGCATTACCATGTGTGAGATCTGGAAGTGTGAGGAGCACTGCACATCTAGACATTTTACACTTTAATTTGTTGCGTGGCTCCTAGGGAGGCTTGAAGAGGAGGAGGAGTAAGCTTTTACTGGGTTTGCTAAGGACTTGGTCTTCTGGAACGGGGTGCTTCCCTGGCAAGACAGAGAGCAGGCTGTGCCTGTATTGTCTGCACCTGAGCAAGTGCTAGTGCTGCTGCTGAACAGCCTACAACTGCTGGAGAAAGGAGTGCTGGGTGGGAGGTTGGGGTTTGAGAAACCGTGTGCTCCACCAGAGAGACAGATACTCCCTCTGTTGATGGTTGGCCTGCAGTGGCCTCCACTCGACAGGTGCCACTGTCACTCTGAACTGTGCAGACTCTGTGTGCTTCATCCCCTCCTCCCATTGCCGGTAGGTAATACCTAAGGTTCATTCTAGCCAGAGTGTAATGATCCTTTTTTCCTGTCTTGTCAGTAAGATTTTGTTTTTGTTTTTTTTTTAATGTTTATTCATTTTTAAGAGAGAGACAGAGGGGGAGGGAGACATAGCTTGAACAGGGGAGAGGCAGAGAGAGAGAGGGAGACACAGGATCCGAAGCAGGCTCCAGGCTCTGAGCTGTTAGCACAGAGCCTGACGTAGGACTCGAACTCACGAGCCGTGAGATCATGACCTGAGCCGAAGTTGGATGCTTCACCGACTGAACCACCCGGGCGCCCCGGCAAGATCACGTTATTGAGGAGATCTGTTCTAGCTCCATTTCCGGAAAGTTAACGACCGTGTATCATTTCCTTACCGTTGACACGGCAGCTCATCTTGAGACGATTGAAGAAGAGACGACTCAGATATGAAATTTAAACAGCTGCACAAAAAATGATTGAGGGGGGTACCTTTTAAAAATAGCCCTTACTTTTGGCCACCTCCCACTCAAAAACACTGTTTGTAAATGATTGTTTGATGGTAGGAAAACCTAGCATTAGCGAAGCAGAGTTCTGTAATTTTGCCATCCAGAAATAAACACTAAAACTTGTTGATGTCTGTCCTTCTCATGTTTTCAGCACATTTAAAGTTAGCCTCACACTGTGCATACTGTTTTACGACCTCCTTTAAAAAGCAGTACTACAAACATTTTCGTGATTAAATGTTCTTCTAAAATATTTTCAATACCTGTAGTAGCCTCCTGTACGATATACTATTTGGTTAGCCTATCCCTTTGATGACATGTTAGCTGGCTTTCAAACTTTTGCTTTTATAAATTTTACAGAGAGAACTTTGCATACATGTTTGAATACTTCTCTGGGTATTCCTTAAACATAATTTCTTAGGTAGTTTTATATTCATAGTGATTCTAGTTACTGTTTCACTGAAACAGACTTTGCTGGAAGAAGAAAACTTGAACCATCCTACGTCGGATACTGTGCTAGACACGTTGGAGTCTTCTAGTTCGCAGAATCTTCGACCCTTTGCACCCTCAGTTTTACAGATTAAAAATATCCACGTGCATATGTAATAAGATATTTTGCAGTAAGTTAACAGTATGCAGAAAACGTTTAAATGTTTTCTTTAGCAACTAACAAAGGCCTTTGATGGTCACGAGACACTGAAAACTTAATAGATCTAGGTTTTACTTCTGTTTTGGCTTTGGAATATATATTTATAATATGTAAGTTTTACTTAATATATATTTTAATATATATTTAATATTTAAATATTTAATATATATTTTAATTTAATATTTAATTTAAATATTTAATATGTATTTTAATATATAATATATATTTTAATATACATTAACATATATATTTTTTCTCCTCTTTGTATTTTTACCTGAAGGTCTAAAAAAGTATATGTTAACTGGCATTCTTAGCTCCCAGAGGAAAAAGTGGGTGGTTCTCTTGTGAATTTTGGGTTCTGGTCATGTGACTACATCATAGGTGATTAATTTACAAATCGCCTTTTATGTGTAAATTAGAAGCAGCCGGTAATAGTCTCCTAGGTGAAAATGGTGTTCCCTTCCCTTAAATTCCAGGCATGGTTTTTCACATCTTGTTCCTGTAGGATCTCGGTGGTGAAAGTGCAGTGGGCACAGGCCAAGGAAGGTTCTCACAGAGGACGGGCGGGCAGGTGACCGTGTGAGAGGCCTTCCGTGGGTGCACATAGATCTCCTCTGCTTTGGGAGGTGGGGTTGTTGCTTTGGGGACCTGGTGTTCGTTGTCTAACACGGTGGTTTGTTTCGTCCCAGTCACATCGATCAGACAACAACATGGCAGGACCCCAGGAAGGCCATGCTCTCCCAGATGAGCGTCACGGCACCCACCAGCCCACCGGTGCAGCAGAACATGATGAACTCGGCCTCAGGTGAGTGAGACCCTGTCGTTAGAGCACATGGAGGAAAGGCTTGTGCACCACAAGGACCTTCCATGGAAAATAGTCATCATCCTTGTGAGAAAACTGGAGCATGGGCGACCGTTAATTCCTACCCGTTTTTTGTTTTTGTTTTTTTAACCCGTTCATTTATTTTTGAGAAGGGGGATGGGGCAGAGAGAGAGGGAGACACAGAATCCGCAGCAGGCTCCAGTCTCTGAGCTGTCAGCACAGCACCCAATGTGGGGCTCGAAATCACAGACCGCGAGATCATGACCTGAGCTGAAGTCAGACGCTCAACCGACTGAGCCACCCAGGCGCCCCGTTTCTGCCTGTTTTTTTGTGGGAGACTTCGTCCTTTATTTCAAAATCGCATGCTTTACCCAAGCCTTGTTCAGTTACTAATATATAGAAGGGCTGCAACCAGAAGGCACCGTTCTTACAGTTTCGGTTCTGAAGTCAGTGTCTCCCGATTCTTAGTTTGGTTAATTTTGACACACTTGTGTTTGAGTCGACTTTGACCCACTGCTTTTTTCTGTCTGAGGTCTTAAAGTTGGAGGTTTCTTTTTTCTCTTAGTGGTTTGCGTGGGAAGCCAAGCTGTGGTGTTCTTAACTACCTTTTAACGAGCGGATTTGTTCTACCTTGAAAGTAACCGGAAGGTCGCAATGTAGAAACCACTAGTATGTGTTACTGAACGCAATCTGCCCTTTTCACTGATGATAGACCTGAGGGTGGCTCTTTTCTCTTGGTTGGCAGTGTGTTGAAACATGCTGGTTTTCTCATCTACATAATGGGGATTCTGTTGCCCATTACTACAGAGGGGGAGATATTAAAGGAAATAATACATAGGAAGCTTTTATTTACAGTTCTAGTGCAGAATAGGTACTGAGTGAAGGTTTAGTGACTTCCTAGTCAGTCAGGTACCTCTGCTGTGTGGGCCCCAGGCCATAGCTACCCCCTTGGGCCTCTTCGTGCAGATGGGGAAGGGGAGCCCCGGGAAGACACGGCTCCGTGTTTGCATCTGGGATTGGAGGCTTCGGGTTGGGTTTCTGCCTCGGCCCCGGTTCGGAGCACAGAAGGCAGCGGCCGTTAACGGGCCACCTTCAGGGCCGTGACGGTGTGTCTGTCACGGCCCATTCCTCTTGCTCACCCGGCAGACTGACCAGCCCATGTGGGTGGCTGCAGTGTAGACTGTCTTCGGCAGCAGGCTTTGGAAAGGACTTCTGGCCTGTGGGGACAACAGGCCAGCCAACCGGCTCGGGGCCCAGGAGAGCCCAGGACTGGAATCGTCCTTCTGCCCCGGAAGGCGGGGCTGGCGTGTGGGGTCTCTGGTCTGTCCTTGCCCTTGCTGGGCCAGACACTTGAATTCTGAAGACTTACGTGCTGAAAACAAACATGAAGAAAGATTCATGACGAAGCTTTTCTTTTTTTTTTTTTTCTTTTTTTTTTTTTTTTTAAATTTTTTTTTTTTTTTTCAACGTTTATTTATTTTTGCGACAGAGAGAGACAGAGCATGAACGGGGGAGGGGCAGAGAGAGAGGGAGACACAGAATCAGAAACAGGCTCCAGGCTCCGAGCCATCAGCCCAAGAGCCCGACGCGGGGCTCGAACTCACGGACCGCGAGATCGTGACCTGGCTGAAGTCGGACGCTTAACCGACTGCGCCACCCAGGCACCCCATGACGAAGCTTTTCTTGTCATAAACTTTGTTTATATAAACTGTTGAAAAATTCATTCCCTTAATCTCCCATTTAGCTTGTTTTAATGTGAATACATTTACTTATTATGCAGACTTATGTGTGATATTTAACTTAAGTCTTAAGGCAAAATATTATGTATTTGATATTTTTACTTGACATCTAGTTCTCTTTTATCAAATTTCCAAGTAAAAGTTGTGAAAGCTGCCTTGTATTTATAGTCCAAAGAAGATGACTCACGTTATTCATTTTGTCATGTTCCACCTAAAACCATGCCCTGGAAGCCAGTAATAAGTAGGTTATTAATTTAAAGTTTATTTTGGAAGATTTAGGCATTTTGCATGTAACAAGTTTGATTGTGATTCTTTAGAACATGGGTTTAATTTTTTCCTATTACATTTTCTAATGATAACGGCCTGAGCAAGTAGGGAGAATTTGTATTCAAATTTGTGTTTAAATTCAAAAGTATATATCAAATTGGTTATAGTGGGTTTTAGAATATTTGCATGTATTTTTTTAGCTCCGTGTTTTGGTTGTAAAGTATGTTCTATATACCGCACATAAACCAGTAGGCACGCTTGCCCGTAGCTTTGTTTGGTGAACAGAGTGACTCTGGCAGGGACTGTTGGAGCCAAGTGGCGTCCAGCCAAGTGGCGTGCTGGGTTAGGAGTGGGGGGAACAGAGTTGACCTGAAATGGGACAGGCCCCCGAGAGAGATGTGGGCACGTGTCGGGGTGGTCAGAGAGAATGGTAGGAAGACATGTGAAGAGTTCTGGGGTCCTTTTGTACCATCTCCCTTAATTCTCACAGTGGCCACTTAAGTTAGGTGCTTTCACTAGACTCCCTTCCCATATGAGGAAACTTACATAATTGTCCCCACATCACACAGTTGATAAGCGGTAGAAGCCAGGATTCAGGGTTTGCCGGTGGAGGCCCAGAGCCCATCCTCTTAATCTACATGTGAACCAGGCTTAGAGTCAGTGTCCGAGGAAAGCCTCCACGCAGCCGGAGGCGGTCTGTCAGTGCGCCCGGCTCACGGGACAGCTCTTCTCCAGAAGGTGGTGGGTGTGGGGGGCTCGCTGAACAAGGCTCCGCACCGCGCGCCGCCGAGTACATACTGCACCTTAAGAAGAGAGAACATTTATGGAGGGCATGCAAGGTCATTGTCTTCAGTGGGCTGGTGGCGCAGAACGGTGCTTTAAGAAAGGAAGAGACAGGGTAAAACCAAAAAGTGTTTTGTTTTGCTTTGTTTTAACTCAAAGACAAAAACTGATCCTAAAAAAGAAAAGGAGTCACACAGAGTTTCAGAATGAGAGCAAGATGTTAAGGGGATATGAAAATTCTTACAATGGCACAAATTTAAATCTAGATTCTTGTGAATTTGGTCACAAACACAAATGGCGTAAGTGCCGCGTCAAGTGCTGAGGCTGTAGATGGCATGTGTATGGTGTGAATTCACACGAGTCCGTGGTTGGCTTTCATTTTTTCCCCGCTGGTGGACATTTAAGAATAGGGGACTTGTACACGGTATTGAAATGCTTTGGAACAAATGTCACATCCTCCCTTCCTGTGAAACGACAGCTCTCATGTCACCTCAGTCAGGTCTTAAGCGAGGGGCTCCCCTTTCTCTGTTGGGACGCACGCACGGTGCTTGGTGGGCTGTGCTTTCCGGAGTGGGGGGGTGCGTGCCGGTTCCGCAGATCACCACGAGAGAGATTGGCCGGATCTGCCCCCCTGTGCTACCAAGGTCATCTCTTCAGGAGAGTTTTGAGCCTGGAGACGGTGAGCAAGAAGAATTGTGAGGGTAGGTATTTAAATACATTCGAGAATGTTCGCTGTAACAGAACAGCAAGGGGCTTCCAGCTCAACAGGGCGCACACAGTGGTCACTGCCCGTCTCTCCTGAAGCACTTTCCTGGGTCGGTCATGCTACATGCAACTTGACTTACATTTTTGTCCTTAATCATTTAAGCAAGAACTTTTTCGTTTTTGCTTTTTAAAAAAGAATTCTCCTCCTTCAAATATTCGAGTCTAGCTTTGTGTTCTGGTCTGTTTCTAATCAGACCACCTCCTTAAAACTCTCATTTTCTTTAGACTCTCCAGACCCGTTTTCTGTATCACTTTTCAGTGGTTCACTGAACTGACTGATCTTTTAAAATTCTCTCCAAGTCTGAGATTGGATGAAATCCTATTTTTTGCATTCAGTCTAATTTAGTTTAGCAAAATGATCAGTTTACTTCTGTTTTCATAAGTTCTTTTTCAAAATATGAGGTTGAAGTGATGGATTCCATTGCTACACTGGATACCCGTGGTTTGTAATTGGCCAAATTTCTTAATATGTATCACTGAGAAATCACTGATTTGCCAGTTAAATGGTACACCGGGAGAGGGTTCTAGAGACCTGATTTACTAGATTCTTTTTTATTTTTAAATGTCTGTTTATTTTTGAGAAAGAGAGAGAGAGAACAGAGGGAGACAGAGAACCCCAAGGAGGCTCCACAGTGACAGCGCAGAGCCTGACATGGGGCTCGAACTCGTGAACTGTGAGATCATGACCTGAGCTGAAACCAAGAGTCGGACCAACTGAGCCACCCAAGTTCCCCAACTTAACTAGATTTTATGAAGTAGATTAATTCATATCCTTTAAGTGTCCACCTAATTGGCATATAAATGACAGTGAACTTTGTAAAAGGAATTTGATAAGTGAGGAAAAGAAAACTAAAAGGAGATTGGAGCCATTCAGTAAGATAATATTCCTATATCGTTTTACGTAAAAATCTATAATAACGTGTACCTATATAAAAGTATGTAGAAGCCCTACTCTCTTACATTACTCTAGATGATGGGCGCCCAGTGGCTCAGACAGTGAAGCACGTGACTCTTGGTCTCGGGGTCAGGAGTTTGAGCCCCACTTTGGGCATAGAGATTACTTTAAAAACATTACTTGAGATGATTGCCCTTGGGAAATTCTGTCAAGTGTGTTAGTTTATAGCATGCAAACAGCCTTTTGTGCATGCTCGTGATCTGTGTAAAATTGGTCTCCATACGGAGAGTTTGTGGGACATTAGTGACTTTTATGATAGACAACGTGATACTTCCTTAACCAGCTTTATTTATGTGAAGATACTAAATGTTGAGTAGTAGCTCGTTAACTATAACCGGTAAGATTGTGGAATCTTAGAGTAATGGTAAAGTCAAGGACAAGTATACCATGTGATGATCCACAGATAACTGAATGCCAGAGGCTGGTGACTGTTTAGAATCATTAAAAATCATCAGCCTTGATTTAAATTAAGCAATAATCCAATTATCTGCTTTTTAAAAATGTACCTTTGGTACCCATGCAGAGTCAGATGTCCTATTTTACAGGTACATTTTAAAGAATTCATTGTCTGTATGTTTTAAAGTGAGGCATTTATTTGACTAACGTCCAGATCTACCAGTGCAGCTCTTTGAGATTTCCCTGCTATGAAAACCTGCATGGAACTCCTAGGAAATGCCTCGAGGTGGGTGGAGAAAATGGCCTCCTGATCACCAGAGATGATACATGTTAGAGGAATGTGCTGACCCCCTTCTTGGCAGTGGGGGAGACTGTTTGGAAGCAGGCGGAGAGAGGCACATGGAGCTGCCATCACGTTTGCTGGCCTCATGCAGTCTCTGTCGGGGCCTCCTAACCCGTGGGGAAGAGAGAGGGTTACCAAGAAAAATGACAGGCAGAGAGTGGATGTGATGAGGTAAAAGGACCAGTAAAGGGTAGATCATTGTAAGGTTTTTAACTTCAAAAAGCAAAGGGCGTGGAGCCAAGTGGCAGAGCTGACCGAAGCTTTAGGAGCCACTAATTCCTGCTTCCTGCTTCCTGCTTCCCGCTTCCCGCTTCCCGCTTCCTGACTGTAGCTCATCAGCTTTGAATCCTGCTTTTCACCTTCTGAGTGAACGGAGGGATGGAGAATAAGGGCTAAAGTCCAGCGGACAAGGATTTGCATCCCGGCGCTGTCACTTACTGCTTGCGCCATCTTGGATGGGCTGCAGGAACGACCCGTGTCTTCACCTGGAAAATGGGAATAGCAGTTAACATTGAACTTACAGTAGGCTTGCTGTGAAGATTAACACAGTCCACATAACGTGGTTGTGCATAGTTAAAAATTACTCAAGATACATCGTGCTTGGTATCTGTCAGGTGTATAAGAGGTAAGTAAGTGTGATCTGATCTGATATTTTACATTTTAAGCAGTTGATAGTAACAGGTAGCCACTCTCCCTTTAAAATACTATATATATATATGTATATATACACACACACACACACACACACACACACATATATACACACACACATATACACACACACACATATACACACACACACATACACACACACTATATATATATACACAAATATATATATATATTTGTAAGTTTATTAGAGTGAGAGAGAGAGAGAGCGCACACATGCACAAGTGGGGATGGGCAGAGGGAGGAGGAGAGAGAAGTCCAAGCAGGCTCTGAGCTGTCAGCACAGAACCCGACGTGGGGCTCTAACCCACAAACCTTGAGATCATGACCTGAGCTGAAGTCAGATGTTTAACTGACTGAGTCACTCAGGCACCCTTAAAATAATTTTTTATGCTCAAATACAGGTCATTGGTTCTCATCCCAGTCATGCGTTATTTTCTGGCTTTTAGATTCTTACACATTTCTCTAGTATAGATGGTAGACTGTTAAATAAGGTTTTCTTCTTTTACAGAGTGAAATTTTTTTTTTATTTTTCTGAAAGGTCTTGACGGTTATAAGATGGAAATTATTTGTTAACCTGAAGTGATTATATATGGACTGAGAGTATACTAAAATATATCAAACGATAAAACAGCAACAAAGCCCAAAGACAGAGCAGTGAATGGCGTAAATGACAGAGACCGTGTTTCACTCATTACTCTCAACCTCCTATCCCAGATTATCATTATTTAAACCAAAATTGCTTTTTTTTTCCCATTTGGAAATGTAGGTAAATTAGGAAAAGATGGCCACAGGATAAGAGAATAGTAAAAAGCAAAAAAGCATAATAATCCAAGACCAATATAACTAATTCTCTGGAAACTTGGGGTTTTTTTCTGTACATAGTTTATGTCTTGATTGATTTGATCATGAAGTTCCTAGAAAATGGTAATATGGAAGCAGCCATTTTTTTGCTTTAAAAATATGGGCCTGTCTAGTTCATATTATTAAAAGTCGCAAGTAAACAATATATGGGAACTATGAAGATAAAAGTATTTGTGAAATACAAAAACTAACTCGGGGCGGCTGGGTGACTCAGTTGCTTGAGCGCCTGACTCTTGATTTTGGCTGAGGTCATGATCTCATGGTTAGTGGGTTCGAGCCCCACATCGGGCTCTGTGCTGACAGCACGGAGCCTGCTTGGGATACTGTCTCTTCTCCCGTCTCTGCCTTTCCCCTGCTTAGGCACACGTGTGCTCTCTCTCAAATAAATAAACGTTAAAAAAAAACAAGAATAGTTACTTCAGTGTGAACGTCCAACCAGGTTGCAAGTGACAGTAGCTTGCAGTTATCACGTGTCTTGTAGTTTGTCCTTCTGAAGTCTTGTTAGACCCAGTGACGTACTACATAGGGCACTTCTCAATCTTGGAGGCTTTGGGACTTTGCTCTCAATGGAGTGTGCCACTGGTGTCGAGTCAGCTAATGGCCTCTGTCGTGCTCTGATGGGGAAAGCTAAACTATTTTCTAAATAATATTAAAACTCAGAATTAACCTGGACAAGGCAGCAACATTTGGCAAATGGAACAATAGATATTGGCTGATAAATCGTCTTTCTTTATGTTGAGTCTAAAATAAGCACCCTGTGTAGGAATCTCCCAGTCCCCAAATACAGAAGCAAAACTGTGAGGTCGCTTATTCTGGAATTGAGGTATGTGTTTATATATTAATGTGCTGCCCTATACAATCTGTAGCATTTTCAAAGTATCCATTTCTTCATTCCTTTATTGGAGACAACCCAGCTCATCATGTTGAAAGGTAGATCTATAGAGTTTCTTCATTTTTCAATAGCTTGAGGATCAGAAGTTTTTATAATGCCTCTGTTTTAGACAAAGGAATTCCTTCCTGTCTTCTTTGCTTCATGTTAGAGGTTCTCTTTGTGCAGTGATTGGAGAATATACAGAAACTCAAGGCTGTTGAGTTCCCTTGACCTGGTCTTAGGACACAAATAACAGATATTTTTAAAATTCTACTAGGAGTTTTTGAAGTAATCGTTTGGGAAAGTGAAGCTCATTTGAATTCTGGAAGTTACTAAGATTTTAGTGTAAATACTGAGCCTAATGTTCTGTTATTTTACCCAACAGACTAACTTGTAGAGTAAGAGGATATTGTTAAAGAACATACAGGAAAAAGTTGGCATGTGAGTGTCTTTGCTGCCAGCTTCTCTGTGACATGAGTTGTTGGATATTGGTGCTTACAGATAGAAGCGGCCATGTTCAACTTTGTTTTCAGTGATTATTTGTAGAATTTTGGAAACGTTGCTTGGCTTTGGAGTAGAGAGGCTGAGAAAGAGATTCAGTTATTTACATTTAACAAAAAAATAAATGCCTGTTTTATTTCTTCTCCTGACAAGTGTTGGAATATTATTTTTGTCTTTCCCACTGATTTCTAAATACTTCTGGTTACTCTTTTGCCACAGTAATTTTATGACTCATAAGAGGAATATTTGTGTGAAAGATTAAAATGCTAATTCTTTAAAAATGATATCCATAAACTACCATATATAGGCAGCATCAGTGAAATAAAAAGAATCCTGCAACAATAAAGAGTTTTCCAAAATATTTATTCTTTTAATCAGTAAGATAAGGAGGTGGCAAAACTTCAATTAGGTTAAAGTTGGGGGGTTTTTTTCAACTTTTTTTTTTTAATGTAGACTCCACACTGGGTGTGGCTTGAACTCCTAACCCTGAGATTGTGAGTTGAGCTGAGATCAAGAGTTAGATGCTTCACCAACTGAGCCACCCAGGCGCCCTTCATTGCATCTTTGAGACCCAGGTTTATTTCCTCATCAACCTGACTCTTTGCATGGTGTATGAATTTTAGTAAAGTAAATATATTACTGGAACAAAATCGCACAACTGTTCCAGGAAAGAGTAGGGAACTGACTTTTTTAAAAAGTACCTACCCTACTTTACGTCAAGCTCTTCTTGTAAACCTCTCCCATTGAATGGAGTGTTCATCTCCCACTTTGTGGATAAGGAAAGGAAGTTTCAAGCAGAGTAAGGAACTTGCACAAGGTTGGAAGGTTAATACAGGATCCAGCAGGGTTGACTGTAGGTCCGTCTGAATCTCGAACCCTTTTATTCTTCTCTCTAAACTAGGCTGTCTTTCTAGAGTGTTAATATAGAGCTGAAATCATACTTAGTTGCATTTTTATGCATCAAGGGTGTTTTGTTTTTGTTTTTTTACTAACCAACCGAATTGCACTGTTGCTGTGTTGGTGATGTGTGAGCTAATGGTAGGTCGTTCTATAAGAGTTTAGTGAACACAGGTGAGCCTTATTAGTTTTTTGTGTTATGAATGAGTGGTTCTTAATTTGTGGCGGGAGGGGGGACCGGCTGGGGGCGTGTTAAAATCAGACGGTGACCCAGTAGGTCTGGACCTGAGGCTCCACGTTTCTAACACATTTGCAAGTAGTGTCCATGCTGCCGGTTCATGGGCTGCACAGAACAGAGGCTCTAGAATGGTGAACTTGAGACCACGGAAGTATTATTAAGGTCTACTTTGTTACTTCTGTGTTCATATTATTCCTACTTTATGTTGGAATAAAAGCTACACAAGTGATAGATAGGAATCCATCAGTTCATATGAGAGCTTATTTAATATAAAAATTCTGTAAAAATGGTACCAACTTTTTTTAATGTTTGCTTATTTATTTAGAGAGAGAGCACGAGCATGCATGAGTGGGGTAGGGGCAGAGTGAGGAGGAGGAGGAGGAGGAGGAGGAGGAGGAGGAGGAGGAGGAGGAGGAGGGAGAGAGAGTTCCAAGCAGACTCCACACCGTCAGCACAGAGCCTGATATGGGGCTCAAACCCACGAACTGTGAGATCATGACCTGAGCCGAGATCAAGAGTTGGACGCTTCACCAAGTGAGCCACTCAGGCACCCCAGTGGTACCAACTTTTAAAAAACCTATGATTTATAAAAGCACAGACTAAAGATCCGAGAGATTGTGACTTGATCAAGACCAATCAATTATTCTTTCCACAGGTAGGTTTTTAATCATTTTCGCTCAACAGACTTTGGTTGTGTAGTGTGGCTGTGCTCAGCTGTGGGGATACCAAGACGAAGAAATCAGGGTGTTTGTTTAAGACTCAGGGCCTGATGGGGGAGGCGGGGGTGGGGGGGTAGGCGAGTGAGTGGTGCAGTGCGTGCAGGTGAGCAGCCTGGCTTTGGGCTTGGTAGTGTCTCTAGTCGTTGGGCACGAGAATCTTCCAGCGGCCTATAGGAGCACATCCGAACTTGAAGGAGAAAAAGAAACGGCTCGTCACCACCCTTGCGTTTACTTTTGTGAAACAGATTTTAATCGGTATATTTATAGTCTTCTTAGCTTCTAGGCCTGTACCCAAAAATGATAGTTTTGACCGCATGACCTAGGGCTGTGTGCTTTAAGTCCACTGTTGCTGTAGATACCAGAAGGGAAATCCTATTTCTTTTACCAAAACTTGATTTTATAAGCTGTTTTCCTCAACCAATACATTTATAAATACTTGTCCCACATTTAGATTATTGAAGGCACACAAAAAGTTAGTGACAATAATACTTAATGATTGTACATGACAGTTTTTTTGAGTGTGTCCACCTAAGAATCTTTCTCGTGTGGACAAGATTTTATCAGGGATTGTCTAGGGTTTAGAAGACCAGGTATAGGGATTTCAGACGCGTATGTCTATGGAAGACTCCTTTGGATACAGAACTGCTGAAGAGTCAGGGGTGAATATATTTCAGTTCCCACATATTCTGAAAACCTCAAGTCTGCAGAGCAGAGTGTTGCACACTAGGCCTAGTGCTAGTTTCTAATAAATGTTGCCATGTTTTTTCTCATCCACCTTGCAGAATTGAGCACACTTGCTTATAGAAACAAAACAAAACTCTTTTTCTGTGTTCTGGGGCAGAATGATGTATCTTCCCATGCCACTGACTGGCCTCTAGTTAAACTCAGTGTAAAAGAGTAAATACAAGACAGTGTGCAGTATAAACCTCCAAGAAATCTAAACGAGTGCAATTTCTTTTTTTTTTTTAAGTTTGTTTATTTGAGAGAGACAGAGACTGTGCAAGTGGCAGAGGGACAGAGAGAGGGGGACAGAGACTCCCGAATAGGCTCCGCGCTGCACCACCACACGGGTGAAGGCCAGCTGGGAGGCTGCCGCTGAAATACCACCCCATCCCGGAGATGTGAAAGTCTGCGTGCCAGTTTGGTTTCAGGGACAAGTGCAGCTGGTGGTACTTTAAAGTAGAATCCAGGGGCGCCTGGGTGGCTCAGTCGGTCCAGCATCCGACTTCGGCTCAGGTCACGATCTCACGGTTTGTGAGTTCGAGTCCCCGATCGGGCTCTGTGCAGACAGCTCAGAGCCTGCAGCCTGCTTCGGATTCTGTGTCTCCCTCCCTCTATGCCCCTCCCCCACTGTGCGCTGTCTCCCTTTATCTCTCTCTCTCTCAAAAATAAACATTAAAAAAAAAATTTTTTTTTAAGTAGAAGCCAGTCAGAATATGGGAACATGTTTTGTAAAGTGTGTCGTGTCCACTTGGTGGAGAAGAGAGAGAGGCTGGCGCCTCGGGTGAAGCGCAAAAGGTGTGGGAGCCGTCGTGCACATGGCACTGGCGCCTGCAGAAGAAAGCGTGTGACCGGTGCTGGCGGGCACGCATCCTGGGCGGCCTGTCTGTGCCATCGTGTCCTCATCTGTAAGGTGGGGGAAATGATAGTTCCTTTACTGCGGGGCTGGTAAAGGAGTCAACACGCACTTGCGAAGAGCGTCGAATGCCCCCACATACAGTAAGAGTTTGTGAGCTGTCCTAAGTGCCAGCTTAGGACCAGAATCCGAAACTCACAGAGGTCAGCAGCAGATTCCTTGTAGAGGCCACGGCGTCTTTTACAGCGGCTCCTCCTACGTTCTGAGGAAATGACTTCTTGAGAATTCTGTACTTTGAACCACTCATCAGGGTGTGTTTAGTGAACTTTCTGAGTCGTGGGTGTCGACTCTACCCCTGAATCGTGGGGCAGGCCAGTAGGACAGGTTGCTCTTCAGCTTGCGGGGTGGCTTATCCAGACTTTCTTGTTTGATAAGACATTGCAAATGGCAGTCATTACTAACGCAAAAGTGGATGTTGAGTCACCGTCCGTGTTAGGACCTGGAGTGTTTTATTCCTAAAATATTGCAGGAAGTTATATTGCTGTAGCAGATAAGTTATCGTTCAACCAGTAGTAGATCCTACCTAAAAAATTATTTTCCCCAAGGATAAGTAACTCTGATTTATGAATTATTTTAACAGTAGCCTAACACTCTTCTTCCTCTTGCTTATCCCAGTTTGGATTTCTCACCTTTAGGGCACCCGGCTGGCTCAGTCGTGACTCTTGATTCTTGGGGTCGTGAGTTGGGTGTAGAGCTTACTTAAAAAAAAATTCTCACCCTCCTTACATCTTATTAAAATGCTGACATCTTTCTGCCTTCTTGATTAGTGCTTTATTTTTTTTTATTTCCCCTTCTTCCCCAAAAGACTTCGGTGCAGTGGTCAGGTGTGATAGGTTGGAAAGCTCCCATATCTTCCCTGTGTCTGAGGGCCTGTCTTCAGCACACGTGAACATGACTTAACATGAAAATGTTTATTGTCCACTCAGACTCGTTTCGAGGTTCTCCCTGAGCTTGGAGAATTGGTATCACCCTGGAGCACTGGTAATTTGTGTTAGGTATGCGTGCAGCCCTCTCCTGGTTGGAACGATGAAAGCTGTTTGGTCAAGTCTTGACCGTCAAAACCATGCCCCACGTACCTCTGCCCTCCACCCAGTCCCACTGACTGGGATGCTCCTTCCCGGCTCATGACAGACTTCAGCTCGCACCCTGTTGG
This sequence comes from Prionailurus bengalensis, assembly GCF_016509475.1. Lineage (NCBI taxonomy): Eukaryota > Metazoa > Chordata > Mammalia > Carnivora > Felidae > Prionailurus > Prionailurus bengalensis. The sequence continues at coordinate 853,032 of NC_057346.1, forward strand.
ACTCTCTGCTTCCTCCGAGCAGCCCATGTTGGCCCATGTGTCTAAAAGACCCTTTCCAGGTGTTTTGCATCCGTGTTGCTTTATGTCTTTTTCCTCAGTGCACTCATTAGCCAGCACTCTTCTGTCCATATCTGTCTGTCCTCCCGGCTAGAACAGAAGCTCCATGAGACAGGGATTGGTCTGCTCACAGCTGTAAATCTCCAGTCCCAGAAGCGTGTCTGGATGTAGTAGGACCTTGGTAACTATCTCTGTGTCTTTGGTTTAAGTCATGCTGGATAATGGAGAGGTTGAACTTACACGGAAAAAACACTGTTTCATGAGCGTAAATCAAGGATTTTAATTGAATTCCATGTTGATTAGTTTCAGACATTTATTCCCCTTTCTGAGTAGAGGGCCCTCGGCCCTCTGCTAGACAATAGAATAGAAAAATGCACTGTGTGCACAGAAACGGACACTGCTGTGTGCAGGCACTTCCCCCTCTGGCCTGGACAGAAACACACAGCCAGTTAGAGCCAGATGACGAGTGAGGGCTCTTCATTTCCACCGGGACAGAAAAGCTTTCTCAGCCAGACGTGGTGTCGGGCCAAGTCACCGGTGAGAATCTGGGGATCTCACCTACTCATCTCACCTCCAGGGTCCCCGCTCTTTAGTTCCACGTAGTTCTCACGGGCAGAAGACCTGTGAGCTGCTTCTCCTTAATAGTTGCTGGAGCCATTCAGGTTTTTCACGTGTTTACAGGAAGAGCACCACTCAGGACTTGTTTGGTCCTGGTGGACATAGCCGCTCGCGTCGCCCTCTCCCGGCAAAGGTGGTGCCTTTCCCAGACCTGCAGCGCTTGATGGTTGGGGCTCTGAGCCGCCCACGGTACCTGCTAGTGGACACTTGGGGTGTAGAGGTGCCGTCTGACCAGCCCTCAGCGGTTGTAAGTGTCCCCAGGCCGGCACCATCAGTGCCCTATGGGCGAACCTTCTGAACCTGGACTCCTAAGGGTGGGGCTTTCCTGGTGATTTTGAGCACAGATTTAAGATCATCTGATTTAAATAAAATAAAATTTGGCTACTTACATTTGCTTCATTTCGTGTGCTCCATATTGAAGAAATTTATATATAACACATTAAATCAGAATATAAATTGAACTCAAAGATCATTCTAAATTTATTTTGATCAATTCCTGTGGTTTTCTCTTAAGAATGTAGTTTTGTGGGAAACCCAGATTTCCCCTTGGACTCAGTACTTTACTGTGTCTTAAGGTTAGCCCAAACACATGTTTGAGTCAAACTTTGAGGAGCCTCTGTAACCTGTGACTCAGTCTGTCGCTCTTGCTCTCTGTGCTTTTCATGGTTATTCTTTTTTTTTTTAATTTTTTTTTAACGTTTATTTATTTTTGAGACAGAGAGAGACAGAGCATGAATGGGGGGAGGGTCAGAGAGAGGGGGAGACACAATCAGAAGCAGGCTCCAGGTTCTGAGCTGTCAGCACAGAGCCCGACGCGGGGCTCGAAGTCATGGATCGCAAGATCACAACCCGAGCCGAAGTTGGACGCTCATCCGACTGAGCCACCCAGGCGCCCCTTTCATGGTTATTCAACAGTTAGCTTATTAGTTTAGCAGAATGACTTAGAATCCTGCATTAAGGATCAAGTCACTGGATTTCTTCTAAGGACTACTTAACTAAAAATCTCTGTGTGTGCGTGTGCGTGTGCGTGTGTGTGTGTAGCCCAGATCTGACTATATGTCTGTATATATTTGAAGGGCAGAGGGAGAAAAAAAGAGAATCCCAAGCAGGCTCCATGCTCAGCATGGAGACCAACATGGGACCCGATCCCACAACTCTGGGGTCATGACTTGAGCCAAAACCAGGAGTCGGACGTTCAACTGACGGGGCTACCCAGCACCCCGATATATTGTTTTCTTTCATTCACATTTAAGGTTGAAGATCTGTTTCTTGTCTGTTATCTTTTTCTGCTACTAAGGATTCAGTTGTGGTGCAACACTATTTTAAGGTAATCTTTGCTCATCTGTGCCTTTGCCTTTGATTAGTACCTTTCTCGGTATCTATTTTGAACCATCTCTTTCCATGTAACATCATATTTACCCAGAATGTTAAATGAAAAATACAGATGAATATATAAAGCGTTCTTTTCTTTTCTGTTTTGCACATTAGCATGCTTCTAAAATTAATTGTACAGTAATTTTTAAACATTTTTAATGTTTATTTTTGAGAGACAGAGCGCTTGCATGGGAGGGGGCAGAGAGCGGGACAGAGGATCTGAAGTGGGCTCCGTGCTGTCAGCACCGAGCCTGATGTGGGGCTCGAACTCTCAAACTGCGCGATCATGACCTGAGCTGAAGACGGCCATTTAACTGACTGAGCCCAGGCGCCCCCAGTACTTGTATTTCATATGCACCTACCTCAAGTAGAAATAGGTGTGAGAATCGGCAGCAGTCAGTAGTTTGCACTGGGATTGTTTCTCCTCTGTACCTTCGTGTCTAAAATGAGGGCCATCAGAGGTTCAGTTTTGATTGTTGATGGTGCATAAATAAGAATGGTATCAGTGAGAAGTTTCCTGAACTTAATTTTTGAAGTTTGCTGTTTTTAGTGAAATACTAAACATTTATTGATTTACATATAACAAATAATATTTACATATAATAAATATGGTAAGTACTTAATGATTTAACTTGGATATAAAGCGATAAAGTCACTATTTCCATTTTGCAAATTTAATGTATGGAAATGCATAAGTCTTGGGAAATAGGTTTTATGTCTTTGGGAAGGAGCATATTGTATGGTTTAAAAGCAGAAGCTCTCAAGTCAGAGATCTGAGTTCAGATTTTACCTTGAGCAAGTTTACAGTCGACCTTGGGTGGATGACATCTCCAAATGTCCCTGTGTTTCATCTGTGTGACCGTGTCCTTACTGGCGCTGCCGTAGCTGCCCCCAGCGGTTGTGCGTTATGCTGACAAAATTGAAAAACGCCTGTGGCCCCTAAACTTGTGAAAAGGGAGAAGTGAATTCTGATGCAGGCATGCCTCATTTTAACGTGTTGTACTTCATCGGGCTTCTCAGACGCTGTGTTTGTTACAGACTGAATGTTTGTGGCCACCCTGCATCAGTCAAGTCTGTCACACGTTTTCCCAGCAGCATTTGCTCACATCATGTCTCTGTCACATTTTGGCAGTTCTCATAATATTTCAGACTTTTTCATTACTATATTTGTTAACAGCAATTGGTAATCCGTGATCTTTGATGTTACTGTTAGAACCGTTTTAGGTGCTGTGAACCATGCACACGTAAGACGGCGAACATAATCAGTAAACCCTGTGTTGTGTCTGCCCCACTGACGGCAGTTCCCCCCTCGGCCTTCCTCTTCCCTGAGACACAGCGGTAGGGACATTGGGTCCATTAGTGCCCCTACAGTGGCCTCCCAGTGTGCAAGTGAAAGGAAGAGTCACACGTCTGTCACATTAAGTCAGAAGCTGGAGATGATCGAACCCCGTGAGCAAGGCACGTGAAAGCTGAGACAGGCCAGTAGCCGGGACTCTTGTGCCAAATAGTCAGCCAAGTTGTGAGTGCAAAGAAGTTCTTGAAGGACCTGAAAAGTGCTTCTCCAGTGAACACATGAACAGGAAAGCCAAGCAGCCTCCACGCTGATCAGACCATTCCCAGTGTTCGTGTGAGCCACAGCCTAATCCAGAGCAAGGCTTTGACTCTCTTCAATTCCGTGAAGGGTGACAGACATGAGGAAGCTTCAGAAGAAAAGTCTGAAGCGAGTGGAGCTTGGTTCATGAGGTTTAAGGAGGGAAGGAGTCATTTCTACTTTCAAGTAAGTCTTTTATTATTTAAGAAATACATTTCACAAGGCAGTGGTTCTTCTGATTGAATCTGGGCAAAGTAAACTGAAAATCTCTGGCAAGTGTTTTTACCATTCTAGATGCCTTAAGAACAGTCGTGATTCATAGGAAGAAGTTAGAGAGCATCAGCATTAACGTGAGTTTGGAGGACATTGATTCCAGCTTCAGGGATGACTCGCGGGGCCCAGAACTTCCGGGGAGGAAGTTGCTGCCGACGTGGTGGACACAGCAAGAGGACTTGAATCACAAGTGGAGCCTGGAGATGGACTGACCTGCAGTTTCGGGATCAAACGTACATGGGTGAAGAGTTGGTTCGAACGGACGAGCAAAGGAAGTGGTTTCTTGAGATGGAATCTACTCCTGGTGGAGACGCTGCGAAGACTGTTGGGATGACAAAACAGGATTCAGAATAGGGCACGAACTTAGTTAATATAGCAGCAGAGGGTTTGAGAGGATGGGCTCCACTTTCGAAAGAACTTCTGCTGTGGGTAAAATGCCGTCCGACAGCCTCCTGTGCTCCAGAGAAATCAAAGGAAGGGTCAGTTGATAGAGCCAACTTCATTGTTGAGAACATTTTGAGAACTTGCCATGGCCATGCTGAGCACCCTGACCAGTCAGCAGCCCTCTGCACTGAGGCAGGACCTCCACAAGCAAAAAGGGCACACCTTGCTGAAAGCTCAGCTGATGGTTACTATTTTTTAGCTATAAGTATTTTTTAATTAAGGTATGCACATTGTTACTTTTATTAGAGATAACGCTATTTCTCACTACCGTAAACGTAACTTTACATGCACCAAGAAACCAAAAAATTCATTTGGCTCACTTTATTTTAGTGGTCTGGAATGGAACCCACGACGTCTCTGAAATATATATGAAGCATTAAAAGGAAAAAGATCTATGTGCTGTGTCAAGAAGAGATGCCAATAATATATTTAGTGAGTAAAGCCAGTATGGGACAGGTAGAGTATGACATGTGTGGGTATACATGTGTTATCAAAACACATGCATGAGGAAGAAATGCAGAACATATCACAAAACTGAAAACTGAAGTTGTTTAGTTTTTTCCCTGGTGAGTAGGACACAAAAAACTTAGGCTTTTTCTTTCCTTTTTTTTTTTTTTTTTTTTAATTTACTTATTTTTGAGAGAGTGAGCAGGGCAGGGGTAGAGAGAGAGGCGGGGAGAGAATCCCAAGCAGGCTCCATGCTGTCCATGTGAAGCCTGACGCCCAACACCGGGCTCAAACTCACAAATCGTGAGATCAAGACCTGGGCCAAAATCCAGAGTCGGACGCTTAACCAACTGAGCCACCCAGGCGTTCCTTAGTCTTTTTCCATTCTGCCTTTCTGTAGTTGTTAACATTAAAAAAAGAGTTGTAAAAATAAATACACTTAGGAATAAAAAGTTTGCTTTAAGGAGCACAAAGTACTGAATTTAATAACGCCATTTTTGTTTATAAACCTATTAATTGAAGTGTATGTACTACATGATTTTAAGCTCATTTACAGAAGGTTCGGAATGTTCAAAGGGAGGCCCTCCATTCTTCCTCAGGTATTTATTGTGCAGGGTCTGCCGGCCTGTGCCCTAAAGGCTGGGTGAGCAGGTCACTGGCAGGACAGACAGGTCATTGCAGCTCTGTCCCGTACATGGGAACGCAGCCTCGAAGAGAAAACTAATGTGTGTGGTCAGGGAAGGCTGATGGGAGGGGTGACATCTGAAGGAGGAAAGCCTGGTGGCTGTTCGATAGAAGACCCTGGAAATAGGGGGCGTGGTGAGAAGTTGGGCTCTGAAGGAGGCTCCCCAGTGGTGAAGAAGGAAGAGCTGCTGCCTCTGGGAGGCTGAGTTCTTAGCGATACCCCGGTGCAGACGAGGCGGAGACAGTGCAGTGGCGCCTGCCTGCCGGGTGGAGGGGACAGGGGAGGCAGGTGTGTGTCCAGGATGGTGCTCTTGGTGGAGAGCCATAACCAGTAGAAAAGGCAGAGGTACCTGCACGGGGGGCAGGCTCGGGGACGGTGGCAGGGCCCGTTGGGGGAGGTGTCCGGAGCCATCCCGCGACTGCTGCTGACTTGTTCCTCTCTCGGCTGCTCAGGAACTTGGAATGTCAAAAGCGATTTGCCGCCGGGCCCTCTTCCCAAGAAAAGGTGGAGCCCAGCCATCGGGGTTCATTTGTGGAGGTTCTGCCTTCCCAGTAGTGGCGTCGAGCCCACTCGACAGTGACTGCCGCTGAGAAAAGCGGGTGGGTCTGTCGTGTTCACCGAGGTTACTTCCCACTCGCCTGCTGATAGACACCGGCCCTGCCAGCAAGCTGCAGCCCTGGACGCGGCTGGCACTGGGTGCCCCAAGCCGGCGGGCGGGGCGGGGGGGCCGTTTAGGAGTGCGTGCGACCCCATCAGTGCCCGGTGTCGGGCACGAAGCCGACTGGCCTGTGGCCGTGGGCGGTGGGGGGGGGGGGGGATGTGCAGAGCCCCCTCAGGGTCACTCCTAGGGCTGGCCGGCACCTGCCAGGGCTGGTACATGGAGGAAAAGAGGACTCAGGCCGTGCAGGGTGGAGTGAGCTGTGCGATGTGGTAGCACACGGAGCCCTGTCGTGGTTCAGTGTTGCCGCTGGAGTGGGGTCCGTGCCGCTGCTGTGGGGGTTCGGGGAGCGCACATGCACCATCCACTTGGAATGGCCCTCGGTTCCGCCCATCCACACCTGTACCTCGTGGAATTCCAGCCAGCGCTCCGACTCCCGTCTCCACCTGACTCACCTCCCTGGATCCTGGGGTAGGCGCGCAGGTGGGCCCAGAGGTACCTGGAACTCACAGGTCTGCCCTGGGCCCCCCCTCTTCCTGCTGCAGCCCTCACAGCCCAGCCGTACTGTAGCTTCCTCCCCCCAGGAAGGTGCAGGAATCTCCCAGCTCCCTTCCCGGGTGCTGCTCCCTCTCTCCGTAGCTTTCAGATGGGGAACCCTGCCCCCTTCTTCGCCCACCTCCCCCAGCCACTTCTGGGTTGCTGAAACGGCACCTTTTCCTGACACTTGTGGACTGCAGTGCCCCTCGCCGAAGAACCTTGTAGTCATTTATTAATTAGTAGTTTGTATAAAGAAGTGGAGACGGGTCAGGAATCGGGATACAGATTTCCTTTTCTCCTCTGAACGTCTGCTCAATTCTGTGACGTTTTGTTTTTAAATATGCAGTCCCCCCACCCACCCACCCCCTTGTTTTTTTGTTTCTACCAAGTAAAAACCAATGGTGATTTTTTTTTCTTTCTGTATTTATAGGTCCTCTGCCTGACGGATGGGAACAAGCCATGACTCAGGATGGAGAAATCTACTATATAAACCATAAGAACAAGACCACCTCTTGGCTAGACCCGAGGCTTGACCCTCGTTTTGGTAAAGGTTCAACTCAAAACCTTTTTTAGATATTTTTGATAACTCTGTGTGTGTGTGTGTGTGTGTGTGTGTGTGTGTGTGAATTTGGGAACATCCCCTGAAATAAAATTGCGTTGCTTTCTAGTATTGAACAGGAGGACTGCCCAGCCAGCTTTTCCAGTCCTGCTTTTATACCTCCTTACATATGTTCACTCTGCACCTGACACATGCAGGTGTGAGTCTGCTCTGCAGCCCAGGCGCCTGGGCTGGGGGTGGGGTGGGACGGCTTGTGGCAGCTTACTAACCCGAGTCCTGCTCCTTTCACCCTTTGAGCGACGCAGTGAATGTGCGTAAAACGGTCTTTCTAACTGCAGTGCTAGTCAGGCTGCCACGCTGCTGTAAGGCCTGGGATGCCGGCTTTGGTCCTGACCCAGCGTCTGCTTCTGTGCACCTGCAGCGAGGAGTGGGCTGTGCTGGAGGCTGTCTGGTTTTCTGTCCTCCACTGGGCTGGAGCTGTCACCCTGGGGAGGCGCCAGTGAAGGCATTTTCTCTGTTCTTCTCCCTCTGACTCGCTTTCTTTTTTTTAAGGAAGGTTCCTTAGTTTTTTATTCAGGAAACAAAGCAAAGCCGTATTCCCTTCTAAATCACCCTCTGCACAAAGGAACACTCCCCTCCCAAATGCACACATTCACATTCTGATAATCATATACAACCTCTTTAGTGCCTTTTTATCCCGTGTTTTTCCGCTGTTCTATTATTTCATTGGGGTTTCTGAGACACTCTTCCAAAGCCACGGAAAAGTGAATCTAAAAAGGAGCAAAGCATTGTGGTTTTGAAGTTTGCATTTTGGACTGGATACGGCTAAATGAAAACAACGTGCAGATCATCGAGTAGGTCAGACTGAGGAGTGTGGGGCTTTTGAAGCTCTGCGGGGTTGACCTAACAACAACTGTGGGGACTCTTACGGGAAGGAGGAATTAACTCTGTGAATGCCTTCAAAACACAATCCTGGGGGGAAAAGAAACTCTGCCCAGAGCTTCTTGGGTAAAATTACTTCCCTCTCAGAAACATTGTGAACGGTTTAGCTATGTCTGTATGTATACCTTCAGAAACCTCCAACATCTGGGTTCCCCCCACGCTGACTGGTCATTGGTGGGCTAGTTGGGACCCCCTGTTCACACGAAGCCAAGGTGGATCAGAGAACAGACTGTCCTTTTGACGGATAGCCGCTTGGCTTCAATGTTAGACTTTTGAGCTTCAAAGTCTGTTTGGGTGTTAAAAAAAGTAATGTGGCATGTTAATAATTTGCAACTTCAGATTTTATTTAATACTTCAGTAAGCCTTGTGGTTCAAATAGGAAAGTAAGGTAGAGAATTTTAATAAATGTTGCCATTTGTATGGACTGGAGCGATAACAGCCATGTTTCCTTAAGTCATATTTAATGAAATGGATTCAGCTTGTCCACATTTTGGAGATTTTTTTTAAGTGGTCTGTGGTTCCCCCCCACCCCCACCCCCCCAACGTAAGGTTATGAAAGATGATAATTAACTCTTGGCTGACTCCAGAAATCAGGAATTGGGACAAAGTTGTTGTTGTTGTTGTTTTTGCTTTGTTTTTTTCTGTAAGTGCTTTCAGTTAAAATAGTGAAATAAAGCAACTTGACTGTGACCCTAGGTAGATCCATTAATTATGCACAGAGCTTGGTATTTTGTTTTGAGTAAGGAAGAGTACTGAAAACAATTCTCCCACCCTGCCTTCAGCACATGCATACGCACATTCAATTGCATATTCCAAAGAAAAGTTCCATAAAATTCTCTTACTGCCCATAGTTTCCCTGTTTGGGCCCACTGTGTGTGTGTCTTCCAGACAGGCTTGATAGCCTGCCAGAGCTTTTTATTTTGTGGCCTGACTTTTAATCTGTTCCAGACCTTTTCAATCAGAGCCCCAGTGTAACAGGGGGGCGGGGGCTTCTCCAGGCTGGGGCTCTGGCGGTTAGAGCCAGGCTGCTGAGTGCTGGGGTGCTCATGAAGTCTGAGGTTCGAGACAGGAGTGGGTTTTATCTCTGCCAGAAAAATACAGATTGTCCGCTTTCTGACCCTTTGAGCTGTGCACGTACAAACGGTGGGTTCTTGTTTTCGTGGTTGTGAGGTTGCTTTCCTGTACTCCCCAAATCTGTATTATTTACCTGTGTTTAGCTTGGGTCAAGTTAATCTTCTCTTGTGACGTTGTGGAATAGAAGGATCCACCTCTGTGCAAGCTGTGTGAGCTTGACATCCCTTCCCTTCTTCAGACACCAGCCTCTTACATTTTAGAATCCTGTGTCCGTCCTCCTTCCTGCAGAAAGTTAATAAATTATGCATATGACTTTAGGAAATTAAAGAGTAATTTGTGGATTGCTTTTCTTTCATCCGATTTTCTTGTTTAACATTTAAAAACTATACATTTTTGACATTTACGTTATTTTAGAGAATTTACTAGTAATTTGTAACAAATCATGAAGTGACATCACTGACAATAAGGATTCCCTGATACTTATTGGCTTTGAGAAAAGAAGGGGTTTTGTTTGTTTTTAAGGATTCCTGTCAGGAATTTTGAATTAATCCAATTAGGAATTGGTGCCTGAGTATTATGTAGGCTGTTACATTACGTCATATGATGACTCTTTCCTGGAGATTTAAAATATGTAAATGTATTGTAAACATGAAGAGTCTCAAGTTTTAAACATTTCCTTATTATGTAATAGTCCTATGAATAGTGTCTGGTAAAAGCCCTAATGAAAACACACAAAAATATCATATCTTTTTAGAATGAAAGATCTCCAAAACACTAATAATCAGGGGACTCATCTTTTGTGTAATGTTACTGTCCTTACTGTTTGTATAAAAGGACATATTAAATAATATTAGCAATTTGTGTTTCTGGAAATAGGTGCTGATGGTACCACTGGAAAAAAACATGTTTGGTGTAAATGGAATATTGCAACTAGAGATTTGGGCTAAAAAATAGATCTTTTGAGTCTTAAACGATGTAATGAACAATCTGGTGTGGCAAAAACAGAATAGTCTTTAATTCCTAACAGTTCTGTGCATAGAAATTCCGTGCACAGAAATGTCAAAGGTAATTAAAACCCAGATGTTGATTTTGGTTCTTTGTTTCAGTTTCCCAAAACTTGGTGTGCGTGCGTGTGTGTGTGTGTGTGTGTGTGTGTGTGTGAGTGAGAGAGAGAGAGAGAATTTCCTAAAATAAAGATAACTAAAATGAAAAAAAGAAGAATAGATAAATTTATTAAGACTCATAGCCAAAGTTAAGCACATATTTCTTTTTTATTTATTTTATTTTATTTTAATGTTTTATTTATTTTTGAGACAGAGAGACAGAGCATGAGCAGGGAAGGGGCAGAGAGAGAGGGAGACAGAGAATCTGAAGCAGGCTCCAGGCTCTGAGCTGTCAGCACAGAGCCGGACATGGGGCTCGAACTCACAAGCCACGAGATCATGACCTGAGCCGAAGTCGGACGCTTAACCAACTGAGCCACCGAGGTGCCCCAAGCACATATTTCTTAATCAGGGTTAAATCTTTGCGTCAATAATGAGGGGTTTATTAAAATTTTTAACTTTTTAGATATACATTAACCTTTTTAACACCAAATATTCTCGATAGCTGTTGTAATAAGTGAAGTGGTACTTTACTTTTGATGAAAATGTGCCTAATGACCAACTGAATACCTAAGTCTGCTCTAGTGGACACAGGAAAATGCACTGAAGGCCGTGGACACTGAACTTATCTCCGTGAATGGAGTCTTGGGTGGATAGAATGTCAACATCTAACCATTTGAATTTTACTAAAACAAGTGTCTGGATAATCATGCGTTAAAGTATTTTTTTTCCTTACACTCTTTTAAATCTTTCCTGGTGATCCCAAATTGTACCTACTGGGTTGTAGACTGCATTATTCACTCCTTAGGAGAGAGGGAAAAAGATAATTCATTGTATTTTAGGTAAGAAGAACTGTTGCTAATGAAAAAAGTTTAATGCATAAACCTCCCAAAATTTGGCCCTGGAAAGAAATGTATAATGCCTCTAACCCGCATTTGTCAAGATGTAGCTGGGCGGTGAAAAGTGGTATTCTGGGGCTGGGGGCGCTCAGCATCCCTGGCCCTCACTCACCAGTGCCACTCAGTCACTGTTGACTCCCCACACCAACACATACATGCTTAAAAAAAAATAATGGGGGAAGACATACGAAGAATTGCTCAAAATAGGTGTTCCTGTGAGACGTAGGGAAACTGTGACCTGTCCAAGGTTCTATAGTTCTGTGACAGAACTGGAATCTGAACTTGATCTTTTCAGACCTAGAAGTGTTTTGAAATTTAGATTCCATGCAGTTACTGTTTTAGGAACACCCCTAATTCATCAACACTGATACGTGGACATTTCAGAGGGAAGAAGGTGACAATGGTTAATGTATTTCTATTGTGACTCACCTTGAGGAAATTACTCGGAGGTTTCCAGTTACAGAAGAGATGGCCCGATGGCAGCGGAGTGTGAAGCCGTCCGGATGGATTATCATGCCACCTCTATCATGTCCTTAAGAGCCTGTCTTCCAGCCTCAGGTTTGACCTTTCCCTAGAGTAGGAGCTTAGCAGTTGGTTCTATTTAAGGAAAGTTCTAATGACCAGAAAGTATGTGTCCCTTTATTACCTAGAAATTTACTTCCCGTCAGATTTGTGAATATAGTTCAATCCCAGAAGCATTCTCTGTCCTACTGTGGCTTGTCCATTTTTTTTTTTTTTTCGTGCACTAAGAGTTCTGGGATCTCAACCAGGTCGCTCCCCTTCCCTGGACACCGTTTTACTACTGACTCTTTAAATGTAACACGCAAGGTAGTCTTTTTTTATGTGTGCGTTTTCCACTGAGAAAGATAATTAGGGTGTGTCTCAACTTTTGTATGCCTTCCAAACATCCTGTTTTCACATCCACAGAAGGACAGAAGGTAGCTAGCCTCCCGCTTACTGTGTAGTGGTTATTCCGTAATGTGCTGAGTTCAGGTGAGCTCTGATGCAGAAGATGTTACCTGCTCAATCGGGAATCGAGATCTGAGCTTTTCTGGTACCACAGAATAACCCAACTCACTCGGAAGAGTACCTGACTTCTCTTGACTTACATGTGATGAGATTATACTGGATGCTTTTTGAGAATTATTTCTGGCGCTTAATTAAAATTTAATAAAGGATGCTAGATTGTGGGTTCTTCTGTGACTGCTTTGGACCCTTGCTTAAGGCTACTCCCCAGCAGCCTTACGGACTCGAGCCCATGAGGTTTCAGAGACACTTTTGGACTTTTTATTGCATCATCTCAGTTTAGCGCTTGGCCCTCCAGTCACAGCTGGGAAGTACTTTTGAAGAGGAGACAGAGAAATCTTTCAGCCCTTAACCTAAAGATGAGCCTGATCCCGTGGTGCATATGCCCAGGAAACAGACCTGATTGGGGAGGGGGGCGGCGTTCTGCGTCGAACAGTTTGGTCCTCACTCAGTCTCTGGGTGCAGAGGAGTTTAAAAATGCTTACATTAGCAGGGTTCAGCTTGGCTGCCTTAAAGATGGTGCATCTTTGGTATGCTTTGTTTCTAAAATGGAGAACTCCTGTAAAGCTGCTCTGATAGAAAAGGCAAAAGCCTGATGGAAGCTGATGTGAAGTAATATCCCAGGCTGTGTACGTAGTGAAGTCTGACTTAAAACACAGTTCGAGATTGTCAGCAATTATTACCCTTATTTTATGCTTTTTTTTAACTTAAGTAAGCACTTAGTGAAATGAATATCTATTTTTTGAAATGAGTGTTTTAACGCCGAAGATTATAGAATATCAAAATAATTTCAGTACCGGAGTTTTGCTGTTTATTTGTGTACGTGTGGTTTGTTTTATCATGTTTGGTTTTTGCTTTTTAATGTTACATTCAGGAGGATGGTGCCCAAAAACTTGATCCATGATGATAAAAGCAGTCTCACCAACGGTGAGCACACGTGTGTTAGTGAGTTTGCATGTAGTTTGTATTTGATGGTGGTTTACGTATGCAGTCACATAAGGAAGAAACATCTTTTTTTTTACGGGAGTTATCCATGTGGAATTTTTAAAACTTAAAATCTTTATAAAAAAAAATGTTTTCCTTTTAATGTTTACTCATTTTTTGAGAGCTAGAGAGAGAGCTTCAACGGGGGAGGGGCAGAGAGTGAGAGGGGCAGATGCAGAATCCGAAGCAGGCTCCAGGCTTTGAGCTGTCGGCACAGAGCCCAGTGCAAGGCTCAACTCACGAACTGTGAGATCATGATGCAAGCTGAAGTCAAACGTTTAACCGACTGAGCCACCCAGGAGCCCCTTTCATGCCAGTCTCTGGATAGATGTTTGAAAGAAGTTGAATTGACCTAAATAATGGTTTGTTGTCAGTATTTTTTAAACAGTTTAGAGATTTAAAGTCTTAAACCCAGTTTTGGAGGCCTGTGGGTGGATGTTTGGGAAAGGAGCAAAGTACAGAGTGTGAGAGGGAGGGACTGAGGGATGAGGGACTCCCCACCCCCTGCCTGTGATGAGACCTGGGCCCTGGGGCTCAGAGCCTGCAGCCAAGCCCTGAGCTGGGGCCTGGAGCCGGGGTCTGGAGGAGGTGAGCTGCTGTCACCTAAAAAAAAACCACAGTGAGATGCCGGCTGGTAGCCGGTCAGACTGCTAAAATCAAGGACAGACTGTGCAAGAGTTGACCGGAATATGGAGAAGTTGGAACCCTCACTCGGTGCTGAGGGGACTGAAAACTGATACAGCCGTTTTGGAAAACGGTGTTGGCAGATCCTTGAGTTGGACACACAGTCGCACTAGGGCCTCGCAGGTCCTTTCCTAGGTGTTTATGCAGAAGAAGTGGAAACCGAGCATCTGCACAGACACCTGAACACAAGTACTCAGCAGTGTCCTTCACAGCAGCCGAGAAGTGGAAATGACACAGGTGCCCGTCAGTTGATGAACGGATGAAAAGGGTGCTACATCCGCATGGTGGTGGAGTGTTACTCGGCAGCCAAAAGACAGGAGATGCTGGTACACGCTGGTACACGCTGCAAAGATGGTTGAACCTCAAACATGTGCACGGTGGAACCCGCCAGTCCCAGAGGCCACGTACTGTTTTACTCCGTTCTGTCCAGGATCAGCACATCTACAGACAGAAATCTGTCACCGTCTCCCGGAGTTGGGGGCACAGGAAGTGTAGTGCTGAGGATACCCAGTCTCTTTCAGGGGATGAAAATGTTCTGAAGTTGGTGATGGCTACACAATTCTGTGAATCTATACAAACTGTTAAAAGGGTGACATAGGTCAGTAAAACTTATTTTTTAAGATTTTATTTTTTTTTTAAATCTACTTACTTTTGAGAGAGAGACGGCGTGAGCAGGGGAGGGGCAGAGAGAGAGGGAGAGGGTCATTCCCAAGCAGGCTTGGAGCTGTCGGCCCAGAGCCCTACACGATGCTCAAGCTCGTGAACTGTGAGATCCTGACTTGAGCCAAAACCAAGTCAGACACTTAACTGACTGAGCCACCCAGGCCCCCAAGATTTTATTTTTAAGTAATCTCTACACCCAGCATGGGGCTGGAACCCATAATCCCAAGGTCAAGAGTTGGTCGCTCTACCGACTGAGCCATCCAGGCACCCCAATAAAGCTTACTTTTTAAGAAATCATTCCTGGCACAACACTGCCATTTCAGTACATAGCTTAATCAAGAGCATTCATTTCTTTTAACAAGTCTATTATTTTAGAGTCTTCAGTGTCCTTGTAGATATGTGCAAAACCTAAAATTTGTTTTTAAATGTTAAGAACAAACTAATATGTAGGCATGCAGTGTCTGAGACTTGATAAAATATTAGACAAAGTAACACGTGCCTTCTTGAGTCATGAGGGACTGGGTGTAAGTTAACGTTTTAAAAGTTCAGACACTGGTTCCAATTTTAAATTTATGCTTAATGAAGGCATCACTAGGACTGAATGTATTTTCCCAAAGTTTATGGTTGAGTGTCCATTCTGTAATACTTTGTAATATTTCAAGATTGAGGTTAGCAATTATGAAGTCTTAAAAACATTCTGAGATTTGAAAATGCAGGTCCTGAAGATGAAGTCTGGGAAGAGACCCGCAGGGGGCATGGCCGCCTGTGTGTTGAGAAGGTGGTGTCTTTTCAGTAATTGCTGAGACGGTAGCTTGCTATCATAAAGCTGACAGGACTGCAGGACTGATTTGTTAAGTGAAACTTGAAACAGTTACTATTTCATAGTCCAAGCTGCACAGACTCTGAGTTTTAAAATACAGAATATTTTTTTAAAACCCTGTCATATTTTTTAAGGACTTTCTTTTTCTCTTTACCTTCTAGAAATGTTATTAAAAGTGGAGGAGACCTTGGGATTTCAGTAGTTGATCACGGAGAGAAGAACTTCGCACTGCTGTTCTGTTTTTTGTTTTTTGTTTTTTTGTTTTTTGGGGTTTTTTTTTAGCCGCCCTGCCCCCTTTTCCTGGGAAACAAAGCCTGTTTTGTTTCTCCCCTGCTTGTGAGATCTCTGCCAGGCTCCTGTGGGTGCGCTGCTCTGCTTTGTTGAAATGTGTGAGATACTGAGAAGGTAAAGAGCAGGATGCTTCTGGAGGGAATCATTCCAGCTTCCGTAGATCAGCGGGGTTGTGTTGGTCACTGAAATACGCTCTTCATAGGGAAAGCTTGTAGCACTGTTTGTGTCCACAGGTAACAGCGTTTGGGCAGACACAATTAAGTCCTCACCAGTGTCAGCCAGAGAGACCATATCTGTTGCTAGTTTTGTGCAAACTTCTGTTCAGTTCTGCAGAGTTGTTTTTCCTTCATCTTTTGCTCTCCTGTTTCTCCCTTTATGTGGGTTTTGAATAGTTAAATAAGCTTAGATCTGAAAAAGAGCCTACCAACCAATTCAGGAGCCTTCAGCAGCCCTCACTGTCCTTGATGATCACCGCTAACAGTATTTAATTCTGGAAAACTGAAGGGAAGCACAGGATCCTTCCCTCTTTATTTTCAAGCAATTTGTTATTGTCCATTTTCACAACAGTACATATTTATATTAACTTGTTAAATGTTGTATTTCTTAATAAAAATCCAGTGGGGAAAGCTGAATTTTCAGATGCTTCTTACTAGATGAAATATGTAAGTGTATTGCTCGAGAGTCAGTTTTGCAATCAGTCAAGTTATTAATGGGCTATTTCGTAGCAGTTTCTTGTTTAAATTATTTAATTGCTTGGAACCAAAAACATATTTTCCCCAATAGCTGTTTGTTCTAAGTTGCACTTTATGAGGTGTTCACTGCATGTGATCGGTTCTCAGATCATCCCCTCAACTCCTCCACACCGAAATAGCAAATGTATAGAACATTTCTGAGGGGATATATATCGAGTACTGAGTATTGTGCTGGAATGCCAGGAGTGTGTTTCACTAAAGGAGAAGGATGTCTCAGGGTTGAGTTAAGACTGCACTACCAATTTTTTCTGTTTAGATCTTACTGGAAAGATAAATATTCGTATCTCTGAATTGTAGTGTTCTGACAAACCGGGAGTGGCCTGGTAAAGTGGGAGAAGGCAGAGGGCAGCATAATTATCTGTAGGACTAGGAATCTTAAAGTTTAGGAAGAAGTGCCCCAGGGGAGGAACGAGGTAGCATTTATGGAGCACCTCGTGTCCCCAGGGCCAGAGTGTGTGCTCTGCATAGATGAATCTCCACAGTGTCTCCGAAAGGGACATACGGTGTCCCCAGACACAGCTGAAGAAGCTGAGGATTAGAGGAATGGCTGAGTTGTAGGGTTGGTTTGACTACAAAGGCAGTGTGTTTGGTATTGTGACAATACCTGTTGGTGACAAGTAGATGTAAGCAGTTGTATTAAATGAGATTGTTGATTCCAGACTTAAACGTGTTTGGAAGCATAACGGTGTCCTGAATAGCCTATGATTTAAATGGAAATCACAATACAGATTGTGGCAGACCTTGGCACTTAAAATTTCGGGCTTATTTTTTTGTAT
The DNA here is from genome assembly GCF_016509475.1 of Prionailurus bengalensis. NCBI lineage: Eukaryota > Metazoa > Chordata > Mammalia > Carnivora > Felidae > Prionailurus > Prionailurus bengalensis. Next base: position 870,289 of record NC_057346.1, read on the forward strand.
CCATTCCCCTACAAAATGCTAAACTACAACCGTGATTATGAAACTTTAAGCCATTTATTCTTTCTAAAGACAGATCATAAATAAATATGATTTTTGTTGGGCAGTATAAGACAACTAATCCGGCTTTGAACAGCATGGAGCGGCAGGTCCTGTTTTGACGTCCCGTCTCTGCTCTGCCAGACAAAATACCAAAAAGAGATCACCAGAAAGACATGACTAGGGTCATAAATTGCGGAAAATAATCTCTGTGGGTCAGAAGGTAAAACCCACATAATACAGTGAGCAAGGGCAGGCAGGTTTAGGGGCCTCGGGTCCTGAGGATGTCAGGAGCTCAGAGTGTTACGGACAAGGGAGACAGGACAGCTGTGGGCCTGGCCTAGTCCAAGAGCGAGGACTCACCACGCATCAAGTACAAATCTCAGCAATCCGTACACAGACCCTGTTCTTTTAACTACAGTGCAGTTAAATTAGATTCCTATGGGGCGCCTAGGCTCACTAGGTTCAGCGCACTAGGTTTAGCGTCCGACTTCAGCTCAGGTCATGATCTCGGGGCTTGTGAGTTCAAGCCCCGCCGCAGGCTCTGTGCCGACAGCTCGGGGCCTGGAGCCTGCGTCAGATTCTGTGTCTCCCTCGCTCTCTTCCCCTACCCCCCTTCTCAAAAATAAATGAACGTGTTAAAAAAAAAAAATAGTCTCGATAAAGTCAGCTTCGAAAAATGCATATGGTTTGCCCTACCAGCCATTAACACATATCATTAATGTTGGGATTAAAATTGTGGCATCTGGGATAAGATTAATGAATAGAAAGTCCAGGAGCAACGTAATGTGGCAATTTAGTCTGATAAAAGACGTCTTTGGGGGAAGGATATACTTTATGTGGGTGGTGTTGGGCAAATAGGCATGAAAATATAAAATCAGATTTATTCACTCCATATTCCAGGATAAATTCCAAGTGGAATGGATTGAATTGCCAAATACATAAAAAGAAAGTGAATAGCTTTTGAATTAAAAAGTTGATGAATTGCTTTGTCATCAGGGAGTGGGGAAAACATAGCCCAAATTTCAAAAAGACTGATAAATTTGACTGCTTAAAAAATACAATTATATGGAAAAAGCAAACTAAAAAGAGAGATGGTAAACTGAGGGAGATTATTTGTAACATATATGTGACCACAGCTGTCTCCCCCTTGTATATAAAGATTATCTAAAATAGAGAATGTAAAGAAAGACTAGCAAGTCTCTTGGAAAAGGTACAGACACAATTGGCATGAAAAATGCAAATGGCCCTTTAAAATAGGGAGATGGATCAAACTTTTGAAATAAAATGTAGCAAAGTAAAATGACATTGACCAGCCATTTCTCACTTTTCAGATTGGCAGAAGTCCAAAAGTTTGGCAAGGATTTCATGGGGAAAAAGGACTGTCCTACATCACTGGTAGGGATACAGCCAGGTACAACCCTGGTGTGTGAGGGAAGAAGCAGGGAGACTTGGCAAAAGTACTCATTTTTAACATGAAGTCAGCCACCTCTCCCAACTAGGGCTCCACCCCAAGATACAGTAGCAAAGAGACAAAATAATGTGTGTATGAGCTTATTCTAGGATAGTGAAAACTTAACAGGAAATTGGTTGAACGGGATACTAATAAGCTATTTTAAAAAGAAAGTGAGAGAAAACCCCTATATCCTGCTTTGGAGTGGTCCCAAGGATTTGTTGTTGGTGAGGAAATAACAAAAAAGGCAAAGTGGAGACAAGTAGAAAAGTAGCCTTAGCGTACATGCTGCCCTGTGTCTAAGAAGTGTGCGTGTGGTTGCGTGGATTTTGCAAACACTGGTGACTGTTGGCTGTGAGCTGGTCAGGGTGGGGAAGTAAGGCAGGTTTCTCCAGTTCGAGAGCACAGTGTCACAAGTGAATCTGTAAATTGAGTCGGTGGCCATGTGACAGGGAGAGGGACTCTTAGGTAACTAATCCACAGTGATGTGACCGTATGTACCTAATGAATGTTTTGAGTCAACAGTGACAAGTTAGAAACTTGTAATAATCATTTTGTTGGGCATAAGTTCAACAGTCTGGGGAGGGCAATACCTATTGATGTTGTTAGAACCAGGTTTTTCAGCATAAGAGAAAATGCTTATAAGATCAAAGAATCCAAGTAAACACCCCGAATGGTAGGTACTGAGATTACGTCTGGATGAAAGGCTATGATGTTTGCTTCAGAATAATCGGGGAGACAGCAGGATAGAAGGGACTCCATGTGTGTGGATTAGGATGCTGCCTGATGAGCACGTGAAGATCTGTCATCTATGTTTTTTCTACTTCTCTCTCTGGAAATTATTTGGAAACTTTGAAACCTGTTTGGAAGCATTACAGTGTAGTAAATAGCTCACGAGTCAGATGGAAATCTCAGTAAAAACTGCAAGTATTGGGAATGGAACAGTCATGAGTTACACTATTTGAAGATGTAGGACACTCAGGAAAAGCACGACTTAAGGGTACATTTATTGATTTAAATCCTCCGAGAAAAAGATTTAAACTAAACGACTTCAAGTCAAGAAGTTAGAAAAAGAACTGGAGAAAGCCTGGAGAGAAAAGGCGGGAGCCTCATCACCTACTGCACACTCCCCACCCAGTAGGCCGGACTGAACGAGGCCATTGTGCATGAGTTTGGCCTGTAACAGTCTTTCCTGCGATGTCCTCAGCTCCGTATCAACACACGTGGTGCCACAGCACGGGTGGCCAGTCTTCAGTGGAATTTGCTCGAGTTATACATTGTCTGTCTTCACTACTTACATTTCTGCCTCAGTGAATACTCAACTCGAGTTTTTTTAGCACCGACCTTGTTCTAGATGCTGCAGAGCCCCGAGGATACGTAGGCCATTCCTGTGCTGGCACCTGGAGGGACGAGGGTCTTAGCGCATCGTGGATGCTGCGAAATGCCGGGCAGTTCGCTCAGATCTCCCAGAGTTGGCACTTACCAGGCGGCCTCTGTGGCACAGCCGAGGATGCATGAGAAATTGTCACGAGGAGTTGGGTACCTGCCTGGGGCAGCAGTGGGTCGCAGGAGCTGTCCGCGTACATTAGGTCGGATTTTGGTGGTGAGGGTCACAAGAGAGGTTGGTCTGTAATGTTCCTTTCTTCGAATGCCCTCGTGTCAGGATTGTGTTGGCCTCGTGAATGCTGTGTGAAGTGTGTCTTGTTTGCTGTTGTCTGGAGAAGGTGGTGTGAGATTGGTATTCTCATTCAACATTTGTGAAGTTGTTTGGGCCTGAGTTTTTGTTGGTCAGTGTGTATTAACGATTTAGTAGAAGCAGGGACCCAAAATCTCACCTTGAACAGTTCTTCACGTGTCTGAAAAGGTGATGTGTCCTTCCCATTTTCACATAATAAAACTTCCCTCCGCGGGAAATCCAGTAGAATAAGGATCCACCCGTTTCTGATTGTCACATGGTTACAGGTTCAACTAGGAACCAGCTCCTGAGTCTCCCTGGGCTGTGTGAGGGGACACAGCGGTGTTGCTGGAGATGAGCCTCTGCTGTCCAGATCTCGTGGGCTTGTTCGATCATGAGCGAGCCTCCCGTCGTGGAAATCTGCTTGTGTGTTAAGGGTTGATCATTTTAATGGGCTTTGCTGCTCTGAATGCTGAGTGTCATTTTGTGGGACTTGCATCTTTATATTTGTCACAAACCCTGTGCTCACGTCATTCACACTCCAGAAGTCACCACAGACGTCCCTGCCGCTCAGTCCTTTGTCAGCCTCCCAGCTCTAGAGGCAGCGGACAAGACAGGTCCCCAGCCTGCGCTCGATCCTCTCTGGATGTGCGTGTAACGCGTCCTGTGCTTCCTGTGACATGCTTTGCTTTTATGTGGCATGTCTTCTGCCCCTGTCGCTGCAGGTGAGAGCGTCTTCTTGTTTCGGGCTCTCACCTGGCTGGCATCTTGTAACGGCAGCAGGGGTGACAGCGAGAACAGTAAATTAACCTAACCGTCATCCTGTCGGTGGCTTTCCTGCTACACTGACTGTGCCCAGATGCTTTTGAAAACCTGTCCTTTGCATTTACGATTAGATTTTTAGGACCGATGTTTTGTTTCATTTTAGCCGTGAACCAGAGGGTCGGGCAGAGCGCCCCGGCGAAGCAGCCCCCGCCCCTGGCCCCGCAGAGCCCACCGGGGGGCGTCCTTGGCAGCGGCGGCTCCAACCAGCAGATGCGGCTGCAGCAGCTGCAGATGGAGAAGGAGAGGCTGCGTCTGAAGCAGCAGGAGCTGCTCCGGCAGGTGAGGCCCCAGGTTAGAGGCCAGCCTTCGCTTTTCGGGCTTCGCTTGCCGCGCGTGGGTCGGGGGGCTCGGCGCTCTGTCACGGCTGGGGTGACGCAGACGACGCGCCGGCTCCGTTCTCGTCCTGCTTCCCCGACCTGGCCCCCATCGCGGGTGGGCGCCTGTCCCCCCTGGGCTGCGGAGCCGTAGACGGCGCGGCTCGGACCGTTTTGCCCTCGGGACCCTGGCGCGTCCCTCGGAAGACCCCTTTTCCCGGAGACGGAAGTCCGTCAGGGGTGATAGGTCACTAAGGCGTTTCTCAGAGGACACGTGGGATTCAGCGTGGCTGAATCCAGGGTGTTTGACTTAAAACGTAATACACGTTGCCCCCAGTTGAGAAGGTCCCTGCGCAGGGACCCAGTTGAGAAGGTCCCTGCGCTGGTAGGCCCTGAGGGCTTTCTCAGGTTGGCCCGGGTGCGGCCTACCCCTGGATGGCTGGGAACCTGTCAGGACCTGTCCCCGGAGTTTCCCTTCAGAAAGTGCTGCTGGTCTTCGTGTTCCACCAGGACAGACGGTCCGTCCCCTCAGGATGCGCTGGGCCCCGCCTTGTTCCGGAAGGCGAGCTGAGGCCACAGGGTTCAGACACTGGGGATGCGGTCTTAGAGTCACTTACTGTTGAAGTTTTACATCAACTGTTGTGACAGTCCACACGACAGGGAGTGCGATTCTGAAAGTGCGGGAGGCGAGGTTCCGCGAAGACAAAGCCTCCTCCTCCTCCTCCTCCGTGTCCTGAGTTCTCTTCTCGGGCGTCAGTCACCACCAGTTTCTCATTCTCTGTTTCCAGACACATCCTCTGTGTTCACAGACGTGAAACACGTGCATCCGCTACTTGTCTCGCAATTGCAGTGTGCCACGTGTGGAAGTGACCGCATCGACCCGGGTGCGGGCGCTTCTGAGGGCCGTGCGCTCACAGTGTTCCTGGAAACCGTGATTTGAGAAACTGGAGCCCTGGGGAAGGAACCTAAGCCGGGGAAGTCCCAGACAGGCTCAGCTTGAGGCCGTGCTGCCCGCGACCTGTCGTGTAACTCGAGCGTGCTTGGCGCCCACAGCGGGTCCTGATGGCAAGGGCTGTGCCAGGGCTGGTGTCAGTGAGCCGTCGTGACAGACGGAGTGCTTACCTGCCCTCGAGAGGGTGCAGAAAGGAAGCCGACGCAGTTCACTGTGTCTCTTTCCAACAAATTACTGGAAAGGGAAAATAATTTTCCTTTAAATTAAACTTTATCCTCGGAACAAGGGAATACCATCAAGGATGTAATTATGTCTCTGTTAGAAGAAAGAACGCAGCGTTTCACTCCATCACTGATCGGTCCTAGGTGGTCTAAGGAAGGACAAGGCTCAGTTTCACACACGGGGTGAAAACCATCAAAACTGAGAAATCTCACTAAGAACAATTAGTTAATTGCCAGTGTCAAAGTCTTAACTATTTTAAAGTGTCCTGAGTTTTTTAAAGTCTAGAAATGGGCCGTCCATCATTATGTTGCATTCCGTAGATCAGCCTGGGCTTTTTGTTTGTCTGTTGTATTGTCTTGTTTTTTTTTGTGATGGGCGATGCTGCTGTTTATAAAACTCTTCCTCCCAAAGAGTTTTTCCAAGTCTCTCTCTCACTCTTCCTGTGGGTGATGGGTCCTGGCCAACATAGCTTAGCTTCCTTTATGGGTAATTTCTTTGTTTCTACTTTACTACTGACTGTGTTGTTGTCTTTTCTTAATGTGGAAGTGACAGATCTCCTCTGTTCTTACACTAATAGTCTGTTTGTTAGGATTTTTTGGTTTTGTTTTTTGGCAATCAGTATAAATTCATTATGTCTTAAGTCTTTTGGCTTCCTGTGAATTTGTTAGTTTCTCTTATCACTGAAACATTAAATTGTATGTTTTTTCCTGCTTCTGATTCTCAGAAGCAAACAATCTACCTGACCAATTCGCATTTTATTTGGGTCCTGACACCTCAAGCCTTGCTGTCCTGTCCTTGCTGTTGAGTCCTCGGGGAGGTTTTGGTTTCTTGTGACTCCGTCGGCTCCTGTCTTCCTCGGTCTGCTGCTTCCTGGGCTGGCTTGGGAATCCTGTGCTGTGGTCATGTGTCTGGATGAAATTTGTAAGTCAGCCTACACAGCCAAACCATGCGGCTCAAAGTAATTTTTATCCATCTTATTTTTTACTCTTAGGCAATGCGGAATATCAATCCCAGCTCAGCAAATTCTCCAAAATGTCAGGTAGGCTCTTACTGATGTTTTAGCATTGAAAAAAAGAAAAAAAAGATATTAAATTAGGAAAGTGAGATCCTTGTGCTCAAGGGGCCACACTGAACGTTAGCTCGCTCAGGTATAACTTTTGAGCCATCTTTCTCCCAAAATAACTTAGGTTCATATTGCCGCTCCCGGAAAGTCTGTGCTGCCTGCTTCCCGCTCACTCCTCCCAGGAAGCTGCTAGTTCTCATTTTGATTCCATGGAACTCTTGTTTTATTCCACATTTGAAGCGTATTATGTCTCAGTTGCACATCCCATCAGCCTTCAGGTGTGCCTGATTTTCATTCGCATAGCTTAAAATAGTATTTATGATGATTTAGGATTTATAGGAATTAATCATTAGAACAGCAACAGGGTGACACAGATTATTTCCCTGGTTAGGCCACTGGAAGAAATCTCGAGTCATAATGGTGCTCTTAGCAGAAACAGTTTTTGCAGGGCATTTCATAGGAAGAAGATCACGATTCTCAGAAGAGAGGAGGGTCTGCTGGGGTAGTGTTTTGGGTTTCTTTGTTGACGTTATCCACATTTCTCCCTGATGAACCCCAGAGAGCACTGGTTGAGAAGGCATCTTACGGGGACGGCAGGACTGTGGCCCTGTGGCCCTTTGACTGCAAGCACTTGTTTGGTTCATGGGAAGATAGACCTCTGTGCTCAGGGTTCACAAGATTGGAAGGACTGAAGCCTAGGGGACGCGGCTTGTGTCTCAGGTGGGCAGAAGCAACCAGGAGGCGCCGTGTGGCCGCTGCGTCAGCGTTAGCGGCGGAAGCGGGCTTTGGCAGGGCCCCTCTTGGTTTGGATGTTGTCACCTTGACCGTGGGATACCACCCTCCCAGAGACTAGGTAACTATGTGAGAGGGAAAGCGGTTCCTCATCCCACAAATGTCTTCTTGAATCAGGAGATTGTGTGAGGCGGGTAAGTCAGGACATTTGCTTTGACAGCGGAGCACGATCCTGCCCCGAGAGCCGCTGCTCGCGCGTACGCCTGGAGGCCACGGTTGTGGACCTTTAAAAGGAGAAGATCCGTGCCCTTGCTTTTTCTCCGGAGTGTTTATGAAAGAAGGCCAGCTGATGCCTGAGATTTATTTAAGCCAGAACAAGAAACCTGGAAGAGGTGTTTTAAAATCAACCTCGGATATGCTGGAGGATGAAATAGGATTTGTTACAGGAGTTTTGGTCACTGTGTTTCCCTGACAGTTGTGGAAATGTCAATAAATGTTAGGAAATTTGGCACGGGGTTAAATTTGAAATAGCTCAGGACAGGGGTGCCTGGGTGGCGCAGTCGGTTAAGCGTCCGACTTCAGCCAGGTCACGATCTCGCGGTCCGTGAGTTCGAGCCCCGCGTCGGGCTCTGGGCTGATGGCTCGGAGCCTGGAGCCTGTTTCCGATTCTGTGTTTCCCTCTCTCTCTGCCCCTCCCCCGTTCATGCTCTGTCTCTCTCTGTCCCAAAAAAAACCAAAAAAAAACCAAAAAAAAACAAAAACGGTGAAATAGCTCAGAACACACAGAACATGGTAGTATTTGTGTCAAGCAGACGTGTGTGTTCTTGCGTGTTTTCTAGATGACCTGATAGAGCCAAGGAACAAGCTCACAAAGAGGAGCCTTGTCTTAAGTGCGGATGGCTTCCTGCAGGGTTTGCAGGATGATCAAGAAAGCCAGGAAGACCTTTCCAGTCTGGAGGAACTGGACCTGTAAAGGAATAGTGGAGGAAAGGTGACGGGTTATTCAGTAGTTCAGTGCCAGTCACTGTTCAAAGTTTTCTTTTACTTTTCTAATAGAAATTAAGTGCAGATGAGTTCCCAAGCAACAGGAAGTCAGTGTCATTATTTTATAATTTTACATACGATCATATACTACGTTCAGACACTGTGGGATGTGGGAAGGTACCAAACTTCACAGTGTTGCTGTCTTTCATTTTTTCCAAATAGGATTAACTAAACAGATCTGGACAGCAGGGTTCTCTGGTTGTGTAAACTGATGACAGTATGCGTGAGGTTAATGCAGAATTCTGAAAAAGTAAGATAACTTTAAAAGGATTGGTAGATCTTAGTTAAAGATGGGAAATAACCATCTTAATTTATTAGGATTTGATTGCAGAATTTTGGAAAAAGTTGTCTTCAGAGCACTTAAAAATTTTAATTTCATTTGGATTATTCACTGTTTTTATGTTGGAAAAGCTATTTGTATCCTCAGAAAACACTTTTTGCAACTACAAACGTCACGTCCGCTCCTGAGGCTGAGCCTGTAACGCTCACTTTTCTGGCCGCGTCGCTTTCTCGTCCATCAGTTGGAGACCTTCCACAGCTGTCTGTGGTTTTCAGTTCCATTTCTGTTTTGGGGTCTTTTGAAAGACATATTTTGAGAAAGATTGTGCCCCGAGTGTGGTCGCTTTTGCCTTTTCCTGTTGACTCCCGCCCCGCTGGCTGTGTGCACTCTTGCGTCCGGTGGCCCTGATCCCGCTCGTGAGCGATTCCCCTTCCCTCTTGCCCAGTGAGACTGTCCAGTTCCTCTTCGAGGCCTGGACGTCAAAACCCGTTCTATGTGGCCTTGTCAGAGTCCTCGAGACCATTCAGGAAATAGAAACAAGTCAGCTGTGCGTAGGTATCTTAGCTTTATTTCTGAGCAAATAGCTGCTTCAGTCTTCATAGAAATGATAGCTGTTAGTAGTTTGCCGCTAATGACTTGGCGTACTTGCCATTTCTTGCGGGTAGTACTAGATGCACCCGAGGGTGAGACCCATGGTGTCTGTGTGGAGGACGTGACGCCACACTGATCGCCTGCAGTGGTGAAGAGGGTTGGATGTCCCTAGTTTTAGCCACATGGAGCAACGTAATACCACTGCTCAGGGTCACGTGAAAACAATGGCCGTCTTTTTTTCCTAGAATTTAAGAACGGTAAAGAATTTGGCTTTTTGTTTCTCCAAGTTGTCTTTCTTGTTAAAGCTGTTTCAGAGTTGACTTTGCCCAAGATTATCTCTCCTCTTTTTGAAGTCCTAGTACTGAATAAACCATAAATTCATTTAGGTGTTTCCTCATCAATTTTTAGATTGTATTTTTAATAAGCGTGTTGAAAATTCTGATATACTTCACACCCGCGTATTCTAACATGTTATCTCATTTGTGTTACTCATTAAGGTCTCTATAATTTTTTTTAATTTTTTTTTAACGTTTATTTATTGTTGAGAGAGAGAAAGAGACAGAGTACGAGCAGGGGAGGGTCGGAAGGAGCGGTAGACACAGAATCTGAAACAAGTTCCAGGCTCTGAGCTGTCAGCACAAGGCCCAACTCAAGGCTCAAACCCGTGACCCGTGAGATCATGACCTGAGCTGAAGTTGGATGCTTCTTCAGTGACTGAGCCACCCAGGCGCCCTGAGGTTTCTGTTATTTGAAGAATGTTAAAATTATGTGTATTACTTGAATTGACACCATAATTAACAAATTACTGAAGACCTAATTCTGGAGATCTTTCAGAAAAAGTGTTGAATCTCAGGAGAATGCTGGGAACACCAGACTACCCTTTCAGATTTTGTTATCATACTGTAGTTCTCAAAACTGCCCCAGATCCATGTGTACAGTTTTTTAGTAAAAAATGTTCTGCAGCTAAAGATAATTTGGTGAATGGCACACATACTAAAACACCAAAAGCATTCTAATCATTGACTGAATGTTTTCGTCACTTAAAATGTAAGGAAATATTCTGTGTTTATAGCTGCTGGGTTGGGAAGCGGGGTCTGGCAAGGTCTCTGGAACAGTGGAAGAAATGGCCTTTTTTTACCCTCTGTTTTTAAAATTATGGACATAACCTGCTATCACTAAGACAAACTATTATAAGATGTATATTTTTAGAGTTACTCTCCATTTCTAAGTTTGGATTCTGGTTCACTAAACTAACCTTCCTTAAACAAGTTGATTACCCTGAAAAAAAAACACGCCTTCAATCACGCACCATGCATTACCCTAAAGTGGATGCACTGTTAACACAGCTCAGTGCTTGCTTGCTTAAAGACAGACTTGATTTAAAAAAGTAATTGAAGTTGACGTTATATTTTATAGAATTTTCTCTAAGTGGAATCATAACTTTTTACCTGTGATTATTTTGAGATCCACTCATGTTGTGTCCGTACTTTTTTTTTTTAAGTGTACGTATTTATTTTGAGAGGGAGTGAGTGGGGAAGGGGCAGAGAGAGAGGGAGGGAGAGAATCCCAAACAGGTTCCACGATGTCAGCGAAGAGCCTTACACAAGACTCCCTCCCATGAACTGTGAGGTCATGACCTGAGCCAAAAACCAAGAGTCGGATGCTTAACTGACTGAGCCACCCGGGCACCTCTCTCTTCTTTCTTTTTATTGCTAACTAGTATTCCATGGTAGGGCTATCCTATGATTGTTTCTCTTTTCACTTTTTGACAGACATTTGGGTTGTTCCAAATTTCGACTTTGTGTAGACATGTGCTTTCGTTTTTCTTGGATACCCTAAGAATTCAGTAACCCAGAAATGTTCTGTTTCCAGACTGATGACTGCTTCTGCTGCCTTTCTCCTTATTTTTCTAAATGATGTGAAGCAAAGTACTCATTTTTTATGGGGGAAAAATATTTTAACTACCAGATATATATTATCTTAAAGTGTCTTTTTCACCCTGTGGGGAAGGATACTGCTATTTAAGCGACTGGAGGGAAACGTAAAAAGGGCCAGTGGCTTCTGGTGAGACCCCAAGTCCATAAAAGTCCACGACGTAACGAGGGCCAACTTGAGTTTGCCCTCACAAGCCACCCCGGAAAGTTCCCTTTGGACCAAGCTGGGACCATCCGTGTTACTCACAGTGCAGATAGCTGTGACTCCCAATGTGTCTATGCCACATTAGCTAAGATTTAGAAGCTCGCTGGGAAAAGCTGCCGCATTTTTTTATTATTACAGAAGAAAAAGAGCTAAAAATACTTGCTTCATTTAGAAAAAGTCAAATGCTCTAAAAGAACTTTTTGACCTTTGAAATACAGAAGCATGATTAAATTTTGGCCAAATTTCCTATAACTTGTTTCTCCGTTTTTGAAAGTCTGTCAAACTATTTATTCTAACTACCGTTGGGAAAAAGAGAAGCTTAACAAACTTGTATTTTTAGCTTAGTATTCTAATTTTAGGCATTTGTTCACAGTAAAAGACTCCTTAGAGATAGACATAACTTTCAACATGAAGTGTCTCAACTGAAATCAGTTTTTATAGATGATCCAGTTATGTCCCCAAACTTGTTTTGAAACGTCTATGCCAGATTCACTGTCCATATTTGTCCAGAGTGAGTTCTGCTAAAACTACTTTATTGCACTAGAGTAGGCTTATTCTATACAGGTTCGTATCGATGCATGCAGGCGTAGTTTTAAATGCCGTATAATGGACAAAAGGTTTCTATGGAATATATTTTGTGACTAAAACATTCAGCTTATGTAGCTTTTTTCATACCTATCCAGTTATAATTATTTTTCTCTAAACTCACTTGCAAAAGGTCTATATGGCTCTGAAACACAGTTGAGTATTGTACCGCTAAAATTCTTGATTTTACATAAGTTGGTTCACTTTCACATTTCCATTTCTTGGCCAAGGGTACAAGCAGTTGTAAGCTTGCTTTCAGTGAAAAGCCGGGATTTATCAGTCCCTGCTGACTCCACAGGCCCTTTCCTCCAGAATCTGACGAGGCAGAGCATGGAGTCAAGCACTTCCCCAAATTTCCGTGTCCCCTCTGAGGACTGCCTTCACAGGACTCTCTGTGTGGGTGTGTGGTGCGTGCACGTGTGTTTGCGCAGGAAGCACATAGGTTGTTCTCTTTGCGCTCAGTTGAGCTCCAATCATAAGTTAAGGGGGAAATAAGTTGGTCTGTTACCCTGCGTAAATGCGTAAATGCGTTTGGTTTCCTTCCCCTGTTTTTGACAGTTTGTTTCAAATATCAACAAAATTTTTCCATCTTCCTTACTGAACCCAGTGGAATAAATTATATTAACAGCAGATGGAAATACAAACATTGAGAATTAATGACTTGGGGAGGGGGCTACCAAGTTGACTTTAATTACTTAAAGCAGTTTTGTCTTCAGCAAATACTAGGCTGTGTTAAGAATATCCATTTTTGGGTAATATGTGTGTAAGTACTTATACATCATTTATCCTCAGTAAAACTGTTCAGAAATTACGTAGGGCATTTAATCAACTCTGTTCTTTTTGCTATGTCTAGAAGTTTCAAAACTGGGCTGAACATTCCTACCTTGCTTTGGTTTCTGTGATCTGTGTGTATATGTGTCACTGGCCTTAGCACGTTATGTTTGTTTTCATGCCGCTGGCAATGCTGACGCCCCCACCCCACCGACACCAGTGCAGTAAAATGGCATTTTCTCCTGAGCCTCTCGGACTCACTTCACATGAACCCGACACGGCCCCTGTCACGGCCCCCGCACAGATTGGATGAGAAGCGCGTCTCCGTGGTCCCTTGTAGCCCTCAGGCGGCTTCGGGCACATCTCCAGATGAACTTCTTTGCGAGCGTTGGCGGCGGGTCTGGGCGGCCGCTGACAACAGCAGTTCAGCTGTCAGAGACCGCGGCCGACATGATTCGGCAAAGTGGTAAAATCCAGAGTAGCAAAACCATGGAGAATCTGCGCCTGACAGTTAGCTTTAGCTTCATAAAACGATGTCGAAAAAGTGGGAACTTCATAAACAAAAGTGAAATAAAAATTGGTTGACATAAAAATCATAGCCAATTTATTGGTTATTTTAGTAACGAGTCAGAGTAGTGTCATGTCCTGTGTTTGCTCTGCAGAAACTGGTGCCTGCCTTCTTTGATAGGAAGTAGAAAGCAAATGAGGCTCTCTTTACGATATTTGCGAGGTACTGCCGTGTTCTGACATCTCCGGCTCCCTCCCTCACAGAACTCTAAGCATCAGCTTCATCCAGAGCTTACAATACTTGTCGTTTTCAAATTTCTTCCTATTTACATCCTCATGTTTTAATGGCAGCATAAATTCTTCAGAGCCTCAGAAGTTAAGGTATTTTCCAAAACCGTCCATTTGTTCATTCATTCAGTGTGCCCTCAAGGAACAGAGGAGAAAGAAAGGAAGGAGGGAGGGAGGGAGGGAGGGAGGGAGGGAGGGAGGAAGGAAGGAAGGAAGGAAGGAAGGAAGGAAGGAACTACACTATTGTGTGATAAGTGTTAAAATCATGTTTTCCCTGTGCTCAAACTGTTACAGATGTAACCTCTCTCTGTCCAGTCTCTCCGAAGATGGAGATGGGGTCATGGCAGAGAGCTCCCCTCCCCAGGGAAGGGAACAGAGTCTTAGATAACAGAGAAGAGAGCAAAGCGCTCTAGTCGAAAGGCGGTGTGGACAGCAGGGCCGTGCTACAGACCCTCGCAGTTCTGAAGTTCTGGTCACTCAGCGGGAGGGGTTGGCGAGGGTGGAGAGCATGGACAGGGGACAGATGCAGCGAGTCCCCAGAGGCTGCTGGGAGAGTGGCTTGGCCTTTGGCAGGGACAGGGGAGACTCGGGGACGAGTTAGGAAGAGGAGTGCGACCGGGGAGAGCTTTGCGAGAGGAGGAGGCAGAAAGCCAGACGCCTGGACGGCCTGTGCGTTCCTACTGACGTGGGACAGACGTTTGGACGACCTTGACTGCGTTGGGCTTGAGAGCGTGTGCCGGGTGTGGGACAGTGACGGTGGGGACGTGAGAAAACAGAACATCACAGAGTGGGACTGTGGCCATTCAAGGCCAGAGACCATCGATTTAGACTAGTCTGGACAGCTGTGTGTTTCTCTGGCATTTCTTAGCAATCCTGTTGTAGAAATGGAGGAAGCACGTGTGTGGTACTGACTCGTGGTGGCAGTTTGTTGTGAGGTGGCCTCTTGTGTATTTCAGACGATCAGCTCAGAGCTCAGGCTTGTATCCCTGCGTCATTACTCACGGTGGCCAAGACCTGAGATCTGTTGAAGTGTCCATTTAGCTGCCCACCACTTACCAACCTGAGTGTCCTTTGACAGTTGAATGGATGAAGGGGTGTGTGTGTGTGTAAATCCTGCCATTTGTGACAACACGGATGGACCTGCAAAGTGTTACGCTAAGTGAGAGAAGTCAGTCAGAGAGACAAATACCGCGTGGTCTCCCTTACGAAGTGGAATCTAAAAACCAAAACAAAAGCCAAGTTTGTAGATAAAGAGAACACATTGGGGGTTGGGGGATGGGGACCAAAAGGTGCAAACTTCCAGGTATAAAATAGGTCACGGTGACCACAGTTAATAATTAACGGGATAATAATCGCATATTTAAAAGTTGCTAAAAGAATAAATATTAAACGTCCTCATCACAAGAAAAAAAAAAACATAGCTGTGTAGGGATGGTATCTACTCAGGTGATTGTGGGGGTCACTTCACAATGTGTACTAATGCTGAGTCTTTGTGTTACACGCTGGAGATTAATGTCGTGTGTTACTTACACCTGAGGGTTTTTTTTTAATGGGAAAAAAAAGGGGAAGCCACTCAACTGGAACAGGAGGAGAGGGGAGGTGGGTGGAGGTCACACAGGAAGCTGGTGGGCAGAGCACTTGTGGTCCCAGAAGGCAGGAGGAGTGTGTGTGAGATTTCTGGGGGAGGACTGTCCGTGCCTGCTCCGGGGTGATGCAGAGGGGTTTAGGGGTTGAAGTACAATGGTGGTCACTTTTACTGCAATTCAGAGATCCAAGAGTTTGGTGACAGATGATTAGGTAGGCGTTGTGCACAGGTGTGACCCAGGGTGAGCCAGTGCACTGAAGTGACACAGTGATCACTGTCCCAAACGTGACTCGAGGTTTTAGAGGTAGGTTTGGTCTTAAACCACACAGTCTCAGCTGTACAAGTGGGTGACGGAGGTGGGTGTGGGTCATTGGAATCTGGAAGATTGAGGAGCAGTCCTGTTGAGCGAATCATTCACTTGGTAATTGATGTGTAAGTAACCAGACATAACAGCGTGTCTTATAACTAAGTAGCACTGAAGTAGTGATGAGCATGAGTGGTAATTTAAGATCTTTGCAACTACATTATGATATGAACATGTTTTCCATTGATGGAAAGTCAGAGGGTATAACAAACACTGCTGTTTAGTTGCCTGTATTTGTAACTGAAGAAAATGCTAAATTGCAGTTGGAAGTTGGTGAAAGATAAAGGTGGCATTTTCTTTTCTTCACCCAAGTTCACAGACCCTCTGCACTCTGTCATGATCTTCCGGTTAAGAAACCCCCATTCGTAGGCTGTTGTATTCAGCAGGCGTAGACCTGGTTCAGTGGGAGGTGGTGCAAGCTCAGACTGCAGAGGAGGGAGGAGGGTGCGCTCTGTGGGGGCGGCGTCCTTTGGAGTCAAAAGACACATTTCAAGTCAAACCAGAAAGCCAAGAGAGAGGAAGCTGCACACCTGAGCTTTAGGAGATCTTGAGAGGCAGGGCGGGGACCCAAGGGGAGTAGAGGAGAAAGGACAGAGCAGCAGAGAGAGGTGCGTGGCCTCGGCCAGGCTTGTCTGGGTGCGCAGGTGCAACCCCAAGTCCAGCAGAGAGACAATGGCGGCTGCTCAGAAACCCTCCGATGGCGTGTTTCTGACTTTATTCCTGGTGCAGACTCAGAGGACAGTTGGTGCGTAGAAGTAAACTTGAAGAATTCTTTTTTGCGAGACCAGAATTGCCGTCGTGCCCGGTAGGGCGGGCTTGGGAGTGTCTGCCAGAGTAAGAAAAAATAACAAAATGAAGTTAGGAAAGTGTGTACATTTGGGGGATAATAAGACTAGATCAACTTTGAATTTATGCAACTTAATTTTCAGTCATTGGAAATGCATGTGAGAACTTGGTCTTTCTGACCAGGAAAACTGTTAGCTTTGAAGTAGACAGTTTAACACTTGAACTTTGTATGTACTTGGCCCCCTAGTGTGCGTTTTATTTCTTTCATTCGAACAGTACATTTGTTGTCAGTAGACTGATTCTGTTTGTGTTTTTTTTCTCTAGGAATTAGCTCTTCGTAGCCAGTTACCGACACTGGACCAGGAAGGTGGGACTCAGAACCCAGTGCCTTCGCCTGGGATGTCTCAGGAGCTGAGGACAATGACGACCACTAGCTCCGATCCCTTTCTTAACAGGTGGGTGAGGGCTGTTCCTGGCCACTGAGAAGGGGAGCAGCTTCAGGAGCGTCGGGGGGGACACCAGACAGCATTGCTGTAAATGGCGAGGACAGTGGAACTCCAGGTTCAGAGCCGGCTCCCGTGGGAGGACATGGGCCGTGGGGACCTGGGGACACTTTCCCAGTCATGTGTTGGCTTCTGTCTGTTGACTGACGGTGACTTAACACCACAGAGTCGGCGGGCACGTGCGTGCCCTTCCACGAAAGCAGATGAACGTGGTCCTAAACGTCCTCAGGCCTGCGTTTGAAGGATCCAGGGCAGGAGTTTCCCACATGAGTGTGGGCCCTGCGCTTTCGCTACAGGAAGTTCAAGGACATGAAACGTAAGGTTGTGCCTTTTGTGAAAACACACAGCTATCAAAGACACTGCTTCAAACTCACGCAGCCCACAGGTCCTTTTCAGTGAGTTCACCCAGATGGGTTTCCGGCAGAAATGTCGGTGCCGTGTATGGAAGCAGGTCACACTCTGCGCCAGGAAAACCGTTTACAACTAAGGCTTGACTACGGTTCATTCTTCTGGGTTGCAAGATATTTATGGAATTTCGGTTTTTAAAAATAAGGAACAAATGCTGTCTTGTCTGTGTACTTTTGCTTTTGGTTGTGTGTGTGTGTGTGTGTGTGTGTGTGTGTGTGTGTGTTTAACCAGTTCTAAGCAATGCACTTTTTAAACCATTTAAAAAATGTTTGGTTTAGGAAAGCTATCGTACCGTGCTTTCAGTCAACACCAGCTAAGCTGAAAACTTCGTGATCTTAGAAAAACAACATCTCTCTCATGTGACCAAAATACTTAGTACCGTAGAAATCCCATAGTTTGCTTGGTGGTAAGACTGGCACTGGTGCCCTGCTTCCCAGGCTTGATTTCGAAGGCCATCGAGAATGTATTTCAAGTTTGTATTGGCTCCTTTGACACATCCGGTTTAAAGTTGGGCCAGAAGTTGAGTGTATTTACACAAGATTGCAGTTGTGAACTTAAACGAGGTTAATTTGGAAAGGTTGAAGTCAGAACTTTGCTTTTTCCCCACAAGGAGAATTCAGATCAGTAGAATCCAGGGCCCATTTGGAGACCTGTGTTGGCCCCGGGGTACAGTTGGACTGTAGGGATGCAGGTGGACGGCATGTCCTTCTGGCAGCTGTTCGTGAAGATTCTCTTAGAACTTCACTGAAGGCTGGGCTGCAGTTTGAGACTTTCCTGGTAAAGGTCACGGGGTGTCCGGTCGTCCATGCTGCTGTTGTGGGGGCAGTCCTTTCTCCACTCGGTGAAGTACCCCAGCTTCTAAAACCCGTCTCACTGTAGCATTTCTCTTACAGAAACTGGATGGCTTCCCTGTTGTCTAGTGTTCAATTCAAACGTATCTTAGCTCCAAACACTTGGGACCCCACCTTGCCACCATGCTGACTCTTGTCCCTCGTGTGGCATCCCGTGTCCCCTCTGCCCTGACACCCTCGGAGGTCAGGTTCGTGTCCTCTCCATAGACTTTTCCACACCCCTCTCTTTGCTCTAAAAACATTTTGCTCACTTAACGCCGGAGTGTGATTCGTCACCGTGTTTGTTCACCTCCCTCCTTGACGTCATGAGCCTCTCAGAAAGCATCATTCGTAGGTTTTTGTTGTTCCCTCTCTGTCTTCAGGGGCCTGGGCTCAGGCCCATCCCATGGGAGCAGGTGCCCAGGGAGCATGTGTGAGGTGGTGGGCTGCAGGCCCCAGGAGTGCGGGCTCCTCGGGAAGAGTTGTGCATGGCCCCGTGAGTCAGCCCTTTGCCCCCGAGTGCCCTGTGCGTGGTGCGTGCATGCGCTTTTGGTGGAAGGGAAACCGAGCGTATCCTGAGGGAGGCCTGCTCCAAGGCAGCTGTATCTTACAAAGACGGTCTCAGACGCTCATCTGTGATTTCTTGTGTCTTTGTGAGGCTTTTGCGTCTTGCCAGAATCTGGCAGAAGCATCGGAGTAATCCAGCAGTTTCGGGGTGCAGGGTTGGGGGGAGGACAGAGCACCTGCATCAGGTAATAAGGGAGGAAATGTGGGGGGATTGGGTGTTCAACCCTGAGTGACTGTGAAAGCTGGTTTTCATAGCTTTAGGTGGGTTTTTTGGTGCACTTTTGTGTGAGCTAAAGAGCTGCCCAAGTGTCCAGGCATTGAGAAAAGTTACGGTTCACATCCCTGTCAGAGACCATCAGGAACCCCACTTTACCATAGATTTTTAAAAATTAGTAGTACCCAGATTTTGCTGTCCATGCCAGCTGCTGGGAGTGCCACGAGCTCAGGGCGATGTTCTGTTCACACAGCCAGTGAGGAGATCTACCGTACTGTGTGCTCGAGCAGGCAGTGAGATCTACTGGGTGCTCACACGGGCAGTGAGGATATTTAGGCTAGACTATGTGCTCCTGCGGGCAGTGAGGGGAGATTGTGTGTTCATGTAGGCAACGAAGACTGACTGTGTTTAACTTCATTAGCCTAAAGTTAAAATCTTGACTCGTGTTTTTCTGTTTTTCCCCAGGGTGTGTGCCCTGTAGTTGTTTTCTTAAATGTGTCCTTTAGCTGGAACAATAAGGGTTCCTGTCTTACGCTGAGGTGTTTGGGGTTTTTTCCCCTACACAGAAGCAAGGAGATTTGGTTAAGGAAATTCTCACCTTGTCGGCGGTGACTCCGTCTGTTTTGGCCCGGTCCAAAAGGAGTTCTGGTTCTTTGTCTTGCGTTGGTGTTTCCTTCGCTTGAACTCTGCACGAGCTGGGGATCTGAGTGTAGTGCCAACCTGTCTCGCCAGTACCTGGAGTTGCATTTTGACTCGATGCCTGTGCTGTGCCACCTGGGAGATGGAGACCTTGAAATAAGCAGACTGTGTGCACCCGCTCCGCCCCCCTCCCCAGACAGAGATGGGGTTGCAGAGAGCATACCTACACAGAGAATTTCTGTCATCTAGGAAAACTGTGGCTGTATGTTTTTTTCTTTTCTTTTCCTTAATGCTTATTTCATTTTGAGATAGAGAAAGAGAGCAGAGGAGGGGCAGAGAGAGAGGAAGAGAGAATCCCAAGCAGACTTGGCACTTTCAGCACAGAGCCTGACGCAGGACTCAAACCCACGAACCGTGGGATCATGGCCTGAACTGAAGTCGGATGTTCAACCGACTGAACCAACCAGGCACCCTCTTATTTTCTTTTCTTGCCACCTGACCCAGGACCTTCAGAGTGGTTTGGGTTCCTTACAGCTGCCAGCTTCAGTCAGGGTTAACTTGTCTGGGGCACCCGGGTGGCTCAGTTAAGCATCCAACTGTTGCTTTAGGCTCAGGTCATGATGTCACCGTTCGTGAGTTCGAGCCCATGTCAGGCTGTGTGCTGATGGTAGTGCAGCATGCTTGGGGTTCTCTCTGTCCCTCCCCTACTTGTGCTCACACATGAAATGTCTCTCTCGCTCTCTCTCAAATAAAGAAAGAAACAGACTTTGAAAGAAAAGGATGAACTTGTCTGCCTCCCTTCCCTCCAGGGCTGTGTAAGATCCCAAAGGAGGAGGGGCTCGTTTCTTAGGCTGCAGGAATGGTTACTCGTCATCTTGGAGAACCGTGTTGGTCCTCAGCAGGCGTTCCATGTTTACCTGGAAATCATTGGAAGCCCTCGTGTTGCTCTGTAACTGTCCTGTTTTGTAGTGGCACCTACCACTCCCGCGATGAGAGTACAGACAGCGGACTGAGCATGAGCAGCTACAGCGTCCCTCGAACCCCTGACGACTTCTTGAACAGTGTTGATGAGATGGACACAGGTGGGTGTGCTTCATTCTTAGCGATCCGTCGGCAAGACATGGCAGGTCTGTCAAGCTGCTGTGAGCAAAGGCAGTTCGGAAGAAAACCAGTTAAGGGGTACCTGCGGGGCTCAGTCAGGTAACATCTCACTTCAGCTCAGGCCGTGGTTTCGCGGTTCACGGTTCAAGCCCCGCATCGGGCTGTGTGCCAACAGCATGGAGCCTGCTTGGGATTCTCTCTCCCACTCTCTCTGTCCCTCCATAGCTTGTGTTCTCTCTCTCTCTCTCTCGCTCTCGCTCTCGCTCTCAAAATAAGTAAATACCCTTAAAAAAATAAAACCAGCTAAAATCCTGAAAACTTGATTCAGATCAAACCTGCTTTGTTTCTCCATGGCACTTTGTAATCTGTTTCCCAGTTTTCAAATATCCTGGACGACTTAGCTCTGATGACGACTGGTGATGTGACCTATTTTAGCACTTACATATTGAGTTAGCTGGCAAGGCCTTTGAGGACCCTCTCTGATGACTCAGTTTCTTTCTTTCCTTTTCTTGTCTTTTTTTTTCCTTCCCTCCCCTCCCTTCCTTTAAAAAACTTATTTTTTTGGGGGGGGGGCGCCTGGGTGGCGCAGTCGGTTAAGCGTCCGACTTCAGCCAGGTCACGATCTCGTGGTCCGGGAGTTCGAGCCCCGCGTCGGGCTCTGGGCTGATGGCTCAGAGCCTGGAGCCTGTTTCCGATTCTGTCTCTCCCTCTCTCTCTGCCCCTCCCCCATTCATGCTCTGTCTCTCTCTGTCCCAAAAATAAATAAACGTTGAAAAAAAAAATTTTTTTTTTAAATAAAAAACTTTTTTTTTTTTAAACATTTATTCATTTTTGAGACACAGAGCATGAGCAAGGGAGGAGGGGCAGAGAGGGAGACACAGAATCGGAAGCGGGTCTCGAACCCACGAACTGTGAGATCATGAGCTGAGCTGAAGTCGGACGCTCAACCGACTGAGCCCCCTGGCGTCCTGATGGCTCGTGTTCTTAATCTTGGAGAGAGACTTCTGTCTGCGATCCGCTCGCCCTCTATCGAATGCAATTCGGTGTGCACCTGCCCCTTCCCTGAGGGTTCTGCTCCAAGTTAGGCGTCAGGGGCTCCGAAAACCAGGGGGAAAGACGAGGCTGTGGGGCTCACCTGCTTACTGTCAGAATAGCTGCGGGGCATCTTGCAGGAGCCGAGAAGGGTAATCAAGGAACTGGCGAGCACCGATGGCCCTGGAGTTGGCAGCGAGCGCAGGGCATGCACTGGCCGAGAGACGGAGCAGCCCCCCGTGGCTCCAGCGGCCGGTTCCCTTGCTGGCCGGTCGCTCATCCAGCTCACGGCTTCAGTGCTCCTGAAGGTGCACCCTGCCACCTTCTTTGCTTCCCTCAGACTCTGGTCCCCCTTCCCGTGCCCACACTTGAGACCCATCTCATGCCCAGCACGCTTCCCCTGCCCCTCCCGCCTCCCCTTTGCTCTTCTCCAAACCCCTGTGCCCTCCATGCTCTGTGCTGCTTTCCCGGGAGGTATGTGCCCGGGAGCTCTAAGGAATGCGAATGTGGTCATGCTCAAAAAAAGGTTTCCTGGCCAGGTAAGTCAGGGAACCCTTAGAGGGAAGGCAAGGGAGGGTTATTTATTCACGGGCTTCTGGGAGGCTTGTTTTGCCCTGAGGAACGGGAATCTCCAAGGCCGAATAGAGTTTTCATCCAGTCCTTTTACACTAGTGGTCCCCAGGGTGTAACGCTGAGTCCCGTACAACAGGGGGATCACAGAAAGGAGGCTGTCTCCAGGTTTAAGATTACGAGTCATTGGAGAGGGTCCTCAAGTGCCTGGCCAGCTAACTCAGTATTTTAAGTGCTGAAATAAGTCACGTTACCAGTTTTGGTCAAAGAGCGCTTAAGCTGTCCGCGCTGTTTTAAAACCGGGAAAACATCAATTTCAACCTGCCATAAAGTGTGCTTGAATTCACTCCACACCGTGACTTTTGCATTTATCTCACTTAGTGGTTTCTCTCTAGAAGAGCATCCAGTAGCGATGCACGTGTGTGATGTACGTGTTCTTTCTCTTACTGGAGATAGTTTTTCAAGGGATTTCGGTTTCCCGTGACCCCCTTCAGTGCTCAGTTCATAGTAACAAGCAGTCAAGCTGCGGCTTTAGTATCTGAACCCGTGTTGAAGCAAAAGTAAACTTGGCATTATTTTGTCTTCGGTGAGTTGTTCAGCCTGAAATAAACTGTGGGCATCGGTTCGGGGGTGAGTCCGGTGTGTCTGAAGGCTCACGTCGCACAGCTCTGATGTCCGCTTTTTCAAACCCGACTCTCTCCTCTCCGTCCCAATTAGGCGACACTATCAACCAAAGCACCCTCCCCTCTCAGCAGAACCGCTTCCCAGACTACCTAGAAGCCATTCCTGGGACGAACGTGGACCTCGGGACGCTGGAGGGGGACGGGATGAACATAGAGGGGGAAGAGCTGATGCCTAGTCTGCAGGAAGCCCTGAGCTCAGACATCCTCAACGACATGGAGTCCGTGCTGGCCGCCACCAAGCTCGACAAAGAAAGCTTTCTCACATGGCTATAGAGCCCTCAGGTAGACCGAATTCCAAATCTGTGAAGGATCTGAGGAGATGTGCCCGAAATTTCCAGGCATAGCCGGTCGCAGTCTTGTGGCTGATACAGAGAACGATGAACAGACGTCCAGCAAGATTCTCTCACCCACTGTCTCGCTCTTCCTTGTCCGTTGCTGCTGTTAATATGTTGCTGACCTCTATCCTAGTTGGCCCTAAAGACTCGAGACTTTTGTTGTTTCTTTTGCTACTATAACTACTGTTCGTTTTGGGGGCTGGGGGAAGTGAGCCTGTTTGGACGATGGACGCCTTTCCTTTTGCCCAGTTAGACATTCGCCCATCACCCTAACTGAATACTCAGACTTGGAACTCGGATGCTTCGTGTCACAGCATTTACTCTGTCAGGCAGTTGTTTCTTCAGCTGCGTGTGGTGTGGCCAGTGGAAAACCACAACTGGCTCGTCTGCCAGGCCAGGAATGTCGGGTCTGATGTTACGTACTTCGCGCGGATTTGATGAGCTAGCTGAAACCGAGGCTGAAGACTGTTTTACTTTCAGTGTTTTTTTTTCCCCTCCTAGTGTTCTCGTTAGTCACATAGTGACCTTGATTTTATTTTAGGAGCTTATAAGGCATGAGAGAGTTTTTTCCATAGAAATATATTAATTATTGCCACGTACTCTAGTATAGGTTTGGGTGGGTTTATTGTGGGTTTGCTTCTTGTTTGTTTGTTTCCGTTTTGATTGGTTGGGTTGTGTTTTTGTTTTGTTTTGTTTTTGTTTTTGCCCCCACCCCCACCCCCCAACCTAGACAAATTACCATAGTAGCGAAGAATCTGTTTATAGTTGTATCTCGGGGCGGCTATTGTAGTGCCTTTGGTAAAAATCTACATTTCCTGATTTTTTTAACATCTTATTTAAATCATGATTATCTGCTCTCTCTATATATACCCACACACACACACTTATAATCTTTGTAATAGTGTGATAGCAGAATGTATCTTTTTTTTTTTAAGGTTTCCCTACTTTCCAATTTATTTTAAAATGGTAGTTTTGAATGTATGCATTTAGAATACATGACTAGTAGTTTATATTTCAGAGGTAGTTTAAACCTGGTTGGGGCAGTCTGCAGACATTTGGGTAGTTTAGTATTCTAGAAAGGGCTGTTTTTACGTAGAGTGTTGAGAGGAGCACAGTCTGCCCTCTGGCACACAGTATTGTCTGATGAATTTGAAAGAAGAAAACAAGATAGGGCTTTATTTTCCCCTTGATAATCCCTGGGACTAATTTTAAGCTTTGATGGGAAATCACTGAATAGGTTCATAATATACGTGACAGAGGTAAGCTTTACATAGTGGTTTTCCTTCCTTTAGCTTTGGAAATTTACCTTCGCCCTAGTTTTGGGAGTAAATTCTAGTACCTTAGTTCTCATTTGTAACAAACACATTAAAGACTACATGGAAATATTGCCTACAAGATAGTTCTTAAAAGACTTGCTCCTACTTCTGTATGCTGAGAACTGACCCTAGACAGTACATAGAATTCTGTCGAGGTTGTGAGTTAGCTGGTAAAGTGATCAGATTTAAGAAATGTATATCGGTAGTTGAGTTTAGCAAAGAAATAGAGATAATCCTGATTATACTTTTATTTTTACAGGAAGAGATATAACTAGAGTATGTGTCTACAGGAGTCATAATGGTTTCCAAAGAGTATTTTTTAAAGGAACAAAATGAGCATGAATCAACTCTTCAATATAAGCTATGAAGGTAATAGTTGGTTGTGAATTATAGTGGCACCAGCTAGCACCTCTGTGATTAAGGGTCTTTTGTTGTTTCTAGAATAAGCCCTTATTTTCAAGGGCTCATGACAGACATAAAAATCTATTTTCCTGGCTAAAACTGTTAATGGAAGATATGCTTGGGAAGATAGATTTTTTTTTTTTTAATTACAAAATCAGAGTATTTTGACCCTTCAGTTTAGAGGAGAGCAGAAGTCAGGAGTGAGACGTTTTAGATTAAGTACCTCCAGTGCTCAAACATGCAGTCGCTGTGCTGTACATAATGATCCTTAGGTTGATCATTTGCAATTACTGGATCTAAGGGTTTTATTAAGAAAACAACAGAAAGAGTAAATCTTGACTTACCTGAGGGGAAATGGCCACTGTGCAGATTCACTGATTTTTTTTTTTTTCTTTAAGAGCAATAATGAAATTGTACCTAGAATGCATAATTGAGTAAATGGACGATCCAGCATGTTGTTTTTTCTCTTGTGCTGAGGGTCAGAGCTACTCGGAAGGCACTCCCAGTTTGCCAGTAAGCTGCATCTGAAACAGCCACAGAGTAGGCTTAGGCCCGGGGGCGGGGGGCAGGGGGGGGGTGGGCATGGCAGGGGTCTCGAGGACTCAGTGGGACCTTGGTAGAGGACTTGATGAATTTCTTTTTCTTCCGTAAAGACTGGTCTTGCAACTCGCTGTCATTAAAGGTGGTTGTTCCTAAAGTTTCAGTCACTTCAGTACAGCCACAAAACAGGAATAGGAGTTCTTGTTGCCTCGACTTTAGCTCGCCCGGTTACACCTTGGTGCTGAGGCACCTGACGGCCGCCATATTTGACTTTGTCATGCCCTCTGTACTGATGACCTGACAGAGACCTAGGAGTCCTTCCTCTGATCACAGCGTTGATGTGGCCTTTCTTGTTGTATGTCCTCGTTCCTAACGTAAAAGTGTTTAAGTGCTTCCTGGTTGTATCGGGTAGCGTCGGGATAAGATTTTAACTGGGTATTCTTGAATTGCTTTCACAATAAACCAATTTTATAATCTTTAAATTTATCAGCTTTTTACATTCTGTGTTCTTTTCAGTTAGGGCTTCTTAGAGCTACTCACACTTGATGGAACGTGTTGATTTGGGGTTTCAGATTTTCCAAAGCACTGTGTGTGGTCATAACTATTTTCTAATAAATATAGTGTCTTTTTTAAAAAAGAAAAAAAAGCATTAAGGAAGTGACTTTATATACAAATAATATTGTTTCAAGTATTCATATTAAATAGGTGCATTTTACTGGGAGTTTGGCAGAAACATTGAAAAATAACGGTAATTGATTGTAATTCATAACCCACACCAGTGTTGACACTCACAGTGCAAAAGCGAGAAGCGGTGTCCAATGACTGACAAGTGCGGAGTGTTCACATCTGAGAAGTGAGTACTCAGATGTATTTTATCTCCGGCAAGCATGTTTTTGTAAGGGTTGTGGGTGTGCCTATCTTAACAGTTGTCTTCTGTATCATGAAAAGTATTCTCCACAATTTAAATGTTTTATATTAGAGAATTCTTTAACGCACACTTGTGAAATGTACATATATAGTACCCATTACCTTTTTGTTATCTGTTTTAGATGTAAGAGCATGCTCAAATGTTAGGTACTTACATAAATTGTTACATTTTTTTTTCTTATGTAATACTTTTTTGTTTATGTGGTTCAAATATATTCTTTCCTTAAACTCTTCTTTGGTGTTTTTAACAATTAATATATTTAAGACCTTTTGGCTTCTTACTGGTCTTCCAATAGAGCAAGTCCTAACGACAAGGAAATATAAAGTGATTATACTTGTGACCAGTAGACACGTTAAACTTAAGGCTGGTTTGGCTTTTGGACCTTTTGAAGCGTGGATGTCATTCTTTGGGTTGTTTGTTTAATTTTTTTTAATGCTTCATTTATTTTTGAGAGCAAGAGAGACAGAGCGTGAGCAGGGGAGGGGCAGAGAGAGAGGGAGACACAGAATCCGAAGCAGGCTCCAGGCTCTGAGCTGTCAGCACAGAGCCCGACACAGGGCTCGAACTCACAAACTGCGAGATCATGACCTGAGCCGAAGTCGGACACTTAACTGACTGAGCCACCCAGGCGCCCCTGGCCGTAATTCTTTGAATTTTATGTTGTGTGCTCTTCACATGGACCATGGCCATTGTTGGTGGTGTTCAGAAGAAACGGAAAGGAGCTTTATGCAGTCTTGCAAAATAGCCTTTGGTTTTTCTTTCTCCGCGGTATTTTCTCATGGTCTCCAAAATTTAAAACTTAGGTTAATGAAAATTATTAGTTATTGTTTTATAAATAATAACATTCACAAATTTAGCTGGTAGGTCCTGAACTTTGAATAAGAAGTAGATGTGATTGTCCTTGAAAATGATTTATTTCTGTGCTTGTGTATGTAGTAGTATCTTTCAGTTAAACTGTCACACATCAGTATTGCAGAGGGAAATCTGAAAACTTCATCTTTTGTTATGTGTAATTTCTTTACAGTGGAGGAATCCTAATTTTGTGGCCCTGGAACCTTAGCATTCCCCTTATCTTGTCCAAAGTGTCGTGGTTGTGCCTCTCAGTTCAGAACCGAGCCTCGTGTGTGTAGCATGGCCTGACTCCCGGGGGCTGCTCTGAGAGGCCATGCACTTGCCAGACAGCTGGAAGCCCAGTGATAGAAGTGCTGCCCTCACTCTGCGTCCTCTGGGTCCTAATTGTACAATCTTTAAATAGTTGGTTTAGTGAGTGTGTGTGGCACAATACTCAGGAATATATTAATTTGGATGTGGGAAGAAGAGCCTCTAAGGGGAGAGCAAGGGTGTGCCTTCTAAGTGTTTGGGGAAGGATTCGGTGTCTTACTGAGAACCTGATGTGCAGTAATTTACTTTTTTTTTTTTTTAAGATAGACCCAGAACTACAGTAAAATATGCCAGTAAGTGAATTGCTTAGCTGGTGAACAGAAAAATGGTTTTCCAGAGAAAGAAAGAACAGTAACTAGTAAGCCTACGTGATGACCGCGGGAGTGGTCAGTAGACCTGTGAGTCCTGTTCAGTGCCCGCGGCCGCCATCCTGTCAGCTGAGGTCCTCCCCGAGGACCCCATCACGTCTCCTTACCTTCTGCGAGAACAGCCAGCCATCCCTGCCCTGGGAACCACAGGTTATGTTAGCTTTATATTCAGTTTTGTAAGTCTGGCTTGCCAGGTAAATTTGTGTGCTGTGGGGAACCGGCTGCGTGTCGTCTCGCTTCACTCTTTGGACACGGAGTTGCTCTGTGTCCCTGATCACAAGAAACTTCGTAAAGGTTTGTCTTTTTCAATTAAAAATCTAATTAATTAGAAATGAAATTGAAATTGAATTCCGTGATATCTCTTACTGCAGTTTTTCCGCATCACACATGGAGTATTTTTGGCCATGTTATCTGGATACAAAAAACTATGTAAAATTGATAACTTCCTGAGCGTAAACACAGCCAACATAATAGGGTCACTGTTGAAAACAGGTGCAGAATAGAGGCATGGGCGAAACAAGGTGGCTTTTTTTTTTTCACTTTTTTTTAACATTTATTTCTGTAGGAGAGAGAGAGAGCATGAGCAGGGGAAGAGCAGCGAAAGAGGGAGAGAGAGAGAGGGAGGGAGGGAGGGAGGGAGGGAGGGAGGGAGGGAGGGAGGAAGACACAGAATCCCAAGCAGGCTCCAGGCTCCAAGCTGTCAGTACAGAGCCCAATGCCCTGTGAGACCATGACCTGAACGGAAGTCGGACGTTTAACCATCTGAGCCACCCAGGTGCCCGCCCCCAAAACAAGATGGTATTAAGAAGAGATTCTGAATTTTAAAATCTGCCATATTTTAGCAGAAAACAAACTTCTGGACCAGGATACCTGACCTCCAAGCTGCTAGGAACCTGTTAGAAGTTTAGAAAACAACAACCAGAAAAAAAGGGAAAAAAATTGATTATCTGTCTGCTATTCAAAGCAGTATTTGGAGATACCTGAGCCAAGAGCCTACTTTGCAAAATCCCTAAACAGCTAATCTGGTGCTTAGAATGCCTTTCCCAAAAGGGGGGAAACTATTAAAAACTAGTTACTCTAACTTTGTGATTAGTTAGTACTCCAAGTGGATGAGTGGACAGGTCTTGATTCTTAGTAAAAGGAACTTCTTTAAGAAAAAAAAGAAAATAGGATCTAAAGCAGGAGGTTACCCTTAGTTAGCATGATATTGAAGCCTGCTGGCTTCTTAGGGTAGGATACAGCTTTACCCGCATACTTCTTCCTGTCTTGTCCCCATGTGTATTTTATGATGAAACTAGTTCCTGTGACCTCCACAGAGTCTACGAGTTAAACAGCACCTTTTGGATGTAGTTTTCGTTGTGGGATATTAGAAACCACGTCTGAGTCCCTTTTAAGGCCCTTGGTTCAGTTACAGAGCAAGTTCTTGGGTTATAGGGATTTGCACGGGCTGAACAAGATGCTCCAGCTGACTGAAAGTTACTCAAAGCTGTGGATCAAGTGGCAGGATCTGAGGAAAGGTCATCTCAGGAACACCCCTACAAGCTACCGAAGGCTGCTGCTCCAAGCCAACATCGTGACAAGTGGCTGGAGATCGTTTCTCCCCGAGGGAGCCTCGAAGCAAGTTGTATTTAAGCGCCTCTCCCTGCCGATGGAGAGAAGCGTGTGTCCAACTGGGGTTCGGTGCAGGGGTCTCGGCTGTGATTCAGCAGGATCTAAATGAGAGAGGATCACAACCTACGGCACTCAGATCACTAGGGTGACCATGAATCAAGATCTTAGGTTTTATGAAGGGTACAAAGAATCCTATTTGTTGAGGAGGTTGAAGTCATACTGTAAAAGCTCCCACATTTGCTCCAATGTTTTTCTCTGGGCACCCTTATAAAATAGTAACAATGGGATTGTACGGGGTGGGGGGGAACACAGCCTTGAGACTCGGTTGTCTTCTATAATCCACACCAGGAACAACGATGTACCTCTTGCTACATTCTAGGCCAGAGGAATTTCTGTGGGATTCTGCAAGGGGATCTGCAGAACAGCATGAGCCTGGCCGGTGCCTCACAGGGCACGTGTGTGTTAACCAGCTCAGAACTCCCCTGGGAGGACACATGGTTCATCTGGAACAGGGTGGCAAGCCCTGGCCAAATCTGGAATATTGCTGAGGGAATTTTATAGTAACTTGAACTAAAAATTAACAGTTGACCGAATCTCTCAGTCTTCCAAAGTCATTACAGCACAAATCTCAAGGCCTGAACATTTACAAGAGTTTCCATTGTGTTCTGCTAAACGTGGCAAATTTCAAAAGCAAATTAATCAAGTTTATGCACTCCTGTCGTCATTTACTGCGGGAATAATCTGTGCAGTCTCCAACACTGGGCGTGAGGACCAAAACAAAACGTTAGGATGACTGGCACACTGATAACCCTTAAAAGCAAAATTGTTTAACATAACCATGGTCTTTCTCAGTATACCCTTCAATAGAGGCATACTGGTCCGTTCAGAATCCTTCAAATCTGAGTAGGTCTGCCCTGTCATCAGTATACACACCGAGTCCCTTCCCCTCCCCAGTTTTACAGAAGTATGCTGTTTTCAGTAACTATTTTAATCATAACTTACGGGAACATTTGCACCTGTTACCTTCGTTGGTCATACCAAATCCTTAAAGATGCAGGCGTTTTTGCCATGCTTAACTGAGTGGCTTGAACCTGGATCCAGACCCCACGGTGTCGTTCTACAGGGGCTACCAGTGGAGCGGGAAGCCTGTAACGGAAATGTGTGTGCGCGAGGTCATACTCCCTGGGGCTCACGACTGTCCTTACTTCTTGGTTCTGGGCTTCCCCGCTCCACTGCAGCTGTGACTTGCTCTCCGTGCAGACACAGTCCTAAGGGGACCGCGCGACACTGACCATGCTCCGTCCTGTAGGTCGTTAAATCTGTCTCGTTTCTCTGAAGTCTTGTACATTGGTTCAGCAAACACGCCGTTGGGTAATACTCGAGTACCTTCCTCACATCGCCTAAGAGACCGAAGAGACGAGAAGGTTAAGTGCCGACCGGCACGGTCCGCACGATGTGCCGCGAGAGCAGAGTCTTTGGGAAGTTGCCCTCCTCCCGAGACGACGAGCTCAAGCTCCGTGCCTGTAGGACCGAACCTGGCGTCGAGGGGCTGTGATGGAGCCGCCTGAAGCGCAGGTGTGGGCAGAGGACATAGCGCGGAGGGGGAACTAGGGACGTGTGGGGGTGGGGATGTTTCAGTTCGGGCTGCGGACAGTGGGTCATAGAATTGAGTGATGTGTGCAGGGCATTAAGTCTTAGGATGCTGGACGGGCCAGGACCGGGCACTGTGTGCTCGCTCTGCCAGGCTCTTCCCACGTACTGGCCTAGTGAATCCTGGCAGCAGGCCAGTGACGGAAGATCTGCCCTAGTTTGGCAGGTAAAACTGGCTTAGTGCTCGCTCACCCCAGTGCTGCTTCGGGCTGGCTGCTCCGGACCTGACCTCTGACCTGACCTCTGCCGCCCGCCGCTTCCGAGTCGGATCCCACAGTGAGAGGTGTGCACCCGAGGAGCAGCGGAGGCCTTGGAAGGTCCTCTGCGCAGAAGGATACTGCTCCCAAAAGTTACTGGAAGTGCAGGCTCTCAAACCGAATCTGAAGCAAGTCATGATCGAACTCACCCAAAGAGCAGCAGAAAGAGGCTGACACACAAGTGAAGTTACGGATTTCCGGACGCACCTCCCCAGATGTAAACTGTGGGTGGGGTGGAGTCGTTCCCCCCGCGTCCTGGGTCTGTTCTCCTCACCTGGGAAATGGGGGGCAGGAACGGGAGGGGACCTTGAAGGCTGTCTGCTTTGAGAGTTACCGTAGAAGTCTGTTCATCGGACGGACACGAGCCGGTACTGTCTGAGCACGTTCTTAACTCGTGAAACTTACCTCAAGTGAAGAAAAACGAGGCCACCACAAGCCCGTGTCACGGGAGGGTCCTTGGCAGCAAAGCCTGATTCCTGGGCGCATGGGGACGGTCCTGGCTCCTCCCTATGTCCAGACGGGCATATCATGCAGGCCAGTGTGAGCTGAGGCCAGGCAGGCCTAGTGTACAAGTGCACCTCTGTTTCACCCGGCTTTCGTGGACCCCGATGGCGACAGGAAGCCGGCAGCTTGGCCGGGAGGGGAGAGTCGTGGCTCAGAAGCTCTCCAGCGGGTGCCTGCGGAGGAGCCACAAAGGGAGCAGGAACCCCAGTGCCCGGTGCTGGTGGCACCGTTCACACCTCACTCCTCCAGGGCGTGTGGGCAGGGTAGCGAAGGGCAGCCTCCCTCCCTGCAGCGTGGCGGCCACCTGCGGCCGTGGTCACTCAACCCCTGAAGAGTCAGAGCCCGAGGGCCCTCATCTGGTCAGGGAGTGAGGGAGGCCGCGCACGGGGACCCAGAGCACGGGTGCGGGCCAGGGGCCAGGGCAAGTGGACCGGTGTGTCCCCCACAACCTTGAGGCAGCGGTGAGCTGGAGTCAGCCCCCAGGACGGCGCAAACGGAGCCTGAGGTGGATGCGGCTGGACAAGTGACCGAAGGATGGGCAGGTGCAGAGAGAGCATTCGCCAAGTGCAGCTTGCTCTGTGTTAATCCTGGGTCGTCACGAGGCACAAGTGACCTCACCACCTTAACCTAAGGCGGCTCTCTGGTGTGTCTGACCCCGTTCAACTTGAACTCGACACCCAGGAAACCCCACAGACGACAAGACCAGTCCGCAGTGCCTTTAGAATCCGGAGCAAAACCACCCAAAGAAACCAAAACCAACACAGAGCCCTCCAAGATGCACAACGTGTATTCAAACACTTGTCACTCCACTATTTTAAACCCCGTTAGCACATATCTGCATATGGTTAAGACCTGGTGCCACCATCTCATTTAAGGCAACACACGTGACGAGGGAAGGTTGGCAATCCTGTTACTTCATCCCAAACAGAAATAGACCTCGTTTCTCCAGTTCACTCTCTGCGTCTTAAAGTGGACCAGAACCGGGGCGCCTGGGTGGCGCAGTCGGTTAATCGTCCGACTTCAGCCAGGTCACGATCTCGCGGTCCGTGAGTTCGAGCCCCGCGTCGGGCTCTGGGCTGATGGCTCAGAGCCTGGAGCCTGTTTCCGATTCTGTGTCTCCCTCTCTCTCTGCCCCTCCCCCGTTCATGCTCTCTCTCTCTCTCTCTGTCCCAAAAATAAAAATAAACGTTGAAAAAGAAAATTTTTTTTTAAATAAAAAAAAAAAGTGGACCAGAACCACCTGTGTGTCTGATGACACCGTGGGGGGTGGGGCCTGTTCCTGATGAGCTGCCGGGCGGAGAAACCCCTTGGTCAGGCCCAGTGAAACCCCAGAGAGCAGCCTGGGCCGGACCTGCTGGAGCGCTCTGTTCCCAGGACGGCACCTGGCAAAGAGACCTGTGGTCTGCCCTCCCCTCCGTATGGCAGAGTGTTTGTCCCTTGGGTTACAATGTAAATGACCACTGGTCTCCATACCAGCTACTCAGCCCCACGGCTGCTGGGCCTTCCGGCCGGTACCAACAACCCCCTCACCAAACCCTGGAGCCGAGAGGCCTCCTGGGGTCTTGAGAGGCACTCGGGCAGGGTTGCCAGGGGCAAGGCCCACGAAGTCATGACTGAGGAGTCAGATCCACCAGACCACAGAGCGAGACGAGAGGGTTTAAGACAGGGTGCGTCCAGCTTCCAAACTCAGAATAGAAGTCTCCAGAGAAGAACGGGGCCCAGGGAGGCAGGGACCCTTGCTCAGAGCCACACAGCTGATAGAGCAGTCGAGCCAGGAGTAGAACCTGAGACTTTTGGCTCCCCGCTAATGTATCTTGTAACCACATAGGTAAAAATCAGAGTCAAAATTAATCTCAAAAACTCAAATTGTGTGCATATAGTACAGCAAGGGCTCACACCTTGGCAGACACCCAGCATGCGGCCTGATGGAGGAACAGCAGACCCGCATCCCTCTGGGACCTGTGCTCACAGAGGGGAGGGTCCATGCAGCCGCCCAGCCTCGGAAACCTCTCGTTCTCTCTCCTCTGTCTTCAGCGCACGTAGCTTGATTCATGCAAATTCAGGCTGTGGGAAGATGCCCGTCGGAGGGCCTTGGTGGGTAACTGCTGCTGCCAGCCATGCAGCTGGGCACACCGGGCACTGGTCTGAGAGTGTTAGGACTCATCTAATACCAATGATGAACAAACCCGCACTCTGCTTCCAACCAGTTCATTGTTTAGAGAAGTAGTTTCAAATACTGTCTGAATATTAGAATCGCTGGAGTGAGAGGGCATGAGTGAGTGGGAGAGGGGCAGAGAAAGAAAGAATCCCAAGGAGGCTCCATGCAGAGACCATGTGGGGCCCCATTTCAACCCTTGGATCCTGACCTGAGCCAAGATCAAGAGTCAGACGTTTAACCAACAGAGCCACCCAGGCACCCCACTTTTATAAGATTTTTTTTTTTTTAATGTTTGTGAGAGAGCATGATCAGGGCAGGGGCAGAGAGAGAGGGAGACACAGAATCTGAAGCAGGCTCCAGGCTCTGAGCTGTCAGCACTGAACCTGATGTGGGGCTCAAACCCATGAACCGTGAGATCATGACCTGAGCAGAAGTTGGACGGTTAACCGACTGAGCCACCCACAGGTGCCCGTTTTTTAAAAATCTTCACTGTATGTATTTTTTTTAATTGAAGTGTAATTAACATACAATGTTATGTTAGTTTCAGATGTACAACATATTGATTCAACAGTTCCATCCAACAGTTCCACTCGGTGCCCACCATGATCAGGGTGGTCTCCATCTGTCCCCACATATTGTTATCATATTATTGACTATTCCCTCTGCTGTGCTTTTTATCTCTGAGACTTATTTATTTTATAGCTGGAAGCTTGTACATTTTACTCCCCTTTATCTATTTTTTCCCTTTCTCCCCACCCACCTTTCTTCTGGCCATTACCAGTATGTTCTCTACGTAAGAGTCTGGTTTTTGGTTCGTTTCTTTGTGTCTTTTGTTTTTTGGATTCCACATGTGAGTGCAATCATATGATGTTTGTCTGACTTATTTCAGTTAACATAATGCCCTCTAGCTCCATCCATGATGTTGTAAATGGCAAGATCTCATCCTTTTTGATGGCTGAGTAATATTCCGTTGCACATATATACACATCATGTCTTCTTTATCCGTTCATCTGTCGGTAGACACTTCGGTTGGTTCCCTAGCTTGGTGACTATAAATAATGTTCCAGTAAACGTAGAGGTGCAAGTATCTTTTCAAATTAGTGTTTTGGGGCTTTGGGGGTAAATACCCACTAGTAGGATTGTTGGATCATAGAGTAGTTCTACTTTTAATTTTTTGAGGAACCTCCATACTGTTTCCACAGTGGCTGCTCCAATTTACTTTCCCATCAACAGTACAAGAGGGCTCCTTTTTCTCCACATCCTCACCAACACTCGCTGTTTCCTGTCCTGTTGGTTCTAGTGATTCTGACCAGTATCAGGTAACACCTCATCGAGGTTGTGATTTGTATTTCCGCGATAATGAGCATCTCTGTCTGCTGGTCATCTGGATGTCTTCTTTGAAAAAGTGTCTATTCAGGTCCTCTGCCCATTTTTTAATTGGATTCTTCATTTTTTTGGCATTGACTTTTAGAAGTTCTTTATATATTTTGGATATTAACCCCTTTTCAGTTAGATCACTTGCAAATATCTTCTCCCATTCTGTTGGGTTGCCTTTTCGTATTGCTGAAGGTATCCTTTGATGTACGTAGTCTTTTGTTTTGGTGCAGTCCCAACAATTCTTTAGCTTTTGTTTCCCTTACCTGAGGGCACATATCTAGAAAAAGGTTGCGATGGCCAGTGCCAAAGAGATTACTGCCTGTGTTTTCCTATAGGAGTTTTATGGTTTCAGGTCTCCCAGTTAGGTCTTTAATCCTTTTCAGGTTTTTTTTTTATGTGCAAGAAAGTTTCATTGTTTTGCGTGTGGCTGTCCAAATTTCCCATCACCATTTGCTGAAGAGACTGCCTTTTTCCCAATGTATATTCTTTCCTGCTTTGTGGAAGATTGATTGACCATATGGTCCTGGGTCTATTTCTGGACTCTCTATCCTGTTCCACTGATCTCTGTGTCTGTGTTTGTGCCAGTACCATACTATCATGATCACTACAGCTTGGTAATATGGTTTGAAATCAGGGAGTATGATATCTCCCACTTTGTTCTTCCTTCTCAAGATGACTTTGGCATTCAGGGTATTCTCTGATTCCATATAAAGCTTGTGATTATTTATTCCAGTTCTGTGAAAAATTTTGTTGGTATTTTGATGGGGATTGTGTTGAATCTGTAGATGGCTTCAGGTAGCATAGACATTTTTAGCAGTATTAGTTCTCCAATCCATGGGCCTGGTGTATCTCTACATTTGCTTATATCGCCTCCAGTTTCCTTCCTCATTTCTTACAGTTTTCAGAGTACAGGTCTTTCACCTCCTTGATTAAGTTTGTTTCTGGGTATTTCATTCTTCTTGGTGCACCTCTTAATAGGATTATTTTCTTAACCTTGGTGAGCTTTGAAAAACCTTCATGTGTGGGTTCTCCCCACAGAGATTTTGCCTTAATTGGACAGGTATAGAGCCTGGGCATCAACTGTAATGTGCAGCCAGGGTTGAGAACCCCTGGGCTACATGAGGAGGCAGACATGGAAAGTGGTAGGGGTGGCTCAGTGCGCCATGGTCTGGGTCATCCCCGTGGGCCAAGGAAAACCATAGTGGGGACACCTGACCCAGATACTATGGGTCAGAAAGTGTCAGAGGAAGTAACCGTGAGAGAGGGCCACTTGAGGCCTCTCCCTGAGCAAGTGTGTTTAAGGGGAGTCTCCCTTCCCATCGTGCCGCTTTGATTCACAGCTGCTGGTTGGTCCTGCCTGAGCCAGTTAGGGTCAGACTGGGTCTCCTGAGGGTAAGGGGCCAGGCACCAGGTACGAAGGTTTTCATACCCTACAGGAGGTGTCTGTTCTCTGCCTGGATCCGTGGTCAGCAGCGAAGCCCGTGTCTCCAGGAGGGGCTGATCAGGAGTGGCTATCAGGAAGACGGGGTCTGGCTGGCTTGACGAGCCCCGCTTCTTGGCATAACTCTCCATAACCCAGCATAATTTTTAGGGTGAGCGTTGGGGTCTGGAACACAGAACTCCTCATTAATATTGCAGCTGCATCACAAATCAAACAGACTTGATGTGCTGAATTAGGGATTGAGAAGTATTCATTACCTTGCTTTTGATGGCTAATCTCATTCTGGTTCCAAACAAGCAACTGGCAGAGAGTTCTTAGAATATAACCTAGCCGTGGAGATCGAGTCTATATAATACAGAGTATATCCAAGGTATTAATCCGAGCTGCTGAAGGAAGTGGGTATAAAATATATATCTTTATTTTAAAATCCTTATTTGGCCTAGCTATATCAGTGAAAAAGTGTCAGACTTGTGATTTATAAATCTCTACAATCTGAACGTCTGAGTAGACACTATTCCTGCAGGAGAGAATTTATCTTCCTATAGGATGCATCTCCAGTCTGAAACCTTGTCCGTCACTTGCTTTAAGTAAGTACGGTCATTACACGTGATTTATAGCTTCTCAAGCTGTTTTTCAAATGTTAGGTCTGGATTTCCAAGGATGACGAAGTCTGCGTGATACTACAGTGGTGGATACGTGACATGGCGCACTTGTCAAAACCCACAGAGCTGTGAATCACGAAGACTTGTCCATAATGTCTGCACATTTGTAAAAGACCATTTACAAATTTAAGTTTACAAGTTTAAATTTACGAGTTTAAGGGGGTCCCGGGATGGAATCCAGAAGTCTTGAAACTACCTCTCTGAAGCCGGTGGGGGAAACGTTGCTGACCTAAGTAGCCTCAGAAGTGAATGGAAGTCTGTGCACAGCCCTGCGGTCTACTCGATAATGTTGCTCCCTTCCAATGCTCCTGCTCCTGTGCCCTGGAACTGAGCGATTAACCAACCAGATGGATGACCGTGACCAGGGCCGGGTTTCCTGCTGCTGGAGTACGGGCTTGTATACGCAAGACGAGTGTGTGTGTGGTACCGGGCTAGACCGGAGACATCGGCACGAACTCGGGTTTGGTTCAATGTGGACACAGCTGATGGCACACTTGTGCAGACGTGGGTCCGTACACGGGGCAGTGTGCACACGTGCTTCCTTGCCGTCAGCTGAGTCTGGAAGCAGCAGCAGCAGCACACAGTCCTGTCCCCACCCC
Source organism: Prionailurus bengalensis (assembly GCF_016509475.1). NCBI lineage: Eukaryota > Metazoa > Chordata > Mammalia > Carnivora > Felidae > Prionailurus > Prionailurus bengalensis. Next base: position 908,357 of record NC_057346.1, read on the forward strand.
CTTTCTTACACAGACAGTAGCGCGTCGCGCACGCTGTTCTGTCCCTTGCTTTCTCACTGATCAATGTAACCTACGTACTTCCTCTATCAGCACTGAAGGCCGCGAGTGTTTTCACAGCTGCACGATGTTGTGTTGTATGCACACCCCGTCGTTGGTGCAACGGCCCCGATCGGTGGACGTGTGCCCTTCCCAGTCTCGGGCCATTTCCCGGTGATGCTGCAGCAAACGCACTGGTCCGTGCAGGACCCTGTTCGTGTGCAGGTGCGTCTGTCGGACAGAGTCCTCCAGGTGAGAACGCCGAATCACTGGGCATGTGCCCTTGTAGTGTGATCAGTACAGACAAGTTTCAGAGCACGGAAGTTCCACTTTTATGCACCTGCCAGTAACAGGTGAGAGTGTCGGTTTTGCACCCACCTTACCAACAGAGCCTCACGTCTTCCTCGCGGCATTTCGGCACCTCGTTCGGTAAGAAATGGTATCTCTGTGATCCTAATTTGCATGTCACTTGTTATGAATCAGGCTGAGCATCTTCCAGATATTTAAGACCCATTTGTGTTTGTTTTACGCTGAATTGTCCTCTGGGTCGTTTTCCCATTCTGTTGAGTCAGTGGTTTCTTGCTCTGGGTTTTTTTTTTCTCCCCATGAATACAAAGGAATTCTTTATGGAAAATTAGCCCTCTGTCTCTGACAAAAGTCACAGAAAATTTCCCCCATTTATCACTAGTCTTCTGACTTTGCATAAGATGCTATGTTAACATGTGAATATCTGTTTTTACAGGTGTATTTATTAATCCCTTAACCTTTACTTAGGAGAGAATATGCCAATGTGCTCTAGACCTGTAGACCCTTTGGAACATCACGTCAGCCCCTGGGCTCATGTGGGATTCACCCACCCTTTGGGGACGGAGGCATCTCACTGAGGTGTCTGGGTCCTCCTCACCAGGTCCTACCAGCTGTGAATCTGTAACTCACCGGAAGAGTGATTCACGCCACGCCTCTGTTCACCAGACCTAGAGATTTGGTGTTTTGTTTTGTTGTTTGTTGTTACGTGGATCAGGCAGGACCTGCCTGGGCTGCCGTTTCATTTGGCCGCAGGGAACTCACTTAGTCCCTGGCTGCTCCTGTAGGTTGGACGGTTCTGACGATGAGCCCGACCCTGCTGCCAACTTCTGTCGTGACACTTGCTGTGCATCTGACACTTCTCGCCTCTGCCCTGGGATCGTCCTCCCTGTGGGAATCAGGGCGCTCGCTTCAAGTGCGGTCATTCCCGAGAGCCACTCTGGCCCTACGCGAGGCTCCGGTCCTTGGCTTGCTGCTACTTCTCAGGGTTTTGTTGAATGGTGTCTTCCTGCCCTTCAAGGGACATAGCCGGGAGAAGAGTGAGCAGCTCACCAGCCCTCCCCCCCGCGCCCCCCCCCCCCCCAAGGTCTTTGACTCGTTTCCTTCCCGTTACACCAGGGAATCACTAGCATATCAAGGGCAATGAGCCCGGGTCAGCTGGGCCGGACCCCATGGGCAGGTCCGTGTCTTTGCAGCCCCGGGGCTGGCAGCTGAGACTTGGCTAAGACTTGACTTTACAATTGCTTCAGAACGTACACAGTTCATTCAGGGTACAAGCTGGTGCGCGTAGACAAACGCCTCAACCTACCTCCCCCCTCCCCGTTAATCACAGAGGTGAAGCCTAAGTTCGGTACCCTCAGCAGTGTTCACACAGTCAACGAATTCGTCAAGTCGTCCGAATATAGAAGCGTGGTAGACACCTTTCTTTTCTTTTTTAAAGTTTATTTATTTATTTGGTGAGCGGGCGAGCAAGGGAGGGACAGAGAGAGAATCCCAAGCAGGCTCCACACCCAGAGCCCGACACGGGGCTCGAACTCACAACCCTGGGAGCACGACCGGAGCAGAAATGAAGAGTCAGTTGCTGCACCCACTGAGCCAGCCAGGCACCCCAGGAAGCTGCCTTTCATATCGCTTTAGGCTGAAAGAAGGAAAGCCCAGGTCATCGCTCAAGGGTCCACCTATGTCCATAAAAGGAATTTCTTAGTCAACTGCAGAAATATAATATGGTTCCTGCTATTTTCATGGCTTTCTGCATTGCTGGGCCTGTGAGAAACTGTACCGTAGCAGGCCTGGGCAGGAGCGGGCCCAGCAGCACAGCGCTTACTATAAAAACAGCACATTTGGAATGGCTCCCAGCTGCCGGATCCAGCCCAGCGATGGCAGGATCTCCGGTAACCTCACCCGCATTGACTGTCTTAGTCTAACCTAAAGGTTCCGTCTTTACGCCATCAGAGCACCGCTAAGCTCTTCTTTCTTTCCTATCGTAAACTGGCAAAAATCATCTCCCATCGGTTTGACTCCGTAGCCGACCACGCAGGGCGAGCTGGGCTCTGGGTTTGGCCACGGCTTGTCACGCGGTGGAGGGACAGGGCACACGCAGAACTGGTCACACAGGTGATGTGGTTGTACGGCCTGCAAGCCAGCAGGTGAGATAGTTCGTGAGAAGGGAGGCCGGGCAACGTCCTCTAGCAAGGGAGGCTCACGATACGTTGGAGACACGTTTCAGTTCTTTGGCAACATGCTTGCCCGGAGCTCTTTCACTTCTTAGAACTGGGGAATCTGAATTCGACTAATGCAGCAACCAGCAAGATCAGCTTCGAGTCTGGCTTCATCCACCTCAGCCCAGTCGCTGGAAGACACATATTTCCCTTTCAGGGCCATCATAGAAAGGCTCTTGTTCTCAGCTGGCCCGTGGCCAACAATTTAGGACTCCAGCAGCCACTACCCACTCCCATAGATGAATTCCTTGTGGCTTTCATACTGTTCTCTGTGGGTCACTGCCGCTTTCTCCATAGTGTTGCCTTTCATGAGCACTCGAGACGCGTTTCTGGTTAATAGCTCGCCACTGTGTGCCCAGAGTTCTGTCCTTTATACTAGTTGGACGTTTCCTGCTGTCCCTAGAGTCCAAAGGAGGACTCCCAGATTCGAGTGATTTCCTGAAAGCCTGCTGCCTGTAGCTGCTCCTGTCCTTGGTTTCTTGTTATCGGCAGCAAAAACAAATTGAAGCTATTTTCTGCAGAAAACAGATTAAAACATAGATACTTTTTAAATAAAAAATATATATATAATATAAAATATACATCGAGTAGGTCACAGACTGCAGGAGCCAGACCACCAGAGTTAGAGGCTGCCGCTGAGCTGGGAATTATGCCCAAATGTGCCCTAGAGGGGGTGTGCTGGGCACACACTGCCACCTCCATGGCTCACCCAGCTTGGACCAGGACACAAAGTGTCTGTCACTGCTGCCCCTGTGAAGTGGCCACAGCAGCCACCTCCGTGGCCACTTGTGCCAGAACGGAGTCAGAGTGGTCTCTTTTTTTGTGTGTCGCTGGTTTCCAACTCAGAGTCCTGGGGAGGACTTCTACTGGGAACACTTTGGCCACACGCCTCCTCTCCGGACACACGATAGACCCGGAAAGCAGATATCCAGCACTCCAGCTTCCGTGGTGCACACGGGGCTTCTGCGAATACAGCACCTGCTGCTCAGAGTCTGGAAAGCCGAAAGGAATAGTGTATGTCCAGCTCGGCTTATGAGATCGATTGACATTTACAAAAAGAAGAAATTTGTCTTTCAAACTCCTCGATGTTAAGAAAAGGGCACTTAAAGTCTCCACTTTAGGGGCGCCTGGGTGGCTCAGTAGGTTGAGCATCCTACCTTGGCTCAGGTCATGATCTCACAGTTTGTGGGTTCAAGCCCCATGTCGGGCTCTGTACTGACAGCTCAGAGCCTGCAGCCTGCTTTGGATTCTGCGTCTCTCTCTCTCTGCCCCTCCCCCACTCACACGCCCTCTCTCTTATAAATACACATTAAAAACATTTTATAAAGTCTCCATTTTATTTACTGGTCTACAGTGCATTTTTGCTTGTCTTTCTGTATTTTCCCCAAATACGACAATAGGGGTTAGGAAGATTCTAAATATCAAATTATTAAATTTTATTCTGTCTTTGTACTTTACTGATCTACAGAACATATCCTGTTTTCAAGTATTAGATTTTACACAGATTAATTCAAAATGTTTTTTATTTCTTATATGTTAAAATGTTTGAAAAACAGCAGTTATAAAATAAAGTGATAGAAACAGACTCTTTAAAGAAAGGTTTACTCTTGATATTTGTTGGTACAATATCCTAAGCCTTCCTGAGTTCATTTTGCTTTGTTTTATTTTAGGTAGAGCTGACCGTGGTCCCATCTCTGCGCAGGAAATTGGACTTAGCGAGTGGCAGTCACAGCCACATGGCGAGTCCTTAAGTAACAGTCTGTTTCTAACACTGAACCTCTAGACATCACACCAAGCCTGACGATGTGAGAGAAAGAGCCAGATCGAAGCCCATTTGGGAAAAGAAAGAAAATAATCTCAAACTGCTGCTTTGATGTCACATTAGGCCATTAATATGCATCACGTGTGTTTAAGTTAAAACTTTTGCCCGGTGCTGGTATGACTTCATTGCATGCCTACAAGGCCCAGCATTAAGTTACTGTGCTTTCGGACAGGAAATGTGACTTGGGCCATTGTTACTGATGAGGCTCAGAGTCCGGTCCCCAGTCCTGCGTTCTCTGCACTTTCCACCGGCCTGACTGCCTGTTGCTTGTAAACGATGTATTCGGTGGACGTGGGAACCATACATCTGCCCAGAGATGGTTCTACTTGGGCCTATCTGCTCTCTTCCTGGATGCTGCCTTTTGATTCCCTAGGGTCTTGATTTCCTAGAATAGAGCATACAGAGTTTCGTGACCAGTCCTTCCGGCCCCACCTGGTCTCATGTTGGGGGCTGTGGGAGTGGTTGTTAGCTTTTAACAGTAGAGTTGATCCTTGAGCCACACAGTTCACACTGTGTTAATCCAGTTACATGCAGATTTTTTGATACATACAGTACCATAAATGTATTTCCCTTGTGATTCTTAATAACATTTTCTTTTCTCTAGTCGAGTTTGGATTAAGAATATGGTGTATGATACATGTAACATATAAAATATGGGTTAATTGATCGTATATGTTATTGTTAAGGCTTCTGGTTAGCAGTAGGCTATTCGTGGTTAAGTTCTGGGGGGAGTCCAGAGTTAGACGTGGGTTTTCGACTGGGTGGGGGCTGATGCCTTCCCAACCCCCACATTATTTAAGGGTCAACTATATCCACCCTTCAGACCATCATCTCTCTTCATATTCCAAGTATTTTTAGAACGTGGTCCTAGTTTTAGATTTTAGAAAGTTTCCCCTTGAGATTTTCTCAAGTTTTGTGCAAAAACTGGAGGAGGAGGGCTTAACGATGATATGAAGGGGTGTCGTGAGCTGTGTTCACCCCTAGCCAAGGGGGGAAACGCAGCAGTTGCCTAGCAGTCTGCAGCAGAGATCAGCTCAGGCTCTCACCTCTTGTCTCCACGGGAAAGAGGGCAAGGCAGCTGGGCGTCCTCAGAAAGGAGATGGAGGGGTGACCAGCAGTGCTGCAGAGAGCACAGGGCTGCGTAAACAGCGTCAGGGCAGGGGTGCTAACTGGGACAGACTAGTGTGGCTGTGTGAGAACTGACAGTGTCAGGAAAGGCACACCCAATACGAGACAGCCAGCATGATCTGAAACTATGAGCGTCACCCACAGTATTTAGGTATTTATAGACACATTTTTAAGAAAGAAAAGAAAGAGAATTCTTCACAGTTTGGCACAGTTTTAGTCCTCAAGGGCGCCTAAGAAAAGAGGCACCCTTTAAAAGTTACTGTGAGCTTTAGATGAGCCTCTTGTTGTTAACATACATAGGGGACTGAAGGACACTCATTAAGGGCAGAAGGACACACATGGGGACAGAAGGACAGAAGGGACAGAAGGACACATGGCGACAGAAAGACACATGGGGACAGAGGGACACACAGGGGACAGGACACAGAGGAGACAGAAGGACATGTGGGGGCAGGACACACATGGGGACAGAAGGACACACAGGGCAGAAGGACACTCATAGGAGAGCAAAGGACACACAGGGGACAGAAGGACAACATGGGGACAGAAGGACACATATTGGTAGGATGGGACAGGACAAGGTGGGAGGTGGGGTGGAGAGAACTAGAATGATGAAGACCAACACAGCCAAGGTCACAGTTACCCAGCTCTCCTGACTGAGATCAACAGGTTAGGGTGGAGAATCTGCAACTTCCCCGAAACAACGTCAAGGAAAAGGAAAGTAGGGAAAGTGAACGCGTGTCCTCAGGGATTTGGAGCCATGACCCTATGCGTTTCCTCCGGTGAAATAAGGTCAGTCAGTCATGCTCCTTTTTGCTTCAGAAAAGGCATTTTCGTCTGTGTGTGTTGCAAGAACACTAGCTGTGAATTTAAGAAACTAGGAGGGGAGTGGGGACCAGAAAGGTTTCTAGCCTGCTCGTCCTGCGCTCGGAATCCCAGGTATTTGAGGTATCACCCCAACGAAACAAGGCTGCTTTTCTCATGACCTTTAAACATGTCAGAAAATGTTTTGAGAAATGACAGCATTGTTAAATAAACATATAGCCTCCTCCCAAGAAGGCAGCACTTACTTGAATATTTAAGTTAAAATTTAAACATCTGTAACCGAATGAATGTTGTCGATGAGGTTAAGCACGAATTCCTTCCTTTGAAAAGTGAAAAATCATACCTGGGCCTCTGCGGTCATTGAAACTAATAGCGCCCAGTTCCCGTACCGCCCAGGGCTCCTTCTGCATAGGAACAGGTGGAGGAGGATGGGGTCGATCGAGATAAAAATCTCTTCCATGAATGTAAGTGATATGACCGTTTCTGAATTCCCACAGTAATTTAGACGTACTGTCAGCGTGGGTTAGAAATGGGGAGGAGAGGATGGTGGATGTAAAATGCTTTAATTTCCAGCTGTTTGCCTCAGAATCTAGCTGAGTAGCTTGGATGCATAGACGGTCACACGAAGGAGACGTTCACCTGCTGGCTTGCCATGCCTCTTCCTTTAGGTTGATCTTCCTCTCTGGTGTCCCCCACAGGGCCTTGCATGGGCCACGGGACAATTCACGTGCTTGGAAGATTTCCCTGGTGACCGTTGGAGAGACGCGGGCGTCCTACAGCTTTGCCTCTGAGTGCCAGGACCGTGCTGACGCAGGGACAGCAGAGCAGGCCCTGACCTAAGGAGCTCCCCGTCTCTGGGGAGGCAGCGCCACAGGTGAGTTGAGCCCGCAAACTCCGTGTCCCAGGGGGACGTGTGCAGAGATGTGTGTCTCGGGCTCAGAGAAGGACATCGGAGTGCACCGCTGGCAGGTGCCCAGGAGTGCAGATATGCGAACCAGGCCACGCCCGGGGACTGGGTGACTGTGCCCACAGCCCTGTGCCGGCCCCCCCACCCCCAACCCCCGGGCACAGCGCCCAGCTCCCCTCTCCCCTCCCCCTCCGGGACAGAGCGCTCACCTGCCCTCCCCCCGCTCCAGGGCACAGCACTCATCTGCCCTCCCCCTCCAACGCCAGGGCACAGCGCCCAGCTGCTCGCAGCCCTGCACCGGGCATCCCCAACTACCCTCGCACCGGGCAGAGTGTCCAGCTGCACTACCCCCACCCAGGGCGCCTGGTCGAGGGCTGGCCCCTGTCGGGGAAATGTGGCCGGCAGAGCGTGACCGCCCTCAAACAAGGTGGAGATGCTGCTGTCCCGGACGGTGCCAGCCGCGCCCGCGTCTGTTCCCGGGGCAGGCCGCGGGAGACCCCTCTTTGCTGACCACCTTTCCCACTGTCTCCCGGCCGCACACCTAGGGCGCGCGACCACTTTCCCACGGAAGCAGCCCAGGGTGTGGAGGAAGCACTACTGCCCTGGGTGGCCCCGCGGGTGGGCGGAGCACCTGGGTGAGTGGGGAGAGCACTAGGCAGGAGTGGGCGGGGCATCCAGGTGGTGGGTGGGACCTGGACAAGGTGGGCGGGCACTCAGGGGAAGACGGGACCTCAGGCTGGGTGGGCGGGGCACCTGGGGGGCGGAGGGCCACCTAGGCAGGAGTGGGCGGGGCACATAGGTGGTGGGCGGGGCTTCTGGGTGATGACAGGGCCCTGGGCAGGAATGGGTGGGACATCCAGGTGGTGGGCGGGGTCTGGGCAGAGTGGGCGGGGCCTGCGCTCTGACACCTGCTCCCAGGGCTTGCACAAAGTGGCTGGCCCGCTGCGCAAGAGGGCGTTGTAGCTGCTGACCGCTCCATCCTACTCCGTGCGTTCTTTGCCAAAGTGAACTCTGGAGACTCGATTTCATTATCCACGAAATGGGGTGAATGAGCCTTACAATTTAGGGCTGTTTGAGGGTTAAAAGAAAGATGTATCTAAATTACTGGTGTGCCTAGCACTGGTAGGTTCTCATTGGCATTAATTTCTTTCCAAACCCCATCTGATTCAACCCCCGGCTGCTGAGCGTCCACTAGCTTCCAGGCACTGGAGACACAGTGTAAAATAACACTCAAGAAGCCTGTGCAGGAGAGAGGAGGGACCAGTAGGTGGCCGCGGGGAGAGCTGTGATGGCAGAATTGCTCCCGGGCCACTTGAGAGAGGCCTCTAGGCCAGGTTCAAGGTGTCAGGAGGGCTCCCCGCAAGAAGAAAAAACAGAAGGCCATGGACGAGTGGAGAGGGCTGTGGAGGGAGGCAGGCTTGCAGTGGGTCGGAGGCGGGCTGAGCAGGAGGACCAGGGCGCTGGTAGGAGCTCACACCCGTTGGAAAGGTGCGGCTGGAGGCCGTATTGAGGAAGCCCTCAAAGAATAACCAGTGAATAGTCTAAAGCAGAGTCCGATTTGAACTCTAGGAAGGTTCTTAGAGTCCCTGGATCAGGTCCATGCAAGTGCAGTTTAACACCAGGTTCGCCATTAGCGGCTTCCCTGGCCAAATGAAGAATTCTTCCAGAGCGTTGAAAAGACCATTTGGAATTTTTCAGGTCAGGCCCTGTAATCCTGAGTTCACAAGTGACAGCAAGGATTTGTTAGTTTTTTCTCTACAAGCCAGTTTGAGCTGGTTTATAGTATCTCCTCTACAAACCAACCGTGGTTCCACCGTGAACTGTTATCACTCAGGCGGGAAAAGAAGTAAAAGTTTTATACCTGCTCAACTGCCTCTGTGTAAATTTGGTTTCTCACTCTCCTCCACGCTCCTTACTGCTGAGTTCCAGAGGCCAGGAGGCAATGAAAGGTGCTACCCGCCTTGCATAAGACCAGTCCCTCCCTAAAGATGTTCTGGAGAGAAAGCCGAACAGGGTGGGGTTGGGCCGGGCTGAGGCTTCGGGCTGGGATTTGAGCCCTGGCTTGGTGGGTTAGAAGCCCTAAGTAAGCCGGGTTGCTCCTCTCCCTTTGTTTCCTGTTAGATGATACGTGGATGGTCGGTTGGTTGGTTTTGTTTTGATTTCAGTGATTCGCCCCTGAATATTGCTTTTGAAACAGCAGTTTTCAGGATTAGCTAATAACCATGCTGTCGCCCTTGTTTAGACCCAGTGAACAGTGATTTGATCCCACGCTGCTCAGCACAGGCTTTGGGCCCTGTGGGCCTAGCCCTGGCCTTGCATGGGGAGGGTGACTGAGCAGGTTTGGGGATGAACTATTTGGTTTCTCCAGGTTGGGGGAGGGTGTTGCAAGAGATTGAGTCTTGTCAACATCAGATCCATTTTCTTTCCACCTGGTTGATTACATAGGACACAGTGAAGATCTGGAATTTACCCTGAGCTGTTCCTCATTTGTTGCATGATCTGGGGGTTACTCGTTCAGTTCCCTAAGGCTGAATTATAAAATGAGAGTTTGAGGGGCGCCTGGGTGGCTCAGTCGGCCGAGCGTCTGACTTCAGCTCAGGTCATGATCTTGTGGTTCATGAGCTCAAGCCCTAGGTCAGGCTCTGTGCTGACAGCTCAGATCCCAGAACCTGCTTTGGATTCTGTGTCTCTCTCTCTGCTCCTCCCCCGCTCATGCTCGCTCTCTCTCTCTCTCTCTCTCTCTCTCTCCCCCTCAAAAATAAACATTAAAAAATTAAAATGCGAGTTTGACCAAATGCTGGAAGTTTTCCTTCCTGATCTAGGCGGTGCGGGTCATCGGAGCGGTCATTGTCACATCCTTGCACGTGAGGGCAGAGCATGAAACTAATCCAATGACCCCTCCTCCTCAAACACCTGTTTACATCTACATACTTGCCTGTCAGGCCTTCTTGTCATTGGAAATTGATTTCTAAGTGAAATTTTAAATCTTGTCAAATTGACAGGATTACATCAAGTTGACCACGGTAATGTTGGAGATGGCAAAGTGTTTGACTAACGAGAACTGAGCTGGATGAAAATACCTGAAAACAAGGCAACATCAGCCAGGGTGGTGATGAGGTAAGTGCTTTAATTAGCAACTGATTTCATGCAGACCTTGGGGAAAATTTCAAGAAGCCTTTTTATGTTTTTATACAAAGGATCCTCTCTGTGATGATGTTGGGAAGGGCAAATATGATGAAGGTTTTCAGAGAGTGATGCCAATAATACAGTAAATTCTTGACTCTTTGGAATTCTAAACTAAGAGACAAGGTACTTATTTTTATTTCATTGTGTTTTTCAAAATAAAATGCAAAAATACTTATTTTTCTGTGAAATTTGGTTTCCTGTTAGAGTTCATTTTAGATGGCTGCTTTTGGATATCAGTATCTCCTGTATTTGCTAATTTTCCATGTTACTTTATTTTTAAAAATTTTTTAATGTTTGTTTATTTTTGTGCACACAAGAGAGAGAAAGCATGAGCAGGGGAGGGGCAGAGAGAGAGGGAGACACAGAATCCGAAGCAGGCTCCAGGCTCTGAGCTGTCAGCACAGAGCCTGACACGGGGCTCGAACTCATGAGCTGTGAGATCATGACCTGAGCTAAAGATGGGCGCTTAACCGACTGAGCCACCCAGATGCCCCTTTTCCATCTTATTTCAAAAAGAATATAAGATATCTAACATTCTTCATTGACTATCAATATATTTTAAGTTCTTTCCCACCAAAGGGATCCATTTCCTAATACCTCTCTCATGATCCTCATCTTTAAAATCTATTTTGGGGGCACCTGGGTGGCGCAGTCGGTTAAGCGTCCGACTTCAGCCAGGTCACGATCTCTCGGTCCGTGAGGTCGAGCCCCGCGTCAGGCTCTGGGCTGATGGCTCGGAGCCTGGAGCCTGTTTCCGATTCTGTGTCTCCCTCTCTCTCTGCCCCTCCCCCGTTCATGCTCTGTCTCTCTCTGTCCCAAAAATAAATTAAAAAAACGTTGAAAAAAAAAATTTAAAATCTATTTTGCCTACTAATTTGCATTTTTAATTGGTAAATTTCCCACATTAAATAAGACAGTGTGTGTGTGTGTGTGTATATATATATATATGTATATATATAATTTATTTTAGAAATTATATATTTAAATTATATGTATAAATTTTGTACGTGTTATATATACGGCTATCAGTCATGGACGTGACAATTTTATGTGTTTTTTATATATAAATATGTGTGTATTTAACAGTTTTATATACTCACATCTGATTAGCACTACACATAGTTGCTATGATCATAGCTAAAAGTCGAGGTGTGGGGCTCAGTCTGTGGGGCATGTGACTCTTATTCTCAGGGTTGTGAGTGCAAGTCCCACATTGGGCACAGAGGCATGGAGGCTGGGGAAGGGAAGGGCTTCCGGGATGGGTGGTATCCAGGGATTGGTCAGGACATGGGAGCCAAGCTGTGAGGAGGGGGAGACTCCAGGAGGAGTGACTGACCTACCGAGTAATAAGCCTCAGTCTTTGCAGGTCTAGGGAGCACATTCTGAATTCACGTTCCCTGGTTTGGGAGTCCATTCAGGCCAGAGTTTTGGTGAGAACAGGGAAGGGAAGAGGGACTATAGGAAACATGCTGTACTTTATTTTATTTTATTTTATTTTATTTTATTTTATTTTATTTTTAATGTTTATTATTTTTGAGAGAGAGACAGAGTGCGAGTGGGGTAGGGGCAGAGAGAGAGGGAGACACAGAATCTGAAACAGGCTCCGGGCTCTGAGCTGTCAGCACAGAGCCCGATGCGGGGCTCGAACTCACCGCGAGATTATGACTTGAGCCGAAGCTGGACACTCAACCGATGAGCCCCCCAGGCTCACTGGGAAACGTGCCATATTTAAATAGATGGGGAACAGAAGGTGAGGAGTAACAACTAATGCTTATTTTTTGTCTCCCTTCACATTCTCAGGGGAGACTGAGCGTATGAATTTATGCAAAGTTGTTTTCCTTCATCTTTCTCTTCTGTCCAGATCTGCTTTCTCTCTTCTTACATCAGTGAGCTGGGCGGTATCGTGCATGGTGGTGATGATGACAGGTTGATTAGTAGGGCCAGACCAAGTGTGAAATCGTTCACACCACTGCTCTGTTTCCAGGAGCCACGGTGAGAAGACAGTAAGTACCATTTAAAATGTTTAGTTAGGGGCCCCTGGCCGGCTCAGTCAGTGGAGTGCGGGACCCTTGATCTTGGGGTTGTGCATTCGAGCCCTGCGTTGGATGTAGAGATTACTTTATTTTTAAGTAATATTGACACCTGTAACATCACTTAGAGCATAGAAAGAATAAAACGAAAATCACCTAATAATTCCACCTTTCCTCGGGCACCTGGGTGGCTCCAGTTGGTTGAGCATCCGACTTCGGCTCAGATCATGATCTCGTGGTTCGTGAGCTTGAGTCCTGCATCGGGCTATGTGCTGACAGCTCGGAGCCTGGAGCCTACTTTGGATTCTGTGTCTCCCTCTCTCTCTGCCCCTCCCAGCTCATTCTCTGTCTCTGCCTCTGTCTCTATCTCTCTCTCTCTGTCTCTCTCTTCTCTCTCTCTCAAAAATAAACATTTAAAAAAATCATTAATTCCACCTTCCCTAAACTACAATCCATGTTATCATCTTGGTGTATTTTCTTTTTTTTTTTTTTTGTATGCCTTTTGCTTCTTTTTAAAATTTTGTATCTTTTTCTTTCACTTATTCTATCAAAAACATACTTTCATATTGTAATATGGTCAGAGGGCTCATAATGTCATGGCTGAAAAAATCATAGTTTCCTTATGTTATTAGTAGACATTTAGATGGCTTGGATTTTTTTGGTTCTGTCTCTTTAAGATATTATTTTGTGTAAAATTTTTCTTGTTAATGTTTATTTATTTTTGAGAGAGAAGGAGAGAGTGAGCAGGGGAGGGCCAGAGAGAAAGGGAGACACAGAATGTGAAGCGGGCTCCAGGCTCCGAGCTGTCAGCACAGAGCCTGACGCGGGCAGGGCTCAAACCTACAAACCGTGAGATGGTGACCTGAGTTAAAGTTGGACGCTTAACCGACTGAGTCACCCAGGCTCAAGATACTGATTTTATGGGCTTTTAAGGAGTATTGTTTATTATGAAGTGGGAGAAAAAAGTGATTTTATTACCCATTCTAAACGAGCACTAACTGAAGAAGATGCCGTGTTAGGCACTGAGAGTAAAAGCCTCCCAGGACAGGCCCACCTGTTCTCTGCTCGTCGCGCAAGTAATGCCAGACCGGTGTGAGACTGACCCCAGCTAATCCATGACAGTCAGGGACCAGAGCTCTGCAAACCAGAGGCTGGTCACAGCATCGCACCTGTGAGGCCGGCAAGCCACTGCCGTACACACCTGTACAGCTGGGGGTCAGGCAATCCCTGCACATGTCCCTGAAGTTCATATTTCCCCAGCTTCTAGAGAAGAGTATGTTGGAGGGGGGGAAGGAACCATGTGGGGTGTTGACTAGCTTGATGTGATCATTTTGCAGTGTAGACGCATATCACAACACCGAGTTGTGTGCCTTCATGTATGGAAATGATTTTTGTCACGTAGACCTCAATAAAGAAAACAAATGAGCTTTACGCTTTGTTTCGAAGAGACTGCACGCTCTCTTGCTTAACGAGCCGTCAGCTCGGCTTTTCGTTCGGTGGCTTCTCCCTTTCAACAGCGGTATCGAGGATGAAAAGAAAAACAAAAAGTATTCCTTTCCCTCAAGGGCGCATGACCTACACACGAAAGCCGTTACCGTGGCGTTGCCACGGGAGACGCGCCAACAGGAACCACATGAGTGCAGGGGCCTCGGAGCTTCGCAGGGGGCCCTGGAGGAAGAGCGGCCGGGCTGCCCACACCTGCCCACACCCTCCCAGCAGCAGCCACCAGAAATATTCGTCGTGTCTCATTCTGCCTTCTCCTTGCGGGATCCAGCGAGGTAATACGTGTAAACTAACGAGAGACGCGCCTGGGACACAGGGAGCGTTCTCCGCACGGCAGCCCCGGGTCACGTCTCAGCTGGCGCGGAGTGCCATCTCCCAAGCAGCACTGTGGTTCGGCCAGGTTCCCGGGGGATCAGGCAGCACAGACAGATAGAAGCTGGCTGTGCGCATCCGAGCTGCGAGGCCTCCCAGCCGCTCCAAGTTCACTTCCTTCTCATTTCAAGGTCGAATGGACTTGCAGAATTTGTCACCGTCTGCACACCGCCACTTCCCCAGGCACCAAGGCCGGGCTCTGAGCTGATCCCAGACCCTTTCCTGTACCTTGTACCTCACGTCCCTCCTTCGTTCAGCTGGTGTTTATTACAGCTGCCATCAGTCCCGGCCATGCTGGCAGGTGTGGGACCAGGGAACGGCGATCAGTCCCGACCGCCGCTGGCAGGTGCGGGACCAGGGACCGGCGATCAGTCCCGGCCGCCGCTGGCAGGTGCGGGACCTGGGCCAGGCGATCACTACCGGCCGCCGCTGGCAGGTGCGGGACCAGGGACAGGCGATCACTACCGGCCGCCGCTGGCAGGTGGGGGACCTGGGCCAGGCGATCACTACCGGCCGCCGCTGGCGGGTGGGGGACCTGGGCCAGGCGATCACTACCGGCCGCCGCTGGCGGGTGCGGGACCAGGGACCGGCGATCAGTCCCGGCCGCCGCTGGCGGGTGCGGGACCAGGGACCGGCGATCAGTCCCGGCCGCCGCTGGCGGGTGCGGGACCAGGGACCGGCGATCAGTCCCGGCCGCCGCTGGCGGGTGCGGGACCAGGGACCGGCGATCAGTCCCGGCCGCCGCTGGCGGGTGCGGGACCAGGGACCGGCGATCAGTACCGGCCGCTGCTGGCGGGTGCGGGACCAGGGACCGGCGATCAGTACCGGGCAGCACTCACCAGGGGTGGAGCTGGAACAGACAACAAGACCGAGTCTGTGTCCTGACATCATTCCCGCTCTTTGTTGTCCAGTCAGGTACACCATCTACAAACAAGAGGAAATTATACGGTCAGGTGACAATATGTACCCTGCAGAAACATGCACACGGGTTAGGAAATGGGGGGGCTTTAAGGAAACCTGACCGTACCTGTCTCCCCGCAGCATCTCTGAACCATGTCATTTTCTTCCCATCATCCAGACCCTGGATCATTGGTTCTGTACCTCTTCGTGTCATACTCGCGTCCCAGTGGACCAGCTGGACTGGCCGCGTCTTCCTCTGTGGCTGCACACAAGTGTCACAGCTCCTGCCCCACCACACATGCACCTGCTCGTTGCCCATGTGCTCCGCCCTTCCTGCCCTCACCCCCTACTGTGTCCCCGTTCCCCATCCCCGCGGGGATGCGACACCCTCCCTCCGCGGTCTTCCCTCCCCCATATGCACCACTGAAATCCCTTCTTCGTAAACCCTGAGTTCCCCTTCTTCCCCTGGTTACAGCCCGTCCTGCACACTCTTCTCCCCTTCTTTCCTGACTCCGTCCCAGTCAGGCCTTGGACCTCAGCAGCGCTTCTGTGGAGGTCCCCAGTGACACCCGCCCTGTGGGTCCGGAGGGTTGTCGTCGGCCCCACACGGTGGACAGACTCTCCCGACTTTGTTTCCAGATGCCGCAAGGTTCTTGGTTTCCCTCCTGCCTCCTGGGCTCCTCTCTCCCTCTTCCCTTGCTTTACTTCCATCCCAAAGATCGGGGTTTGGTTCCCTTGTGTGCAGTGCACTCAGGCTCTTGCTGTCAGTGCTCAGCCCTCACGCCGTCTGTGTCCAGCCCGGGACCCTCCACAAGCCCACGCTCAGGGGTCCATTTGGTCTCCAAACCCGCTTTCTCGCGTCCGCATCTTCATAGACGACGACGCTGTCCAGACGCTCAAACCAGAACCTGGAGTTGTTACTCTCTTTCCCATCCAACCCTCACATCCTTCAAGTCTTGGCTCGAGGTCACCTTCCCATTGACTCCTTTCCTGCCCTGATTCATGCTCCCGCTTTCCTGGGGTCGACGTGCTGGCGTTGACTCGGTGTCTCGGCTGGGAGCGGAGGGAGGGAGCTTAGAGGGCTCATATTCCGACTTCCCCACGAAAGTGGTCCTTACCCCCCAGGCCAAGTCCCCACTGTGAGGTCCCCCTTTGGGGATGAGGGACGTGCATGCTGCGGTGGCCTGCAGAGCGGGCGGGCCCCTGTGAGCTGGCCTCCACTTGTACTCCGCCCTCTGCGGCCCTCTGTAAGGGGACCTGTGCTGTCACCTCAGGTCTCCATTATTCATGTCAGACCCAGTGTTCGAGGATTCTTCAAGTATTTGGTCATTCCCTTTCCCCAGCACGCAGCTAGGTAAGTCCACGGCCGCTGGTCTCTGGGGCTGGGGGGATCTTTACCATGTAGATGTGGTGTTTCCTGGAGCTTCCTCTTGGGGATCGGGCTTCTCTTTTGGTCATTGGGTTCCAAGTTGGAGAACTGGTTCAGATTGAGATATTGGCCAAGAATTTGTGACTTTTTATTGAGCGGCTGGCTTTAACTTCCTTTTTATCCATCCTTGATTTCTTTTGACTGTACAGATAGAGTAGTCTGTCCTGTATAGAGACTTTCTGGCTACGCATCCATTTTGCCCGTTAGGAGGCTGTGTTCTGTTACCTCTGAGTTTTCCGTAACTCTCAGTGCGTCAGGCTTCCCTGGCCTCCCCTCTCATCTTGCCACTTGCCTTTTCCTCTTGTGATTAGGTCCTAGTCTGGTCCTTGGCTCTGTCCCCGGTCCCCCTGCGGGCAGCGCGAGCCTCTTTCTATGCTGCCAACGAGGCCCTCTGGTTTTCACAGTAAGCATTCGGTTACTCTTGGCCATTTGTTTTCTTTTTCCAAAGCCTGACTTCTGCTTCATAAGAACTGCCCGTAAGTGACTATTTCCCCCGTATTTCTTGAACACCTGCTATGTCACACCTAGTGCACATCCATCTATAAAAACCCATTCCAGGGGCGCCTGGGTGGCACAGTCGGTTGGGCGGCCGACTTCAGCCAGGTCACGATCTCCCGGTCCGTGAGTTCGAGCCCCGCGTCGGGCTCTGGGCTGACGGCTCAGAGCCTGGAGCCTGTTTCCGATTCTGTGTCTCCCTCTCTCTCTGCCCCTCCCCCGTTCATGCTCTGTCTCTCTCTGTTCCAAAAATAAATAAACGTTGGAAAAAAAAATTAAAAAAAACCCATTCCGTTTTGTTATTGGTGCCAGTTTTTACTAGTTCCACTTACTGCCTGTGCTGGACTGTGTGTGTACCCTCAACTTCCGTGGATGGGGTCCCCATTTCTGAGTGGGTGGTGGCCGGCCCAGCCCCTACCCCATCCCAGTTTTGTGGGTCCTTCGGGTACCACGCAGTGTGGGCTGGGGTCCCCAGGACGCCCACTCTGAGCCGACGGTCAGTACAGAGTAGGTAACCGGTGCAGGCTCTTGGGGTCACTTCCTATAGAGGGGAGGGGAGGAGGGCAGGAAGGACGTTTGGGTTGAGGGAGACGTTGAGCAGCAAAGCAGCGTCCCTAAAGTCAGGTGGGCCTCCGGGATCGTCCTGAGTAGGGGTGTGGGCGCAGGGCCCAATCTGGTCAGCGACCGAGGTGGCTTCTCTGGGAAGGCGGCATGGCCCTCATCACTCAGGCAGGCTGTGTGGGGCCACAATGCTCCGGCGGCTGGCCACTGAACCCTCCATCAGGTGCACACGGTCATCAGGTTTGCATTTCCGCGGTTTTGTCCAGGGACTGGGGAACAAGAAGTGCCTGTGAGCTCTTTTCTGCCGCTGTTCGTGCCTGTCTCCCTGTAAATCTGCCTTCTCTGCCTTAACGTCCCAGGGCCCCGAGGCCTGAAAGCTGCCAGCCCGGCCCCTCAGGTGTGATGGAGCCTCTCTAGCAGCTGGTTTCTCCTGGACTGCCTGGGGCATCGTGACATGGCTGTGACCTGCCTGGGGCCACCCTGATGGCACCTGTGACCTGCCTGGGGCCCATCGCGACATCAGCTGTGACCTGCCCAGGGCCATGATGACAGCGGCTGTGACCTGCCTGGGGCCACCATGATGGCACCTGTGACCTGCCTGGGGCCATCGCGACATCAGCTATGACCTGCCTGGGCTACCATGATGGCACCTGTGACCTGCCCGGGACCATGATGACAGCAGCTGTGACCTGCCCGGGGCCCATCGCGACAGCAGCTGTGACCTGCCTGGGGTCATCATGATAGCAGCTGTGACCTGCCTGGGGCCACCCTGATGGCACTTGTGACCTGCCCGGGGCCCATCGTGACAGCAGCTGTGACCTGCCTGGGGCCACCCTGATGGCACCTGTGACCTGCCCGGGGCCATGATGACAGCGGCTGTGACCTGCCTGGGGCCATGATGACAGCGGCTGTGACCTGCCTGGGGCCACCCTGATGGCACCTGTGACCTGCCCGGGGCCCATCGCGACATCAGCTGTGACCTGCCCGGGGCCATGATGACAGCGGCTGTGACCTGCCTGGGGCCACCCTGATGGCACCTGTGACCTGCCCGGGGCCCATCGCGACATCAGCTGTGACCTGCCCGGGGCCATGATGACAGCGGCTGTGACCTGCCTGGGGCCACCCTGATGGCACCTGTGACCTGCCCGGGGCCCATCGCGACATCAGCTGTGACCTGCCTGGGGCCATGATGACAGCGGCTGTGACCTGCCTGGGGCCATCATGACAGCACCTGTGACCTGCCCGGGGCCCATCGTGACAGCAGCTGTGACCTGCCCGGGTCCTGTCCATGTGCACGGTCCAGGTCTCCTCCTGTGGTTTGAACACAGCCTTCTCTGCATGTCTCCATTTTGGTAGACACGTACCCCCTTTTGGTAGACACTTGCACTTTACCTTCTAGACGTTGTCTGTGTGGTGCTTTCCGGCCCTCAGCTCCGAAACTCCTGCGCACAACCGTCAGACCGATGCCCTGGCGGCCCCTGCCTGCCTCAGCCACTAAGCTGTGAGAGGAAGGGCCTGGAAGGTGCAGAAGAAACTCTGGATTCCAGAAACCGTCGGGGGAACCCGGTCACCCCTGTCCCCATCCGGAGCACCGCCCGCCGCCCACGTCCCCGGCAGCTGGATAATAAGCATCCCGGAGCCTGTGCCTTGTGCATAAACCCCGTGAGCACAAATCACTGCTGGCAGCCGGGAGCCCGCAGGGCAGGCCGTAAATGGCGTCTGTAGCTAGAGTTCCTTCTCACGATGCTGTTTTGTGCAGTGATGACAAATACTCTTTTTTGTCCTGAAGTCAGTGGGAGGCGTTGCCTTCAAGTTGCAACCTCATTTTACCGGAGTGTCGTTTTCACAGCTGCTGTCACTTCCCGTCACCACACACTTGACCTTATTCACCTGGAATGCGCGGCCCCGGACCCCTGGACTTCCAGGCCCAGGAAGCTTGGTAAGAGTTGGCAGGCGTCAGTTGCTAGCAGTAGAGAAGCACACACGTTTGATGCAGCAAAGTGGTACCTTCTCCAGATGCCCAGCGTCGCAGGTGCATCCGGACCGCGCAGTTCGCCTGGCCTGGCCCCGCCGGCTGCCCATACCCACTGCCTCCGAACAGCAGTCCCAACCCCGTGTGGGCTGCCTTCCGAGGAAGTCTTTGCAACTCACCTTAGGATCCAGAGCATTTTTCCGTTGGAAACAGGTAGCACCTGAAGGCGGAGTCGACGGGCAGGCCCCCAGCCTCCACTGAACGTGCCACGTGGCTGATGGCCGGCCGGGATTCTGCTCCTCGTGGCCTTTGCCCCTGCGGTGCCCAGATCCCACCTGCCCCCACACGGTGCTCTTTCTCCAGCACCTTGTCCTCGTCCGCCTCAGGCTCGACACCCTCCCTTGACCCCCAGCACCCCCCAGGATGTCAAGCATCAGTTCTGCCCCCAGACAGTCTTTCTCGTCCCCGCTGCAGAGCCGTGGTCCCCCGGTCTGGCCGCATTGCCTCTGCCCCAACCCACACCTGGCAGTTGTCGGGTGGGGGTCTCTGGCTCATCACCACCACTCGGCGAGCCTTGTCTGCCTGCTTCTGCGCCTGCCGTTTCCTTGGGTTTGCGGGGGAACTCGTGGCCACAGTTCAGCACAGGCCTGCCTCCCTGCAGCCAGAGACAGAGTCGCTCGGTCCCTGGTGTTTCCACCACCTGGCATTATCGCCCACCTGCGTTGGGCCGGGTGGATAATTGTTGGGAGCATAAAGATGAGACACCCCCCCCCCCCCGACTCTTCCTCTCAAGAAGCTCTCTGGACAGAAACACCTTGATAATCATACGGGATGTAACTGTGTCTGGACGCTATCCTTGCAGGGTCCAAGGAGTAACTGGGGGCCTGGAAGTCACTAAGATCACATGGTGTTTGAGCTGCTACTTGACGTTCTCCTAGACTCCTGGACGTTCTGACGTTCTCTGGGCTCCTAGACGTTCACGAAGCGATCCCAGGGGAGAGGGCTTAGCGGCCAGTGTTTGCAAAGGCATAAAGGCTGAGAGGGGTGAGGGTGTTTGGAGAATTGCAAACAGCTTCCCGTGGTTCCAGGGCAAGGCAGGTCCACGGAGCGGCGTAAACCAGGCGGTCAGATCACGAAAGGCCTTAGCAGGCAAAATAGGAGGTGTCCCTTTCATCCCATACACGTCTATCCTAGAGCCCTGCGTCCTGCCTTATTCTTCTCTGTGGCACCCTGTGTGTAATGTCTTGATGATTTAAAAAATAGTTTTTATCGTCTCTTAGTGATAAAACCTGGGAAAATATAGGTAAAACTAAAAGTTAAATCTAATAAAATTTGCAAACACACTTCTCATTTCCATACATTTGCTGTCATTATTTTAATGTTAAGGCAAATCAGGATACACAAGAAAGTGGGCTTGTCCTCTTCCCCTTTGATTATATGAGTTTCTGTGTAATTTAAACATTTGGAGCATGGGGTTCATGTACCTTTCTAATTTAAAGGAGAGTTTATGCTTTGTTAATTAAAAACAGCAGGTAGAGGCCCTGACGTCGTTCACTTCAATTTCTTACAGATTTATTGCACAGTAAATTAGTTAATTGCAAACCTTCCAGCAATGTTTTACTCCATTGTAGGTTACTTAAAAAAAAAAAGAGAGAAAGAAAACAAGTTTGAGTTTTCCCTCTTGAGAACAATGAGTGGTTTATTTCAAAGTAGGTGAAAGGTGACGGGAAGGAAAAAAAAAAAACCCAGCTTCACAGATGCAGGGTTTAAAGTTTGCCAAGTACTTGGGGAAGGTTACGCGGACTTCAAACGGCTGGAAAGTACAATGTAACGTGAGAACACGAAGGTCCTGTTTCTCTTCCAGCCTTACTCTCTGCGGCTCCCTGCAAAACGTCCGCATAAAGAGCAGGGGTTTGCAGAAATCGCATCCCCTGGTGGAGAGCGACTGAACAGAAGGGGGAAGGAAGTGCAGTGCGTGGCGTGAACTCCGTCGTACCCGCGGACCGAGCTGCACTGTCCCCGGGGTGAACTTCACATCCCCGGGTGCATCCCAGAGTCCCTCTGCTCCGAATCATGGGGGCAACGGTCCGAAGCCCGGGACAGGCCGCGCAGAGAGCGCTTCTCGGTGGGCTGAATGCGCATTTGTGTATTTTCTGCACCTTACTCAAGGAAGACCTACTAAGTGTCAGTGACACAAACCTTGATGCCCCACGTTGTCACCCGCTGGCCAAGCACCCCAATCCGTCCCCCTTCTGTGTTGGGGCTTAACTGTCTCAGCGGGGAGAGGCCCCTGGTTTGAAATGTTTTTTGACAGGGTTTGTCGCTGGGGCACCCGGCTCGGGGCCCTGGACAGGCCAGGTTCGGACAAAATCCCAGGAAAGGAACGTGTTTCAGTGAGGCCGATGCCGGGGAGGCAGTCCACCAGCGGCTCGGAGACTGTCCCCAAAGTCCTAAGCAGGTGTCCAGGTTTAGTTGAGGAAAGTGTGGGGCAGAGCCGGGGGGTTCATGCTGGTGGGCAGCAAAGGTTGAGCCGACCGCGGTCCTGCCGGCCGGGGGTCCCTGCACCGGGGGAGCCCTGACCCCCTCCCCAACCATCCTCCCGAGTTCAGCGAGAAGCTGGGAAGAACTTAAGGAATAAGCACCGACTCGCGCCGCGGTGGCGGGGGCCGGGGGGCGGCGGCTACATCCCGTTCGGGCCTGGGGTGTCGGTGCCACGGCCAGCACGTCCCACTGCTTGGCAGAAGGATGTTTCCGCGCTGGTCGTTTTGGGGGACAGTGGCTGCAGAAGACGTCCTGCAAGCAGAGAAGTCGGCCTTTCGTGAGGGACCCTTGTCTGCGTGCGGGAGGAGGGCGACCCGGCCGTGAGACGGTGTCGTCTGCAGGGAGCCATCCCTGTGCCGGCCTCGTGGCCTCTCTCGGTGGCCTGTCCCCACCCACACACCTCTCTTTGTCTGTAGCTGCTGCTGGACTTTCCACTGGTAGCTCAGGTCACCCCAGGGAGTTTGCCCACGGGTGTGGGGGGGACGCGTCTGCAGACCTCTTCGTGTTTCCCCCTCGTTACGGGGGTGTCAGCTGCCAGTTCAGAGGAGTTGAAGGAAAACTAGTTGTTGTCCTCCCAGGGAGGGTGACACCAGATCTTCTCTGGCTCCTCTCGGAGGGCTCTGTTGGCCCCAGTCAGCCCGGTCTCCGGGAGGCTAGCCTTGACTAGGGCCTCGGCCTGGGACCACGTGTGACTCCACCACCTGCTCAAAGGGGAGTGTCTCCCCTCGAGGGCCAGGGAGGTGATTTCAGGAGTGGAAACTTCCCTGAGGTCCTGGAAGACACGGTCCTCTCACCTGCCAGCTCCATCGGGATCTGAGTGCCAGACATGAAGCTCCATTCCTTCCGCTAAAATGCAAACATGCCCAGCAGAATAGTAGAACTGTTTGCTTGTATAAGTCATTTGCACCATAGGGAGAGCCAGGCTCTTCTTTATCCTGAGCACAGATTTAAACAAAACGTGGAAGAGGAAAGAGCATGAAGGTATTTAGATTTGGGCAAGAGAGGGAAAGGGGAAATGCTGGTTTAAAAGCAGCAATAAGTAAGTAGATGTACCACATGGAGGGAAAAAAGGCAGGTGAGCAAGTTGAAGACAACGTTAAGTTCACTTCTGGCTAAGACCAGGCTGAATGCGAACGTTTCCTTTCAGCAGAAGCATGATGCTTTCCTTCAACAAGCATTTGGAATTTCTTCTAGAGAAAGAGCGATAAGTAGATTTTCAAAAATTAAGCAGAGGAAAATAAAAATCAATACTAGAAAAATATAGGCCAATTTTTTTCCCAATAGTTCCTAATAATCAGAGTAGGCTTAAAATCTAAGTGCAGAGTTAGACTCTATTTTTCTATCAAGAAGAAATCATAAAGGATCCATGTGTAAACATGTGATTTTTCTTCTGAACCATTTTCTGCCTCAAATACACTTGGGAATGTGATTTACAACCGCGTTTTCTGCTGACCAGGATGACTTGATGCGACTTGAAGCGATGCGTTAAAAAATGTACCAGTTACGGAGAACACAGGATAAAAGCACGTTTGTTTAGAGCCCGACTTGGCAGAATCCGGCCTACAAGCCCAGTGCAGTCCAGTCTGTGCTTGTAGGGCCAGCGAGTTAAGGACGGTTGACATTTTTAGATGGTTAAAAAAAATCAAAACGAGTAATGTAACAGGCAAGAGTTCTACTGAGGCGAAATTGTAGGATCTTAGCCATTCGTTTGCATCCGCGTGCCGTCCGTGACAGCTTTCAGGCTGCAATGGCAAGTCAACTGGCTGCAACAGAACATTGGGCCCCCGGAGCCTAAAATGTTGATTGTTTTGTCCCTTACAGAAGGTGTTTGCCAGACTCTCGAGTACGGCGTTTGTTCCCAAAGCGTGTTCCATGGAGTAGTCTGGTACCCTGCGTGTGAAACGGCTCCCGCGGTTGGATAAGTGTGTCTGAGTCAGCGGGCCACGAGTTGCTTTTGGACAATCGTCTACACTGGCATTTTAAAGGACCTGAGAAGTCCTGCAGTGAGTAAATCCTATTTCACTTTTTTAAGCCAGTTTCCCAAGCTTACTTGACCTGGGAACAGTCTCCACGTCCATTCCCCCCATGAACAGCCATCTGACTCAGAGAAACTCTAGCATAGAAGCTTCCATTTGGGACCTCCTCGTGGATGGGGGGTGTTTTCAAGCAAGGTTCCAGCCAGTCCTTGGACCAGACATGTGCAGCACTCATTACATGTCTGAGGAATGTTCCAGACTATCCTGTCAGGTCATCTCGTGCCGCAGGTTGGGGGCTGGGGTTGGAAGGCGCTGCCTCTGGTTGTCCTTCGGTCTGCTTTTGCCTCCTGCAGGCGGTGGCCCGAATGTCACCTTCCTGGGTGGGGGGGTGCCTACCCTGACCCCCAACAGAGGCTCGAGCCTTCCTCGCCGGCACTCTGGGCCGCCTTTGCTGGGCTATTTCTGTCCACAGCACTCAACACCGGCTCATGTGCTCTGCGCCCATATATTTTTTAAACACCGTATGCCCCCTCACTGGGACACTCTGCTCCCAGGGACTTTTGTGTGTGGCGTTTGTCACGGCGCCTGGAACGTTACACGGGTCGTGCACAGTGTTCACGGCACACAGTGTCTGAGGCAGAGCCGGGCTGGTGCCCACACCTGCGCTCCCGGCCATGAGGTCATAGAGTGAATGTCAGATCGTAGCGTCGTGTGCGTTTCCATTCAGGTCCTGCTCCTGGTTCTCAGCAGAGGTTGGGTGGGGACCAGGCTTTCCCTGGAGCCCAGTGGTGGAGACGAAGTGTTGGTTGGTTGTTATTCCTCTATTGTGTTCGGGGTCCGGGGCTGGTATGGCCACTCTGCAGCCACCGGGGCCCCTCGCTCCCCCTTACTCCACCTCCCTGGAGCTTGGGTCCCAGCCCCAGGTCCCCAAGTCGTGACACCTGTGCCGCTGGCCGCGGTGGGGGACGCGATCCATCCTCCCCTACAGAGCCTTCTCGGTGCCCTCCGCCCCTCTGTCCGCGTCCATCCCTGGCTGGGAAACGTAGGATTGAGGATGGGCGTGTCGCCCGCCCAAAGACGCCTGTTCTCTGTTGGCAAAGGGAGCCCGCCTTCCAGCTGGGTGACCCGCAGCGTCCGAAAGAGCAGCTGAGGAACTCTGGACAAGCCACTTGTGGACACCGACTCCCCAGCCTTGTCACAGGGAAGTGTCCCCGAGCGAGTGGCTCAGAACCACACGAGTGTATTCTCCGGCCTCCAGGAGGCCGCCAGTCCGAAATGGGGGGTCAGCGGGGCGGGCTCCTCTCCTGGGGGCTCCGGAGGGGGGGAGAAAGTGTGCCGGGGCCTCCGTCCTGGTGTCCACGCGTGGCTGCTACAGGGCCCACAGAGTTTCCCCTGCCCGCGTGGCCCGGGCTGGATCCGAACGCAAAGCCGACTAATCGGGGACAGGCCGGCAGACCTGTCAAGCGTGCGTCATGTGACACACGAGCCTCCGTGAGGAAATGCTGTCTTGAGTGTGTCCCGTGGGTGTGACAAAGGGGGAAGTGACACGGGCCGTGTCGTCCGGGGGGACGCTGGCACAGCCTGTGGGTTTGGATTCTTGCCGTCTCTTTGTGAACGGAGACAGGGGTGTGTGGGCGCCTCTCACGGTGGGGGGGGGGGGGCGGTGTTGTGATCTGCTTCAGGGGACAAGGGTCCTGGTGACTGTCCTGCTTATGCTGTTTGCTCAGCCTCCTTCAAGTAATTAGGCGCCTCAGGTAGATGTGTCCCTGGCCGCAGGCGACCCCCCGCTTGTAGGCCCGATGCCCCTATCGGCCTCCTGTTCTCCATGCTTCGGGACGTGTCCTCACTCTGTGTCTGGTAATGACACTGTGAGTGGATGCCTGGCCCACGCCAGCCCAGGGCGATGGCATTTCAGTCCCCACCTCAGTGACATCTGCAAAGGCGGCCACGTTCCGAGGCTCCAGCTGGACACGACTTTTCTGGGGTGGCGGGGGGGTGGTTTCAGTGCTGGATGCAGAATCACCAGGACTGCTGAGTCCTGTGGGCGCAGGTGCTGGCCTGTCCCGTCTGGAAACTGGAACTTTCCGCTGAGAGGTGAGCGTGAGACTCCAGGCGCGTCATCAGACTCCTGCTGGGGGTACGGTGTGAACAGGGAGCAGCTCGATTACACGCAGAGGCACGCACACGCTCGTCCTCGGGACGGGAAGGGAGCTGTCGGACGCGACAGCCGTCCTCCCTCTGTGTCCCGTGACAGAAAGGCAGGAAACCTGTGGAGGGGCGTGCAGCAGGCAGGGCCTTCTGGGCAGGATGCTGCTCCACTCAGAACCATCCTGCCCTTTCCAGAAGCCCTCGCACCGGGGCCGTGCTGCTCGGAGGACCGACCCGTCCCGCTGTTGATGCCGTTTAAGAAATGTGGAATTTTGAACCCCCGATGCCGAGAGGGGCTTGTGGGTGGGGCTGAGCCGTGTTCATGCCTCTGGTGCTGTTTCCCGCCGGCTCCCAGGGCAAACCCACATCCTCTCGTTCACCTGCGCCAACGCAGCTCACTTTCCGCAGCCCGAGGAGCCTGGCACGATGCTGCAGTCTTTGCAGATTAAACCCGACGGAGGGCAGCGTGCTCGTTACAGATCACATCTCCTCTCACACGCCGCCCACTGACATGACCACATCTCCTGAAGCTTTCTGATCCTGAAATCATTGACGAGGAACACAAAACTGATTTTAAAGCAGTCTGCGTTTTATGGGTAAACCTTAGCATGGTAAAATGTGCCGGTGGACCCGGGGCGCCTGGGTAGCTCAGTCTAAGGGTCCGACTCGTGATCTCGCAGTCTGTGGGTTCGAGCCCCGCGTCGGGCTCTGTGCTGACAGCTCAGAGCCTGGAGCTGCTTCGGGTTCTGTGTGTCCCTCTCTCTCTGACCCTCCCCTGTTGATGCTCTGTCTCTCTCTGTCTCAAAAATAAATAAACATTAAAAAACCAAAAGTGCCAGTGGACCCACTGTGAGAACCCGGACTTTGGCTCTCAGCTCTGGGAGGGCGGAGCTAAGGGCCCAGGGCAGGTGCAGACGAAATGCTGGCATTTCTACGCGATTCTGCATGTTCCTCTTACTACTTTCTGTTACGTGCCTTGGAAATCTGTGGCCCTAAACCTAAGAAAGACAAGAACAGAGTGGATGCAACAGAGACCAGAGTTTTCAGTGAAAATCCACACCAAAGATTTCACACTTTCTGTATTTGGAACCGTGAAATCATAGAAGAAAAGCCACACGGGCATTTTATTTTTTCGTTGGTTTTTTTTTTTCCCTCTTTTTTTACTTTCTATTTAAATCCCAGTGGCTTCAGGTGTAGGACGTAATGGTTCCCATTCCGTATGACAGCCGGTGCGCATCATAGCGTGTGCCCTCCTCACAACTATTTTCTTTCCTGACATGTTAATTAAATCTATTTGTTGCTGTGTTTTGACCTATTTTAGTCACTGAATGTAATGGTGTTTGTGGGTGGTATTTTTAGTAAAATAGAAAACAGGGCCATCTTTGCTTTGGTGATGTATTTCCTCCCTGCATCTGTGAAACTGAGGAGGGGAGCTTGTGAGAGGCCGAGAAAGTCCTGGGGAAGGGGGGATGTGGAACGGGGTTTATCTTACCTCGCTGGCGTCCCTGAGGGTGCTTGTACTGGGGGACACTTCTCAGCTTTTTGTGGTGGTCACAGCTGCCTGGTCTGTTGAATAGTGTTTTCTTCCCAGGCCTATGTTTATGTTTCTTCTTCTTCTTTTTTTTTTTAATGTTTTTATTTATTTTTGACACAGAGAGAGAGACAGAGCATGAGTGGGGGAGGAGCAGAGAGGGGGACACAGAATCTGAAACAGGCTCCAGGCTCCGAGCTGTCAGCACAGGACGCAGGGCTCGAACGCACGGACTGTGAGATCATGACCTGAGCCGAAGTCGAACGCTCAACACACTGAGCCACCCAGGCGCCCCCCGCCCCCCGTGTTTATGTTTCTTAAATGTTCTCTACGCGCTGAGTCTAAAGGTGCAATTGTGTCACAAGCATTGTCCAACCTTTCTAAGCATTGTGTCTTCCTACCTGAACACCAGTGAGTGTATTTATACGGATTGAAAAATAGAATCCAGGGGTGCCTGGGGGGTCAGTTGGTTGAGCGTCCGACTTTTGATTTCAGTTCAGGTCATGATCTCATGGTTCATGGGTTCGAGCCCCTGGTGTTGGATTCTTTGTTGACAGTGCAGAGCCTGCTCGAGACTCTCTGTCTTTCCTTCCCTCTACTTCTCCCCCATTTGCAATCTCTCTCTCAAAATAAATATACATTAAAAAAGTTTTTGGGGGGCTCCTGGGTGTCTCAGTCAGTTAAGTATCCAACTCTTGGTTTCAGCTCAGATCACGATCTCATGATTTGTGACTTCAAGTCCCCAGTTGGGTTCTCCACGGACAGCACGGAGCCTGCTTAGGATTCTCTCTCTGTACCTCCCGCACTGCCTCTCAAAAAAAATAAATAAGCTTAAAAAAATGGAATGGGTAATCATACTCAGATTAGTATTTAATTGTAACCATGTATAACACATTTTCTTATTTGTTTCAAAAAATAGAATTGTCGTGGCCACTACACAGAGGTGGGAGGTCGGATGGACCCTTCCCTCCCCCACACTTGGTTCCATAGACAGGCGATGGCATGTCCACATGGAGAGGGTGTGAAAAGGCTTATTCTGGGGGCACCCAGGTGGCTCAGTTGTTAAGCGTCTGACTTCGGCTCAGGTCATGATCTCATGGTTCGTGGGTTCAAGTCCCACGTCGGGCTCTGTGCTGACAGCTCAGAGCCTAGAACCTGCTTCGGATTCTGTGTCGCTCTCACTCTCTGCCCTTCCCCTGCAGGTGATTGATGTAGTACTAAGTAGCTAAAAAATACCTGGGAAAAGGTCAAGCTGGTTCATTCAGAAGCTGCTTTACACGCATATAATGTGTCCATTTTTTCTCCATTAAAAGATAATTTTCACTCCTCTGTTTTCTTTTAAAGTTTTATTTATTTAAGTAATATCTATTCCACATGTGGGGCTCAAACCCACAACCCCGAGATCAAGAGTCAGTCACATGCTCTTCCAACTGGGCCAACCAGACGCCCCCAATTTTTACTTAAAAAAATGTGAACAAGTAGCTCAGTGTATTATCTTTATTTTGGGCTTCCAAGTTTGAGACTTCGGAACTAAATCAGTTGCAGAGGGCTGTACCACCACAGTGGGGTTTGGGGCCTGTCTGTCCCCCATTAGAATATAAGTCTCTCCAGGGCTACTACTGTAACCCTTCACTGTTTGCTGTTATACAGTACCTGACACATAGAAGACACATAAATATTGGAGGATGGGTGGGTGCATAGATGGGTGGAGGGATAGGCAGTGAATGGATGGGTGGATGGATGGATGGATGGATGGGTGGTGAGTGGATGGATGGGTGGGTGGATGGATCCATGGATGGATGGATGGAAGGATGGGTGGATGGGTGGATGGGTGGGTAGATGGATGGGTGGGTGGATGGTGAGTGGATGGATGGGTGGGTGGATGGGTGGATGGATGCATGGATGCATGGATGGATGGATGGATGGATGGATAGATGGTGAGTGGATGGAGGGATGGATGGGTGGAAGGATGGGTGGATGGGTGGGTAGATGGATGAGTGGGTGGATGGTGAGTGGATGGATGGGTGGATGGATGGGTGGATGGATGTATTGCTTGGTGGCTGCATGGAGATGGTGGGTGGGTGGATGAGTAGGTAGACGGATGGATGTGTTGTTGGATGGGTGGATGGATGGGTGGTGGATGGAGATAATGGGTGGGTAGATGGTAAGTTCACATGAGTTGCCACTAGGTGGCAATGTTTTGGTTCTGTGATGACCTCTTTACAGCCCCAAAACTGTCCTCGCAAGGTGGCTCTAAGGGAGGATCACATCAACCACACATGCCCAAACCTCTGTGATCCAGCCTCTCATGTCTGCCCCTTCATGCTCACCAACCCTCCAAAATGCTAGGGGTTAGCAAATCATGAGATTTTCCCTTTGTAAGTACTCTTAGATATTATCTTTTCTCTTCCAATTCCCAAATTTTTCAATCCAACTAAGTGGGGGGCTGCCAAACCTTAAGCCCCACAGTGGTGGCTCAGTCCTCAGCAGCTGATTTAGTTCAGATGTCTCAAACTTGGGAGCCAAAAATAAAGATAAGACACTGAGCTACTTGTTCATTAAAAAAAAAAAACAACGATTTCCCCTAGCAGAGATTTCACATGTGCCCCACTGCACTCACCCATTTCCCAGACTGCACTGCTGACCTGGCAAGCCCGTCCTGCAGGTGCATTTACTCTTCACTCCTGGAGGAGTTTTCTGCAAATCCATAGGTCTGCCATTTTGATTTCTTTCTCCTCTTGGCCTCAGGCCCGGTTTACCTGGCTTTTCTTCTTACTGTAAGTGGCAGTATTTTTTAATCTGAAAGGCCCAGCTGCAAATCCCATTACAGAGGCCTCTGTGGAACCCAGACGTTTCTAGTTGATGCAATCCTAGCCTTGAACAGTCCTGGAGGCCTTCTCAGCTCTGCTGTATCCAGGCCCGTGTTGGTTACACGCCCGTGCATTTTAGCAATTACTGAAAAAGCACCTTTTCGCGTAGAAGTGGACTAAGTGGACGGTAGCCATCATTCATCCATTCATTTGTTCATTTGTTCCTTAAGGATTTACTCTGTGTTTATTGCATAGCACCAGGCTTCTTAGTTGTCTATAAAGATAGGGTATTTCTAACCCTCAAATATTTGAAATGCAATCACATCAAGTACAAGAAATCAATAAAACACATGAAACGTATTGTAGTACAGTATAGTGAAACTAAATCGCAGGATTTTTGGTCAGAAAAAATTGAAAAATTATTCTGAAATACAGATCGCTGTAGCACTGAGCCTTTGTCTACAAAATAGGAATGTTGATGCCTCCGTCCTCAGGTAGTATGAAATTCAGGGTGGAGATATATCTATATCTGTATCTGTATCTATCTATATCTAATATCTAATATCTAATATCTATATCTAATATCTAATATAATCTATATCTGTATCTATATATCTATCTGTATCTATATCTCTCTATATATCAGGATCTGTATCTGTATCTACATCTGTGATTTAGTACAGTTCCCAGCACACAGCAGGTGCTCAGTAAATACCAGCTCCCATTCCCGTCTCTGGAATAGGGGTACAAGCCAAGTGTCGTGGGGACACGGAGGTAGGAGCAGCTGACTATAAGTTAGTTCCAAGCAGAGTGCAGACCACATACGTGGGAAGTGTGCCCTTCGGGGCCTCTGGGAGCAGATGCTGAGGCAGAGTTAGGAGTCCAGGGGGCTTGCCGGGAAGTCATGTCAATGAAAAACAGAAGGGAGCAGGAAGCATTGCTGGCCGCGGAGCCTCGGACCTCCTTGCACAGGGGACAGGTCTCCGCTTGCTGGACAGAGGCGCTGACTCCGGGGTTGCGGGTGAGACGGGCTGGCCTGGAGACCCCCGGGCCCCGGTGACCCCCTCCAGGGAGGACTGCGCAGATCCGGGCGGCGTGGCCACCGGAGGCCGGCACTAGCAGCCAGTGTGGCCAAGGGGCGGCAGAACCATTCTGAAGGGCAGGTCCGAAGGGAAGCACATGTCTGTAGCCGTCACAAGACGCGTTTTGCTCTGCTTCCTCCCAGACTCGCAGGGTGAGTGCTCCTCTGCCCAGGCCCCGCGCCAGGCTTGGCGGCCCTCGGAGATGGACGACATGCCCACCTTGCAGCTGAGCAAAGTATGTTTCCACCCCGCTCTCCCAAGCTGCCCTGCTCAGAGCCGTGCGGGCGGGGGCTGCTGTCTGAGCCCCAGAAGGGACCCCAGGGAGCCGGCCTCGGCAGACGCGTGGATGCTGAGGAGCCCACGCCGGGAAGACACTTGCAACCGGCAGGCTCTAGTCAAAGCGGTGGTGACAGCGGCCGTGTGGACGGCTTCCCACTGACTCAGGCCACAGTGCAGGCCCTGCCGGGGCCTCTAGCACAGTGCTTGTCACCTGGGGACATCTGGCACAGCCTGGAGACACTGTGCGTTTGTCCCAGCTGGGGTGACAGGGAGAGTGTTGCTGGTGTCCGCTAGGTGGAGGCCGGGGAGGCGACTGAACACCCCCTGGGCCCAAGCCGGCCCCCAGCACAGAGTGGGAAGCCCTGCCCCTGCCCCTGCCCCGCCCCTTCTAGGGCTGCCCCGCCCTCCTCCGCCACACTCTGGCCACGCGTCTGCGCTCGCGCCAGACATGCTCACGGCCCCCCTCCGGCGGCTTGTCTGCCTCCCTCCGGCCTCTGTCCCCGCCACGTCTCTACCAGGGTGCTCGCCACAGTATGTAAGTCCAGCTTTATTTGTTGACTGTCTTTCCCCCTCCCCGTACTGGGAACTCCAAACACTATCTTCCCATCAACTGGCAAAGTGCCCAGCATTCTGTGTGCGCTCAGACGTCTCGTTGAGCACATTAATGACCTTATCCAGGAGATGCCTTGGTTTGGAGGGGCTAAATCCCAGACGCGTTCAGAGGACGAATGTAATCATAGTTCAGGGACAGTGTGACATTTGTCATTTAGTTCATTATTGATGCCCAAATGTTTAGTCATCAGTGCTTCTTTGAGGCTGTCTTATAATATTTGTTTTACCACGTAGAATATCTCATTTTAAAAGGTGCATCATAAGTGACGTAAGATACGGTTGGCCCTTGAACAACACAGGTGTTAAGCGCGTGGGTCCACTTACCTGAGGGTTTTGTTAAGTAACTACAGTACGTGCCGCGGATGTAGTCATCTTCCTCGTGGTTTTCTTTTCTTTTTCTTTTTTCTTTTCTTTTTTTTTTTTTTTTTGGTGCAAAAAGGTCATTTTATTACAGCATGGGGACAGGACCCATGGGCAGGAAAAGCTGCTTTCCTCGTGATTTTCTTAGCAGCATTTTCTTCTCTCTGGTTGACTCTGTCCTAAGAATGGAGCGTACAATACGCACAACAGAAATGTGGTCAGTCAGCTGTTTTTGTTACTGGTAAGGCTTCTGGTCAACAGGAGGCTGTCAGTGGTTAAGTTTGGGGGCGTCAGCTGTCGAGTTTGGACCGCCCCGGGGGTTGGCGCCTCTAACCCTGCTCCGCTCAAGCGTCAGCTGTAAATGTTACCATCTTTCGGTGACCTTTCTCGCTCCCACTCACCCTCCTCCTCCCGGCTCGGGCTCGCTGACTCAGCCCCGGCTGCCCTGGGCACTGGGCTCCCCCTCCGGGCCTCGCCACTCGCTGCCCGGTGCCCAGGCCTCAGAGGGGCTTCCCTGACCCTGCGTCCAGAAGAGTCCCTGCCCTCTGCGCCTGCCTCTCCTCTTCCTCCTGAGCATGCCCGCTGTCTGTGTGTCTGCCTCGGCCCCCCGACTACGAGGTCAGCTCCCCGAAGGCCGGACTTCTCTCATTCATGGCTGCACCCCTGTCCCTGGACTAGAGTGAATGGGGGAAGAGCTGCATCCTGGGACACGATACCAGCGATGACAGTCTGGGCACGGCAACAGCTGTGCTGGGCCTTCCAGAAGACAAGTCTCCTCCCGTAAGCACGGCTCCCGTGTTCTCTGCGGCCCAAAGTGTGTTCCAAGCGGCCTTCGGGGAACCTCCCACGTGTCCCACGGTGCCTCCCACCGCCTCCCTGCACCGTCCCTCGTTCTTCACAGACGAGCGTGATGTCAGGAGCAGTGAGAGAGAGCCCCTGGGCATGGAAAGGACGTAGCTAGTGCTCGTGGCCCCGACCACAGACTTAGATCCACCTCTCAGAACAATGAAGCCCTCTCACCAAATGTTTACTGCCCTCAGCAACCAAAAAAAACGTACCAAGACTTCCCACACGAGGGAAACTATGTCCAGAGTTTGGAACAATGTCAAAAAGAAAACCTTCAAAATGGCGTTCTAAAGGGTCTTACTGGGCGGCCTGGCTGGCTCGGTCGGTGGAGCAGGCCACTCTTGACCTCGGGGGTGTGAGTTCGAGCTCCACCTGGGGTGTGGAGATGACTTAAATGAATTAAAAAAAGAAGAAGAAACAAACTTCAACAAGAAGTGAAAGTGTCTCAGCATAACGCAGGTATAGGAGATGGTTTTGGAAGAAATAGGAGGGTGGTCCCTTCTTCGGCGCTCGCCCGACTCGGTGGGGCCATGTCTCCTTCCTTTTGGGACTAAGTGAGCACTGGCACATCTTCTCTTCTGCTTTACCCAAGACTCTCCCAACAGCCCGTCTGTCCAAACGCCCGTCCGTGTAATGCTGAGCTAGAGGCTGTGAAACCATTAACCACAAACAAATGCAATGACAGATCCAGTACTGGTTAGCAATCAGAGGCGTTGACAAAAGTCACCATTCAAAAAACCCAAAAACACCTAAAATTCCCTGAACTGTCTTGACCTTTTATAACCAATACGTTACGTAGTTTCACATTTACGATGGAATGGTGCGCTGAATTGACTTCAAAATATTTTAGTCTCTTTTTTGGAATTTCATGGCCTTTGTGGCTTTGTTAACAAAAGGAAAGAAAAGTAAAAATGCCAGGAAGCTGTAGATTATGTTTGTCTTTTTACTTAAAAAAAAAAAAAAAGCAAAAGAAACAAACAAAAAACCCAAGAAACCTGAACCATCACGGGCAGGTTTTGCTTTCTTACCACTAGAAGGTGCCAACAGCCCTGTGAAATGAAAGCTCACCGTTTAATGTAGTTTCAAATGTGACAAACCATATGACGAAGCCCAGGCGCCCGCGGGGAAATACATTTATATGTTTATTTTTGGAAAATCGATGGATAGTAGTTTGATTTGAAAAGACAACATGTACAAGTCTGTTTTTGCTCTAATGGGACGACACCTAGTCATAAATTTTGTTATTGATGTTCAATCCAGAACAGTAACGCAAAGAAGGAATACACCTTAAAAATGATCTCTTAGTCTCTCAAATGTATTAAAATAACCTAAGGCGCATTTTTCCTTTTTTTTTTTTTTTAAGTTTATTTATTTATTTTGAGAGAGGTTGAGAGAGGGAGAATCTCAAGTAGGCTCCACGCTGTCAGCACAGAGCCCGGATGGGGGCTCGAACCCATGAACCCTGAGATCGTGACCTGAGCCAAAATCAAGAGTCGGACGCTTAACCGACTGATCCACCCAGGCGCCCCTGAGGCACATTCTTGAACTCAGTGACAATGCTTCTTAAAATGTATACCGAGGTAAAATATCCCACAAGTGAGCAAAAAATGAATGGATAATGTGTTTGCCTCGGTGTCATTTAAAATACCGTGTAAGACTTTATCATGGTAAATACTCACCCAAATGAAGTTGGTCTCTAGATAAGGTCATTATGTGTTATCATTATTTTCTGGTTGTGTGGTCTTGAGAAAGAAATGTGACCTCTCTGTACCTCTCAGTTTCCACAACAGCTAGTGGAGGCAGGGACACTTCATAACAACAGGTGAAGCACTTAGAACAGTGCCCGGCACATAACAAGTACTCAAAAAGTATTCGCTGTCGGGGTGCCTGGGTGGCTTAGTCGGTTAAGCGTCCGACTTCGGCTCAGGTCATGATCTAGCGGTCCGTGAGTTTGAGCCCCGCGTCGGGCTCTGTGCTGACAACTCAGAGCCCGGAGCCTGTTTCAGATTCTGTGTCTCCCTCTCTCTCTGCCCCTCCCCCGCTCATTCTCTCTCTCTCTCTCTCTCTCTCTCTCTCTCTCTCTCTCTGTCAAAAATAAATAAACATTAAAAAAATTTTAAAAAAAAGTATTCGCTGTCCTACATTATCCAAATTGTCTGTATTTTCTGATTTCATGAGTGTGTATGTGTGTATTATCAGAAAAGATAATAAACTGTTGTTGTTGTGTTTTAGATAGCTCACCGGGGAGGAGTTGTTACCATCTATAAAAATAGTAAGTCAATTCTTATTTACCCAGAAAGCGAAGTGGTCATACCTTTCTTTCAGTGTCTTATTTTCTGTCTATTCTAAACGAAGAAATCAGTTACCACATATGGATTCTTTCCAGCATTAGGTTCGTTAGTGTCAATTCAGGCTAAAGGGTAAAAACGACATGCAGTTAAGGCGTGTCATATAGTACGAGCTCAAAATACGTTGTAGGAGTAAAAAGAGGCAATTAAAATCATAGGGAGCTTTGCGCCACGCCCTGCGTGGGAAAGCCATTACTTTTGTTTGGAATAGAGACCCTCAGCCATGTCAGTGTTTGGGTGTGTGGTGGGCACCGGAGCCTGGGCGTACTCGGGGTCAGTGCTCTACAGGGGAAAGGAGTGGAGTCCACACAGGTCGGCAGGGAGGTGTCCCTGTCACTGTGGGCGGTATGTGATTGGATGGACCCCGCAATTCGGTGAGGTCTGTGTGCTCAGGTTGGCGGAAGATGATGAAAAGGCTGGATTTCACGTTTTGTGGCTGCTGGTTGAACAGAGATAGCACGTTGAGATGCAGGTATGGAGATGAAGGACCACACACCTTTCCAGAAATTCATAGACATCTTGGACGCCCCCAGGCCGTGAAACGTAAGCTCAGCATGACCCAGATCTCAAGGGACAGGGCCGAGGTGGGGTGCCCCGGCTAGCCACACCCAGATTACATAAAGACGGGGCGCGAGAGGGACAAACACACATGTGTGAAGAGAACTGGGGAGTGGAGAGAGAAATCAGTTGTGCTCATGAAAAATCCAACCACATTTATATCTTTATCTTTTCACGTTATTAATGGTCACTTTATTTTTTTACTTTTTTTTTTTTAATTTTTTTTTCAACGTTTATTTATTTTTGGGACAGAGAGAGACAGAGCATGAACGGGGGAGGGGCAGAGAGAGAGGGAGACACAGAATTGGAAACAGGCTCCAGGCTCTGAGCCATCAGCCCAGAGCCCGACGCGGGGCTCGAACTCACGGACCGCGAGATCGTGACCTGGCTGAAGTTGGACGCTTAACCGACTGCGCCAACCAGGTGCCCCTATTTTTTTACTTTTATGTGCATTTATTTTATGCAGAATTGACTCCTGGGTCATAAGTCTTTGTTTCTTCCGTTTCCTGTGGGATATCTTTTCTTCTGTGCAACTTCCTCTTCTGGTTTAGGAACGGTCTGCTCTTCTCCCATCAGGAACATCTCCGTGGGGCAGGGAGAGCTCCTGGGTGGGTTAATCTGATCGTGAGCCCCGTAAGTTCTGCCCCGCACCTGGGGGCTTTGTTCACCCTGATGTACTCAGTGACCAGAGAGCCTACGTCCCAACCCTCAAGGCCAGCATCACTCTCTGCGTTTGTAAACACGTGCAGTAAAACTTGTGCACTCTTTTTGGGCCCCCGACGCTGTGGCCGGCCCCACTGTGTGGCCTGGGCGCACCCCCAACTCCACCATCGTGGCACCGGAATGCACGTGCAGCTTCCGCAAAGTCACATCCTTCGGAGTCTTGCTGGTTTTTTGGGTGCGCGCACCCTGATGGTCTGGACAGTTTCACGTGTGTTCTTAAAGTGAACACCAAGATCTGAACCTCTTGGTTTGCATGATTTTGTAGGCTTTGCTGGGTCAAGTAAATCGTGACCCACGTTCAGAGATTGCCTCAGGCCGCTTACCCGAAGCTGGAGTAGTCACACTTCCTGCAAATGTAAAGTCTCTCCAGTTCCCTCCCTGCTTCCCATTAGCGGTTGAGTGCACTGCCCAATGCCCCTGGTAAGCAGATATCCCCACTCACAGGAAACGTGGTGCCTTAGGGGGAAGTCCTTTCCAGTTTTGAAAACTTGTGTGGTTAGGAAGTTCTTTGATTGAACCAAAATTTTCGTGCATTCACCTAACAAGTATTTCTTAAGTGTCTGCTGTGTCCCAGGCTCTGGGGGTAGGAGGTCCTCACTTGGATCAGATTTACCTTGCAGCGCAGAGACCAGGGGAATGAAAGATGTAATCTGTGCCGGGTAGAATCCTGGCAATACTAAGTATCCCCTGTATGGGCGGGAGACCCAAGTTAGCGAGCTCTCAGCTCCTGACTGTCTTTACCGATGAGCGGGAGTGGCAAGGGCTAGACCCCTCAGGCACTGGTGTTAACAGGGGGACGATGTGGGGACACTGGCAAGGCAGATACAGCAGACCCTCCAACAACACGGGTGTGAACTGTATGAGTCCCCCTCTACGTGGGTTTTTCTCACTGCAGTGCAGTAAGTGCTGTAAACATATTTCCTCTTAACGATGTTCTGAGTCACATTTTCTTTCTCTAGCCGACTTTTACTGTAAGAGTCCAGTACATAACACACACAAGAAATAGGAATCAATCGACCATGTATGTCATGGCTCCCGGTCAACGGTAGGCTGCTAGTAGCTAAGACGTCTCTAGAGGCGTCATTAAAAGCTGCAGGGAGAAAAGAATCTCTTCGTCAAACATTAGGTTGGATTGCACATCAGTTAAAAACCAGCGCCCGTCGGGGCTCCCGGCCAGCTCAGGTGATGGAGCATGTGGTTCTCGATCTCAGGTTGTGTGAGCCCCATGTTGGAGGCAGAGGAGACTTTACTTACAAAAAGAATCACTGCCTCTTAGGCCAACACGCAGCCGGTTTCTGTCCATTTGGCCACAAAGACGTCGTGAGGCATCGCCAGGTGCTTCGATGAGATTCAGACTTGGGCGGCCTCACCAAGCTGACAGCGTTACCAAAGTTAGCATAACAGGAAGTGGGTGGGTCAGGCCTAGACGGTTCGTTAGGACTGCTGACCTCTTCTTCCTTTTCTGAAAGCGTGCGTCCTGCCCTCTGCTAATTCATCATAGACTCTTGCTTCAGAGGGTGATTTACTCTGAATTGTCTGCAGAATTTCCTTTCTTTCGTTTTTTAAACATGAGAATGATGGCTTATTTTCAGTTCTCTTAGTTTGCGTGATTTTTTAAAAATAATTTTGTCGACGAAATATCTTCTGCATGTTTTTTTCTAAGTCATCTGTTCAAGACAAGGAATAAAACTCTTTTAGAGTTGGTACTTGCTTTTTCCAGCCTCCTTTTGTATCTTCACCTCTGTTTTCTTCTTACTAACGTTTGCCCCATTCTGTTCCCATCAAGACCCGGCAGGGGCCAGGCTGGACTGGAGACGCGCTAGCCAAGTAGCTGCTGCTGGAGGAGGGGCCAAGTTTCATAGTCTTAGTTGCAAGCAGAGAGGGACGCGAGATGGGTCCAAGCTAGTGTCCACCGGAGGCGTAAAGAATTGAATGCATAACAAACAGGAGAAAATGGGGGCTGGAAAGCAAGTCAGGACCGGCAAGCGTGGCATAAGGCCGTGGTGTCAGATTTGGTGGCCCCTGGATGCGTGGGCTCCTGAGCACTTGACATGTGGCTAGCATGCTGAGGAACTGAATTTTCAATTAATTTACATTGAAAATTTTAACGTTTATTTATTCACTTTGAGAGAGAAAGCACACCAGGGGAGGGGCAGAGAGAGGGAGAGAGAGAATCTCAAGCTGACTCCGTGCTGACAACAAAGAGGCCGACATGGGGCTCCAACTCACAAACTGTGAGATCATCACCTGAGCCAAAATCAAGAGTCAGATGCTTAACCAACTGAGCCACCCAGGCATCCCTGTGCTGTGTGGGTTTTTTTTTTTTTAAGTTGATTTATTTATTTTGAGAGAGAGTGTGTGAGCAGGAGAGGGGCAGAGAGAGAGGGTGAGACAGAATCCCAAGCAGGCTCCACACTGTCAGCACAGAGCCCATTTCAGGGCTCAATCTTACGAACCATGAGATTATGACCTGATCTGAAATCGGTAGTCAAATGCTTAACTGACTGAGCCACCCAGATGCCCCAATATGTTGAAAATTTCAAATTGAACCAATGTAAAACAGTTTTTTCTATTAAATAGAATCCTACTGTTTGATAGGACTGCATTTCACTGTAAGTGATGAGTCGTGGCGAATGTTACTTGATGTGGTAGTACACCTTGTGTGCAGGTGTCTTTTCTAGGATTACACATGCACACGTCTCCAATCCAGCGGGTGTCAACGAAATGATCTAAGTGTTGTTTCCTATGCACCAATGTAACATCATAAGGTGATTATCTGAATGCTTATGCAGATGGCGCAAGGGATAGTGATACCTATACAAGCTGTACTTGGTAATTAGATGGATATACTCAGTGTTTAATTATAATTATGTTATTGTTCTAATCTTACATTTAAGTATGGGCAAAAATTTAAGTTTAAAACTAGGCATCCTAATGATGCAGAATCAAACTGAAGTGCAGAAGTCAGTCCCACAACCGGAGCAGAAAAACAAAAAGCGGGGAGAGGCGCGCCTGGGTGGCTCAGTCGGTTGAGCGTCCGACTTCGGCTCAGGTCATGATCTCATAGTCTGTGAGTTCGAGCCCCGTGTCAGGCTTTGTGCCGACAGCTCAGAGCCTGGAGCCTGCTTCGGATTCTGTGTCTTCCTCTCTCTCTGACCCTCCCCCATTCATGCTCTGTCTCTCCCTGTCTCAAAAATAAATAAAAACATTAAAAAAATAAAAAAAAAAAGACTGGAAGAAGAGATGCCTCCAATTTCACAGTGGATGACAATTGTAGTCTGTTGTGCCAGAGCAAAATGAAAAAGCTCTTTGGTTGGTGTACAATTTTCTCTAATAAAGTAGACAATAGTAGGGACCTTTTCTGCAAATATGTAGTGAATTTGATGTTTGTACTTAACGGTCACAAAAGGTTTGAAAAGAATAAATTACTTCCCTGAAATCAGAAATAAATATCCAATGAAATATTTAAAAATCAAGTTTTTTTAATTTTTTTTTTTTTACATTTATTTTTGAGAAACAGAGTGAGACAAAGCGTGAACGGGGGAGGGGCAGAGAGAGTAGGAGACACAGAATCTGAAGCAGTCTCCAGGCTCTGAGCAAGCAGTCAGCCCAGAGCCTGATGCAGGGCTTGAACCCACCAACTGTGAGATCATGACCTGAACCGAAGTCGGACGCTCAACCGACTGAGCCACCCAGGCGCCCCTAAAAATCATGTTTAACAGGATCTGAGCTTGCAATGTAGCCGGATATTAAATGGCTTAGATTCTTGCACAGAAAAGAAAAGCATTTTTAAACTTTATTTATTTAGGTAATCTGTACACCCAATGTGGGGCTTGAACTCATGACCCTGACCAAATTCAAGAGTCTCATGCCCTTCTGACTGAGCCAGCCAGGTGCCCCAAGAAAATAATTTTTAGATAGTGACATGGTAAAAGAAATCATTACAGTTATGGAAACATTGTTATAAATTATTAGAAGAGTAAAAGTCATATTTTATACAAAGTAAAGTATTTTTGGTGGAGTCACCAAACAATCATCCATAAAACACAAGCCTTTTTAAAGAATTTCAAGGGGTGCCTGGGTGGCTCAGTTGGTTAAGTGTCTGGCTTCTGCTCAGGTCATGATCTTGCGATTCATGATTTGAGCTCTGTGTTGGCCTCTCTGCCTCAGTGCAGAGCCTGCTTTGGAACCTCTGTCCCTCTCTCTGTCTGCACCTGTCCTGCTTGTTCTCTCTCTTTCTCTCTCTCTCAAAAAAAAAATAATAAGCACTAATTTAAAAAAAGAATTTCAAAAATCAGTTGATTCAAAATTTGAAAGATTGCAAGTACTTTTTTTTAAGTTTTAGATGAATCATGTGCAGTTAGTATTCTGGATACATTTCATCTTGAAGGACTTCCAAATCTGTGAAGAAGTATCGTTAACTCGTAGACAAAAACGTCAAACTCTGACATAGATATATTTGAACCTTTTCTGACTATCAAGGAATTTCAGATAAATAGGGAAAAATATTAGTTTCTTCTAACAGCTCTAGCTATGACATAAAAAAAAAAGGCAGATTTATTGGGATTTTAAAACAAGGGACTGATGTTTCCCTCATTGCTTTGTTTTACCATGTGATACATAGTGAAAATATTTTTGCTTAGTTTTCTGAATCAGACTCATGGGAAGTGTCAAGGATACAGTTATTACAATTGTTCAATCTATACATGCAAATGCTGTGATTCAGCACCACTCGATGGGACTGTTGCGGGAAGTAGAAGAAACTGAATCTGATGGTCTTGTGTTGTTTACCGATGCTCATTGGTTGACTTGTAAAGGAATTTTACAAAGATTTACATTGTTGTTAATTCCAATTCAAGATTTTATTTTTTTAATATATTTTTTTATTTTAGTATAGTTGGCACACAATGTTGCATTACTTTCAGGTGTACAGCATAGTGATTGGACAAGTTTATAGTTCATGCTGTACTCACACGTGTGGCTGCCATACTATGCTATTACAATACCACTGACTATTTCCTATATTGTGCCTTTTATTCCCATGGATGTTTGCTGAGTTGTCAATAATCAAAGACAGAACCAGGCAGCATGATTTGTGTGTTCTCACTCAGATCACACTGCATATGGGCAAGCAAACCTTGAAACACCAAGCAAAAGAAAAGCTTACTTTTTTGAAGTTTATTTATTTATTTGGAGAGATAGAGAGGGAAAGATAGAGCAACATCCCAAGCAGGCTCCACTTGGACAGTGCAGACCCTGATGTTGGGCTTGAACTCCAATACCGTGAGATCATGACTTGAGCTGAAGTCAGATGCTCAACTGACTGAGCCACCCAGGTGCCCCGCAAGTCTGCCATCTTTTAGCTTATGTGGCAATGTGGCTTTTCTCAGATTAGCCAACCTAAGAAATATCAATTTGCTAGTTTTCTTATATAATCCTAAAAACTGTAGCATATTGTAGAACCCTGTGTAGATTCAGTCAAACATGAAAGACATATCCAAATCTTATAGGGTCCATGATTGGGAAGAATACAATTCCTTGTTTGGTGTTGGCCCTATACCCTCCCAGACTGAACTACAAAGCATTGTGGCCACTCGATATGCTTTTGCTTCAAAGTCAAATCAATTTTTAGAAAAGATGAATGGTTTTGTCAATGTGAATACAAATATTAAAAGAAAATAAATGTATTTGGTTTAGTTATTTGAAAATTTTAAGTATGTATGCAACAACTTGGGTATGTGAATCTTTTTCAACCATGAATTTTTTGAAATCTAATACAATTCAAGTATTTTGATGTAAATTTAGCATCTGGGAAACTCTCTATCTCTCCTTCTGTTCTGAGTAACAGCCTTTCTGGAGAGAGCACTCTTGGATGCAGGTTTTTCCCATTCAGCACGTTGAACATATCCTGCCACTCCCTGTGGCCTG
This sequence comes from Prionailurus bengalensis, assembly GCF_016509475.1. Classification (NCBI taxonomy): domain Eukaryota; kingdom Metazoa; phylum Chordata; class Mammalia; order Carnivora; family Felidae; genus Prionailurus; species Prionailurus bengalensis. The sequence continues at coordinate 951,787 of NC_057346.1, forward strand.
CCAAGTTTCTGCTGAAAAATCCCCTACTAGCCTTATGGGGTTTCCCATGTGTGTAACTGTCTTCTTTCGTTGCTTTAAAAATTTTTTTTCTGTATCATTACTTTTTCCATTTTAATTACAGTATGTCTTTGTGTGGATCTGCCTTTGTTGATTTGGTGGAGGGGTGCATTCTCTGTCCCTCCTGGATCTGGATTTCTGTTTCATTCCCCATATTAGGGAAAATTTTAGCCATTATTTCTTCAATTAAATTTTCTGCCTTCTTTTCTTTTCTTCTGGGACTCCTGTAATATGAATGTTATCATGTTTGATGGAGTCACTGAGCTCCCTAACTCTATTCTCATTTTGCATAATTCTTTTTTCTCTCTTTTTTTTTTAAATTTTTTTTTCAACGTTTATTTATTTTTGGGACAGAGAGAGACAGAGCATGAACGGGGGAGGGGCAGAGAGAGAGGGAGACACAGAATCAGAAACAGGCTCCAGGCTCTGAGCTGTCAGCAGAGAGCCCGATGCGGGGCTCGAACTCACGGACCGCGAGATCATGACCTGGCTGAAGTCGGACGCTTAACCGACTGCGCCACCCAGGTGCCCCCTTTTTTCTCTCTTTTGTTCAGCTTGATAACTTTCCATTACTCTTTCTTCTCAATCATGAATTTAATTCTCTGCTTCTTCCAGCCTGCTGTTCATTCCATCGAGCGTGTTCCTCATTTTTTTTATTGAGCCCTTTATGTCTGCTGTTATTCCTTACCTTTGTGTTCTCACGTGTTTTCCACTCTTTTCTCAGCCCAACAAGTATCTTTATGATCGTTACTTTAGTTATTCTTGTTTTTTAATGTTTACTTATTTTTGAGACAGAGAGAGACAGAGCACAAGCAGGGTAGGGGCAGGGAGAGACAGAGACACAGAATCTGAAGCAGGCCCCAGGCTCCGAGCCATCAGCACAGAGCACAACGTGGGGCTCAAACTCATGAACTGCGAGATCATGACCTGAGCCAAAGTTAGACGCTTAACCTACTGAGCCACCCAGGTACCCCTATGATCATTACACTAAATTCTCTCTCAGGCTGGTTACTTATGTCTGTTTTGCTTGGGTCTCTTGCTATGATTTTGTCCTGTTCTTTCATTTCATAATTTTCTCTGTTTCCTCATTTTGTCTGCCTCTCTCTATTTCTGTGTGTTAAGAAAGTCACCCTCGTCTTTTACACTTGAGGGTAATGACCTTATGAAGAGGAGGTCCTGTAGTGCCCTCCAGTGTGTGCTGCATGTGCTCTGCTGTTGTGTCCTGGCCGTTTTATCCTTCAGGCCAGTTGTCTGCAGAGGCTCTCATTGCCTGCTCTGGGCAGTGTTTAGTCCCTGGCCCGAGTGTGATGCATTTTAACTAGCGATTGCTGGTCTGCTTGTAAAATGAGACCTGTCACCACTGCCTCTGGAACAGAATCCCTGCAAAAGTCCTGGGTTCGGAGACGTGGTGTGGGCAGGGTTTGGACCAGTCTTCTGGGGGAGGGGGCCTGCGACTGAGGCAGGTGTGACTGGGAAGGTCAGTTCCACCAGAGGGTGGGTGGGGAGGGGCTTGGTATATGCAAGTTAGGTAGCTGGTGTGGCTGCACTGGTTCCTGCCGGTGGCCTGTGCTTATGCTAAGGGGTGGGGGAGGGAAATGGTGCTGGTCAGTTCCTTTGTTGCTGGAGGGGTCTCTCTGTGGAGCTGCCTCTGTGGGACGTGCTCTGAGATGAGCAAGTAACCTCGCTGCTGTGGGCCCCAGGCATTCTTCAGGGGGCTGTTTCCATTCGTTATGTCTGTGGGCCCTTTATTCTGCCTTCTCTCCAGGAGCAGCACAGTGCATGCCGGGCTCCATTCCCGTCAAGCCTGTTGACTTTAGAACTCCAGGCTTTAAGCCCCACTGGGGGCAAGAACTCATGAAGTTCAGCCCCTCTTACTTTCCAAGCCAGTTGCTCTGGGGATCTGTTTTCCCCGTACACTCTCCCGTGTGTTCCTCTGTCTCTCACCCTTCTCCACCACGGCTCCCTCCCCTCAGCAGCTCCTATGATGTTTCTCCCCAACCCACGTCTTTGTGCTTCTTACCTCCTCCACTGTGGGCTCTTCTCTCCCTTTAGTTGTGGAGTTTGTTTTGTTGGTCTTCAGGTTGAGATCTGGGATATTTAGGATGATTTGATAGTTACCTAGTTGTGTTCCTGGGGCAAGGCTGTTATAGCAAATACTCGGCGCCCAGGAAGAGACAAGCCACACACACTCAGGGAATCAGAAAAGATTGTTTATTGCGCACCAAAGGCTGAGCCCCGAACCTTGGCGTCGGCCTCCTCTTATGGCTGGGATGGTAGGGGGTTGAGAGACAAAGAAAGAGGGCAGGGGGCCCTTATCAGTGGTGCTACCCAGGTAGTCGGTGGGCACAGGAGGTAAGCAAGATTGCAGAAGCCGAAAGTCTGCAAGGGGAGTGTCCAGCCTTGTACATCTGGCTGGCCCCTTTTATCTTGCTTTTACTCGCTTTTCTTCTCAAGGTGAGCCTAGGGTACTTCTACTCCACCCTCTTCCCAACTCCTAAATTTAGCATCTGAATTAAGATGTGCTGTAAGCATATAGATCTTGAAAATGTACTATAAAATACATGGTAATATGAAATATTTTTGTATTGATTACATGTTGCGATGACAGTCTGGATATATTGAGTTAAATAAAATATATAATGACAATTTCACTCTTTTTACTGTTTAAAAAATATGGTTAGTAGAAAATTTTAAATTATGTATGTGGCTCACATATTTCCACTGGACAGCGTGAGTCTAAGGCTCTGGTTGATAACCTACCTTTTATACGTACGTGGTGTGTGCAACCAGAGGCAGAGTGGACAATTTTATTTATTTTTTGGTAAAGTTTTATTTATTTTTGAGAGAGAGAGAGAGAGCGAGCGTGAGCGGGGGAGGAGCAGAGAGAGAGGGGGACAGAGGATCAGAAGCGGGCTCTGCACTGATGTGGGGCTTGAACTCACAAACCATGAGCTCACATCCTGAACTGAAGCTGGATGTTGAACCAACGGAGCCACCCAGGCACCCCAAGCGGCAGAGCGGACAGTTTTAAACCCTTACATTCTGTCGAATGATCAGCTCAGAAGTGAGGCGCGTTATCCTGCTGGTACGTGTTTAACAGTTGGCTCTCTTCCACTGTGGTCCATTTCCTGCTACCAACTGGACATCACTGGGAGTTGGGAAGAGGTGCTTATGACCGGCCCTCACCAGCAGGCAGCCCCTGGCTTCAACACACGGGTCAGGACCATCCATCACCATTCATTGCTTCTGCGGTCTGTTGCACAAAGTTCAACAACCGCAGGTCTAGTTTAAATATTTGTCAAACGAATGCATGCTCTGCTGGCTACCCATCTCCTGTAGTTAGTTTTTTCTCGAACCTTTAACCTTTCTGGAATGTACGTTCCTCAAGTCGAGGGGAGATGTGTGACTACAGCAAGCCTTCTCCTCCTTGGCCATCGTGGTGAATGTGTTGTGGTGTCCAGATCTGCCTCCAGCGCTGAGTCCCTCACTGCCCCAGCTCTGGGGGTGCCACCTGCTGGCAGTGCTCAGGGGAAGACCTCTGAGGGGACAGTGAGGAGCTGAAAGGTGTCATCTCTGAGGGTGACATCCCATAACCCACCTGCACACGGTCTCCACTTGAAGGTCTCCTTGCCAAAGAATGCAATCTACAATAGCTATATTAAAAAAAAATAGGGGAGTCAAGGTGGCTCAGTGGGTTAAGTGACCAACTCTTGATCTCAACTCAGGTCTTGATCTCAGGGTCGTGAGTTCAAGCCCCACGTTGGGCTCTGCACTGGGTGTGAAGTCTACTTAAAAAAAAAAAAATCAAAGGGCACCTGGGTGGCTCAGTCGGTTAAGCATCCACCTTTGGCTCAGGTCATGATCTCACAGTTTGTGGGTTCAAGCCCCATGTCGGGCTCTGAGCTGTCAGCACAATTCAGATTCTCTGTCTCCCTCTCTGCCCCTCCCCCGCTCATGCTCTGTCTCTCTCTCTCTCTCTCTCTCTCTCAAGAATAAATAGGGGCGCCTGGGTGGCGCAGTCAGTTGAGCGTCCGACTTCAGCCAGGTCATGATCTCGTGGTCCGTGAGTTCGAGCCCCACGTCAGGCTCTGGGCTGATGGCTCAGAGCCTGGAGCCTGTTTCTGATTCTGTGTCTCCCTCTCTCTCTGCCCCTCCCCCGTTCATGCTCTGTCTCTCTCTGTCCCAAAAATAAATAAAAAAAAAACGTTGAAAAAAAATTAAAAAAAAAAAAGAATAAATAAACATTAAAAAATTTTTTTTAAAACAAGAACATTGCTCTTTTCTCTCAACATCCTTTTGTGTTTTACTTCATCAGCCCGTTCTTTCGCGTTGATTATAAGGAGTCTGTTACATCACCTCTGCCTTAAAAGAGATAACATGGACCAACAGGGTAAGTCCAGAAGTTCTCTCTGAGAACATTCCTAAAAAACCAAGGTTCTTATTGGCATTTGGAAAGGACTTTTCAAATATGTCTGGAAGTCCTCCGTTCCTGAATACTCACTGGTAGTTTCTGTTTGGCTGTGGCTTAATGAAGCAATTGCCACCTTAAATCACTGAATCTGGGGCTATGAGTCTTTGAAAATTTCTGGGGAAGTCTCGGCCACTGCATCTTTATCCTGGATTTTCCCTGTCTCTTCGCTCTCTCTCTCTTTCTGGAATTAGGCAAACCTTTGGTGTCTTCGTCTCTCTGTGCTGCAGTCTCCACAGGTTGTGTATCAAGTTCGTTCATTATCTCTTTGTCAGCAGTTTAATGATTTCATTATGGTTTTCAATGCAGTGATTATTTTTCAGTTTCTGGAGGTGCTGTCCTGTCCTTTTACCAATCTGCCTGTTTATTTTTTATAATCTGCTGCTCCTTACCCATGTTTTCAATTCCCTCTTTCATTTCTTTTTTAAAAATATTTATTTAGGGGCGCCTGGGTGGCTCAGTCGGTTAAGCGTCCGACTTCAGCTCAGGTCACGATCTCGCGGTCCGTGAGTTTGAGCCCCGCGTCGGGCTCTGGGCTGATGGCTCAGAGCCTGGAGCCTGTTTCCGATTCTGTGTCTCCCTCTCTCTCTGCCCCTCCCCCATTCATGCTCTGTCTCTCTCTGTCTCAAAAATAAACATAAAAAAAATAAATAAATAAAAATAAAAATATTTATTTAATTAATTTATTTATTTTGAGAGAAAGAGACTGAGCGAGCAGGGGAGGGGCAGAGAGAGAGGGAGAGAGAGAATCCTAAGCAGGCCTCTGCACTATCAGCACAGAGCCTGATGCAGGACTCGAACTCATGACCTGAGCCGAAACCAAGAGTCGGACGCTTAACCAACGGAGCACTCAGTGGCCCCCCTCTGGTATTTCTATAAACATATTGGGTGTACTTTTTTTTTGCATCTGATGACTCTGGACGTCTTACGACCCTTACATGGAAGCTCATATTCACTGCGGCTCTATCAGTGGGTTTTAGAGACCCATTCTGAGGATGCATTCCTCCAGAAAGAACTTCAGTTTGCTTCTGTGAGGCAACTTACTTTTTTTCTACAGTCGTACGATGTTCCATGGTCCAAACATCATTTATTTAATTACTGCTCTACTGACAGACTTGGGGGAAGGACATACACGTGCTGTGTATTTTCCTCTTCTTAGTACGGATGCACGTTGGGCTTGTTTTTCGCAGGTGGGGTGGTGGGTTCTGAACCACAGAGGCCACGTACCGTGTTCCTTGTGACTCATGGTAAAAGTCAGACACGAACTTGGCCTGAGAAGCATCCGTCCTAAAACAACTGTACTGATCGGGCATTCTGAAAGTCATCATGAAGAACCACCCTATCTTTATATCCGACGGCACCAACCTCTCGTAATGAGAGCTAAAGTGGCCGAGCCCTTTCTGTGGGCCAGACACTCTTCTAAGTGCCTCACAACATCAGCCCATTTTTTCCTGACAAGACTCTGGAGGGTTGTGTGGCCCCGTAGCTGAGGGCAGGTGGGCGCCTGGCGGGTGACTCACTCCAGGCACCACTCCGTTAGGCTCTCTAGCAACAGAGGCTGGCACGGGGGTTCAGGGCCACGGGATCTGTCAGGTGTCCTGCTCTTCAGGGAAGCCTGTAGCAAGGGAGGGGAGAGGATCCAGCAGGGAGAGTGAGCCGAACAAAGACAGGGTCAGGCCTCCCCGGGTCCACAGGGGAAGAGCGGGGAGGCAGTGGCAGCAGCTGTGGTCGTGGTCACAGACTCATGCCGACCGAGGGTAACGCTCCAGGTGGGTCACAGCTGTCCCCCGTTAGCAGCTTTGGTGCCTCTGGGATTCAGGTGCACAGGGTGGTGGAGGGGATCGGGGCTGGGCGCCGGTGACGTCTGCATCACGTGGTGCCGCGTGGCCACGGAGGGGAGAGCGGAGTCCAAAGCCGGACAGCCAGCTGCAGACTTGCACTGCTGTCCCTCCGGGGCCTGCCGTCGCCTCTGCCACGGCTCCCTCCGCGTGCCTCAAGCCCCGGACTCGCCAAGCCAAGTAGGCCTCCGGCTCCCTAGACGGTTTAGGTTGTTTCGTTTGGAGAAGATTTTACGCCCCTCAGTTCAGAGGTTGCAGGACCGTTTCAACAACAAAGCTTGGTTCTCCTGCTCCCGATCTGGGAAGGCGCCTCAGGGCACACTTTGCATCTGCCCGAGGCCAGGACCAAGGTGCGCGACCCGGCCGGCCAGGGCCTCCTGGGCTTTTGTACCGCACGTGTCTCTCTTGCCCTCCCAGTACCCCTGAGAGAGGGGCTGTGATTCGACCCCCTCTCTTTGGACAGCAGAGCAGGCGTGGCCCTGAGGATCCTGGTATTTCCGGAGGCTCCCCTTCCTCCACCTCATCACCAGAGAAAATGGTAGGAGGAGGGAGGCAGGCCTCCGGAATGGATCGCTTCAGCTTTTAAACTTGCCGCCCCTTAGACACGTCCTCAAACCTTCCTAGGCACGGATTCAGGGAGCCTGGGGAGCTTTGCCAGTGGGGAGACCAGTCCGCCCAGCGCGCTCCCACACGCACACACACACTGTTTGGATGCACTCTCTCTCCCACAGCGTCATCCAGTCTTCTTCGCCCAGTTCCTCTGCCCTAAACAAGCTTCCCCGGGTCCGAGAGCGTTATCTCCTAGCCAGCAGAGGAGACTGTCATTCCCAGCATCCTCTCCCGCAAATGGATCACGTGTTCGGCTGGTTTGGCCCCTGTAAGAATCGGTCCAGTCCGGGGGCACACGCCTAGTGTTCTTTTGCCTTCTGTTGTGACTCCGCCTGCTTTTTATCTCCCTTTGCACCGGAACCCAAATCCGTGAGAGCCACTAACTGCTTCCGCCCCGACCCACTTCAGGAATTGTCCGTGGCTGATGCGAGTCTGCGGCCACTGCCCGAGGCCTCCTGGCTGTGAAATTCTGCCAGTGACACTGACTTCGTGGGATCGAACAGGGTAAGTGTATTTCATCACATCCTTCTCTCCGGTCACCGACACAGCAAGTGTGTTTAATATAAACTGTTGACTTTTAATCGGCTCTTACCTCCTCTACCGAATTTAAATAGTTTGTGCTAGCAGTGCTCTATGTTCCTGGTATCTTAATTATTCCACTTCCATTTTCCTCTTGTTTCTCTCCTTTTCTACCCTCAACTAAAAAATCCTGAACATAATATTAGGAAATGAAATCCAGCAATACATAATAAGGCTAGGAGATCCTGAGCAAGTGGAGTTTATCCTAGAAATGCAGGGTTGGTTTAATACTCATAAATAAATCAAAGCAATTCTCCATATTCACAGAATAAACAGAAAAAAGAAACCTCCTCAATCAGATAAAGAATATCTATGAGAAATCTACGGTTAACATCACTTTTTCCCTGAGTGAGGAATAAGGCAAGGATGTTGACCCTAATCAAGTCTCATCACCATTATATTAGAGGTCCTGACTTGTGCAATCAAGCAAGAAAAAATAAATGAAAGAAAGAAATACAATTGTTTTTATCTATTTTAAAAAAATATTTGGACATTTTTTTAAACATGTTTATTTTTATTTTTGAAAGAGAGAGAGTGTGAAAGAGGGAGGGGCGGGGGAGGGGCAGAGGATACAAAGCAGGCTCCAGATGACAGCACAGAACCTGATGTGGGTCTCAAACTTATGAACCCTGAGATCATTATGTGAGCTGAAGTCAGATGCTTAACTGACTGAGCCACTCAGGCACCCCTGGAAATTCTTTTTGGGTTTTTTTTGTAACTTTATTTATTTATTTTGAGATAGAAAGTGCAAGTGGGGGAGGTGCAGAGAGAGAATGGATAGAGGGAGAAAAATCCCAAGCAGACTCCGTGTTGTTAGTGCAGAGCCCAACAGGGGTTCAGACCCATAAACTGTGAGATTAAGACTTGAGCCAAAACCAAGAGTTGGATGCTTAACTGACTGAGCCACCCAGATGCCCCTGTTTTTATATATTGATGACATGGTAGTTTGCTAAAAAAAATCCGGAAGAATCTAAGGATTGGCTACAATAAGTGAATTTAGCAAGGTAGCAGGACAAAAGATCCTTATACTAAAATTGATTTTATTTCCACTTTCTAACAACAAATAACTGAACACTCAGTTTAAAAATAATATTACCAGGGCGCCTGGGTGGTTCAGTCGGTTGGGCGTCCAACTTCGGCTCAGGTCATGATCTCACAGTGCGTGGGTTCGAGCCCCACATCAGGCTCTGTGCTGACAGCTCAGAGCCTGGAGCCTGCTTTGAATTCTGTGTCTCCCTCTCTCGCTGCCTTTCCCTACTCACACTCTGTCTCTCTGTGTCTCTCAAAAATAAATAAACATTGAAAAAAATTAAAAAAAATTATTACCAACTGGAAATCTAAATTTAAAAAAATACTATAGCATAAAAATATATTTAGGAATAAATGTAACAAAAGGTAAGATCTTTGTACTGAACACAAGGAAATTAAATAAGGCAGTGGATGGAGGGACATACCGTGTTCATGGATTAGAAGACTCAGTAACAGGGCACCTGGGTGGCTCAGTCAGGTAAGCATCTAACCCTCGGTTTCAGTTCAGGTCATGATCTTATGGTTCATGCGTTCAAGCCCTGCACCAAGCTCTGCACTGACAGCATGGAGCCTGCTTGAGATTCTTGCTCTTTTCTCTCTCTGCCCCTCCTCCCCACTCTCTCTCTCAAAATAATAAACATTAAAAAAAGAAGACTCAATAACGTTGACATCAGTACTTCTAAAATTGACCTATAGATTGAACGTAATGCTAATCAAATTCCTGGTAACTTTTAAAAAGATATTCACGGGCTCCTGGGTGGCTCAGTCGGTTGAGCATCCGACTTCGGCTCAGCTCATGATCTCACAGTCTGTGAGTTCGAGCCCTGCGTTGGGCTCTGTGCTGACAGCTCAGAGTCTGGAGCCTGCTTCCGATTCTGTGTCTCCCTCTCTCTCTGCCCCTTCCCTGCTCATGCTCTGTCTCTCTCTGTCTCAAAAATAAATTTTAAAAATTAAGAAAAAAAATTAAAAAGATATTCACAATTCTAAGAATTATACAAAAATTGAAAGGACTCAACCAAGATAATTTTGAAAAAAAACCAAAGTTTGACTAATGGTATTTGGTATCACTGCTTATTTTAAACATACAGTGATTTATACAGTATGCTTTTGCCATAAAGATAGACAAATAGAGAAACAGAACACAATACAGTGTCCAAAAAAAACCCCTCCACATGTAAGTTCAATCGATTTTTGACAAAGACACCAAAGCAATTCAATGAGGAAAAGAGTCTTTTCAATAAACAGTGTTGGAACAATATTTAGAAAAAAAAAAAAAAAAGAGGGACACCTGGGTGGCTCAGTTGGTTAAGTGTCCAACTCTTGATCTCAGCTCAGGTCTTGGTGTCATGGCCACGAGTTCAAGCCCTGTGTTGGGGTCTATGCTGGGTGTGAAACCTACATATCTACATATCTATCTATAGCACATACACACACACACACACACACACACACACACACATATATAAATAAAATGAACCTAGGCCCTCAACTCACACCATGTGCAAAAATTAATCTGAGATGAATCATAGTCCTAAGTGTAAGGGTTAATATCACAGCTTCTGGAAAAAAAACATAGAAGAAAATCTTTATGATCTTGAGGTAGGTAATGACTTCTTAAATGGGATATAAATTGTACTCTACATAAAAGAAAACATTAACTTAGGCTCCATCAGAATTAAAATATTCTACTTATTAAAAGAAACTGTTAGTAAAGGCAAGAGGCAAGCCACCAACTTGTAGAAAATATTCACAATGCACACAACAGAGGACTCATATGCAGAATATGTAAAGAATTCCCTTCAGTCAATATTAAAAAGTCAATCGATTTAGTTTAAAATGTTTTTTAATGTTTACTTATTTTTGAGAAAGAGAAACAGTGTGTGAGCCGGGTAGGGGCAGAGAGAGAGAGAGAGAGAGAGAGAGAGAGAGAGACAGAATCCAAAGCAGGCTCCAGGCTCTGAACTGTCAGCACAGAGCCCGATGCGGGGTTTGAACTCATGAACCGTGAGATCACAGTCTGAGCCGAAGTTGGACGCTCAACCAACTGAGCCACCCAGGCGCCCCACTGATTTAGTTTAAAAATAGAAGATTTGAACAGTCGCTTCACAGAAGATGGGATCGAAGTCATGAAGGCGCATATGAAAATATATTCATCATCCATTACCAGGGAAATAAAAATTAGAAGCATAATGAGATACCAGGACACACTCCCAGGAAGAGGTCAGATTTAGAAAGGTAACAATTCTAAGCCTAGGAGGGATGTTCAGCGCGTAGGGTTGTTACACATTGCTGGCAGGGTGTAACGTGCTGCAAACGTTTTGTAAAAGCTTTTGCCAGTCCCTTGTGAAAACAAACACGCACCTACCCCACGCGATTCCGTGTCCGGGCGTTTACAAAACAGAAACGAATCCGTAGAGTCGCACAAAGACTCAGACCAAGATGTTCGTGACTTCACTCTGCATAAGGGGTCAAACCAGGAAATAACCCAAACGTCCATGAGCAGGAGAATGAATACACAAATCGTGGTAATAGATACCATTTGTCAGTAAAATGAGCAAACTGCTAAGATGTGGTACAGTGTGGATGAAACTACAAATAGTTAGTGAAAGAAGCCTTTATGAGTGCACACCACACAATTCCACTTGTGTGAAGGGTGAGCACAGACAAACCAAAGCTGAGGTAGAAGATACCAGAACAGTGCCTGAGGCGGAGGGCCGGGCTATACAGATAAGTATTGACCGAAAACAGGCATGAAGGAATTTCCTGCGGTGGTGGGAAAGTGTTCTTGGTATCGGTCTGGTTGGTGGTCCCCCAAGTATACACATTTGTTAAGATTCATGAGCTGTGCACGTAAGATGTGTGCACTTTGACTGTGTAATGTAAATTATACGGGCAAAGTGCTGTCAGGACAAAGAAATCAAAAGTAAGCCACCATGTAGGAGGCCCAGCGTCATCACTTTGTCTACACGAACAGACACTTCCAGGCAACTTCTTCATTAGCACTTGATCAAGGCTGATCTGTGTTTTATTTGCAAGTTACCAAGTTGCCAACAGACCAGGAAATCCCCAACGTTCACAGTGACTCTCGTATTTGCTTTGGAATCAGGAACACCATGTCCCCTCTGTTAGATTTCACTTTTACTTTCAGTTCTAGACTCCGGGGCAGAATTTCTATGTATCTCCTTAACTAAAAATGTACTAACTTAGAGTGAAACACCCTTGGACTGGCGCTGAAGTTGTTAGAGCACTTACGACCACGTGAAATTCCTTCCAGAGAGGGAGTATTTTTTTCATCATGATCGCCCCCAAGGGAAACAGATATTTTAAACTTGATTTAAATAGAATAGGATAATGAGAACACACCACAGTTGAGAGTCCTAGAAGTTCCAAACCAGGAATGGGGTGAACACGCTTCTCATACCCTGCTTAGACAGGGACAGCAGAAGAAAGCTGTTGTAAACCAGATACTAATGGCCTCGTGTGTGTATCTTGTCATTGTCCTGAAGCATTTCCTCGCTTCCTTCTGTGTGTACAAGAGTATTGGAGACAAAACATATTTAGGTGATGTTTGGGTGCTGCAAGGAACAGTGGAGTTTTTATATAAAATAGTCAGGATATTCACAGAGTTGGGAGGGAAAAGGTAAGTTATGTTTCACTATTTAAAAAATGGGTGCAGGTTTAGGAGAGAGAGGGTCCGAGTGGATACACTGAGTCCGTTTTTGTCATTCAGTCAACAGAGATTTATTGAGCACTCCCTATTGACAGGTACCCTGCTTGTACTAGAATAGTGTGCTGAACAAAATACATGCAGCCTTGCTCCTGTGCACCTTAGCATTATTATAGGAAAACAATTATTTTTAACACATCAATCACTGGGGAGCCTGGGTGGCTCAGGCAGTTAAGCATCTGATTCTTTCTTTCAGCTCAGGTCATGATCTCATGGTTTGTGGGCTCAAGCCCCACATCCGTGCTGACAGTGCGGAGCCTGTTTGGGATTCTCTCTCTCTTCCTCTCTCTCTCTGCCCCTCCCCTGCCCATTTTCTCTCTCTTGCTGTCTCTCCTAAAATAAATAAGTAAACATTTTTTAAAAATCCATCGTTAAAGTTGCGTGAAATGTTGCGGAGGAGACGTGGCTATGCACTCCCGGGCCTGGCAGGTAGGTCTCCTCTCCACTCTCATTGTGCCCGAAGCACCTGGGAAAGCCAGTCCCACCGGGATTCCTCAGGATGTTGGCCGTTCAGTTGGGACAGGTACTCCCTTGGGCAGGCTCACCACGTCTTCACAAAGATTAGCCCCAGGCAAGTGGGAACTCCGTGTTAAAGGAACTGACAGCCTGGTGCTTCAAGTCCACATGGGGCTCTTCCTAAACCCGATCAGCCTGAAAACAAGAGCTGCGAAGGGGGCCAGGCTGTCCCGCCTTGTCACCAACCTGTTCACCGTGGGGCTCTCTTCTTGAAGAGAAGGCTTCGTGCTCACCCATCTTGGCTTGCAAAATAGCGTCTCACCCCAGGTGTAAAGTCTTCCTGAACGATTGGAGATAATTGGCATTAGTGCTGAGAACATGAATGACTCTCAAATCTGGGTATAGAGCTGCCAGATGAAATCTAGGACAGCCAGTTCAATTTGAATGTAAGATAATCAATGAATATGTATTGTATGAGACAAACTTATACCACCAAATTATTTGTTGTTTTATCTCAGATTTAAATTTAATGAGGTGTCCTGTATTTTCATTTGCTAACTCTGGCAACTCTCTCTGGGAACAAAGGGCCTGTGGTTTCCAAGTCACTGATTTCAACAAAATTGAGCTGTCTGCTAGTAACTAATTACTATTTTTAATTAAAGATCATTAAAGGATTTTGGAGGTATAAAACAGGAGGTCAAAATATTGTGAAAAATTGACAAATGACATTTTTCTGGTCCTATCTATACTTACTTATGTAAAGAAGGTTTTCAACACTTACAATCTTTAGCAATAAAAGGAGCAGAATCTATGCTGAGCCCTATTTTAGTTAGTAATAGGTAATACTGATGAACACACAGTTGAACATTGTTCAAATATAAGCTGACACCACCAGTGAGATTGCATTTATAATAGTGTTTTACTTTTTATATTTAGTAATTATCAACATTTGTGATCTACATTTTTTAATTTTTAAATCTTTAAAACTATTTTAAAGTTTGTTTATTGAGAGAGAGAGAGCGCGCAGGTGAGGGGCAGAGAGAGAGGGAGAGAGAAAATCCCAAGCAGGCTCTGTGCTGTCAGTGCAGAGCCCGATGCAGGGCTCAATCCCACAAACCACGAAGATTATGACCTGAGCTGAAATCAAGGGTCATTCGCTGAACTGACTGAGCCACCCAGATGCCCCTGATCCGTATTGTTTTGACCAACTGTATAATAAGTATTGAAACTAGTATCAGTAATGCAGTCAAAGAGAAATTAACACTTACAGCCTTTTGATCACAGGAAAAAATAATTTCAAGTGTTATTTATTTATTGAGAGAGAGAGAGAGAGAGAGAGAGAGAGAGAGAGAGAGAGAGAGGATCCCAAGCAGGCTCTGTGCTGTCAACACAGAGCCGGAGGCCGGGGGTTGGAACCCATGAACTATGAGATCATAACCTGAGCCGAAACCAAAAGTCAGACACTTAACCAACTGAGCCCCCCAGGTGCCTTGCTTGGAAAAAAACGAATTTCAATTTATACACATTTTGTTTCAGAAATATGTGCCAGAGTGATCATAAAGCTGCCCCTTGCAAACATATGTGGAAATACTGTGGAGGCACCAGAAACTAATATAACACTGTATGTTACCTATATTGGAATAACAAATAAAATTAAATAAAAATCTGTGGGGGCAGTAAAATGTTCAAGGACAAAACGCAACGCTATAATATTTACAGTTATTGAAGCCGAGCTGATGTTTAATGGACGATGGTGGGTATCGAATGGCTGGCTGTGGTATTTGTATTCGACCAATCGGTTGAAAAGAGGGCGGGATCCACTGTGTTCCAAAATACCTATGCCTGCATTCTGCAGGTGCTTCGCAACCGTGACAACTTGTATGCTTTAAAGTTAAAAATGTCCAGAGGAGTTTCGTGTTTCAAAAATCCTCTTGGTGGCTACAAGATCAAAAGCATGTAACGCCCACAAAAAAGGTTTTCAGTCACCTCCAAGGTGAGTCGAAAACGTCTTGCCAGGTTTTGAACCGGGCAGGGTGGGAAGTGGACTGCGATTTCCCCGTGACATGAACTCAGTCACGTTGGCCCCTTCCAGCTGGAGCCCCGACTGCCCTGGGCGGCCGGAGCCACCGCATCCTGAAGACGCCCCAGCCCGTGCTGACGGTGCCGAATGGAACGGGCGTCCGTTTTGTTTCCACGGGAGGAAGAATTCCCGAATAACGTTACAGGATTTCCTTTGGCTCCTGACCATCTTAGCTGTGCTGGAAGGCGGGGCAGTCGGTTGAGCGCCCCCATCCATCCGCTACCCGGCAGGCGGTCCCCCCGCGTGCGCCGGGCAGCTGGAGGGAGGGCAGGTGCACAGACCCCGGTGTCCAGGAGAGGACCGCGGTCACTGAGAGCTGTCCGGTGCGGGACAAGAGCCTAAAGGAAGGGACTTTTTTTTTTTTTTTTTTTTTATAGCCAGGCCCACCCTAGTTACAAAAACAACCAACCAGGCGAAAACAAACACGCACACACACACCTCGCTACCGGAAACGAAGAAGGCCACGCCGCCGTCCCAGGCACTGCAGCTAGGCCCACGGGGAACCCGCGCTTCCGCCCGCGCCCTCGCTCCTGCGACCGCCGGCGGGGACGCGCGACCGGGCCGACCCCGAGCACGCGGCCGCTGCCCGGGCGCGAGCGCGCGGCGCCGGCCCTCTGAAAGGCCGCCCGGGGCGGGGTGCCCGGGGTCGCGGAAATCCCCCGGGGTGGGGGCGGGGAGGGCTGGCCAGGCCGCGGTCGGGGGAAGTGCGTGTGGTTACCGCCCCGGAGTTCCCCCTCGTCCCGCGAGGAAAGCACCGGCCGCTGCGCCGGACGCGGGCGCACGGACGGGCGGGGGGCGGGGAGGGGTCGGCGCCAGGCGCTAAAAGGCGGCGACGCCCTGCGGCGCGCACCGGAGCCGGGCGACGGCGGCCACCGACGACGCGGCCGGCACGCGCGGGGCCTCGGGGCGGCAGGTGCGCGACGGGCCGCGAGGGCGCGGGGGCGTGTGTGCGCGGGCGCGGACCTCCCCCGGGGCGGCAGGAGGTAACGGGTCGCCGGGCGCGCGCGTGCGTGCGTGCGCGCGCGCGCGGGCCTCTCCTCGGGCGAGGGGCCCACGGGGCAGCGGGTGTGCGGTGCGCGGACCTCCCCTCGCGCGGGCGGGGGGTTCACGGGGCGTGCGGTGGAGCGCGAGGGTCGATGCCCCCCCCCAGCCCCTGCCGTGTGCACCCCCGCGCCAGCCAGTGGAGGGCCAGTGCGGTGGGAGGCCCTCGCGGCCGGGGTGACCCCAGGGCCAGGAGGTGTCCCCGCGCCTCGGTGGATGCCCAGTGAGCTGCGGGACAGGGCGCCCCACAGCTTGGTAGGGAGGCCCCAGTCGAGTCCTGCTCAAACCCGCGGGGGAACGACTGTTGGAATGTTCGCACGTGGTGGCACAGAGAGTTAGATTTCTGGTCGTTTCCCCGGTGGTCGGTGCCGGGACCCTGTAGACACCTTGAGTGAGTGGTTTTGGGTTCCAATCTCACGGTCTCCAGAAAGGGGTACCGTTATTATCTCCGTGGACAATGAGGGAACTCAGGCTCAGGGACGTTTTCTTGCCCAAGGCCACCCCTCCGGTCTCGGTTACCTGAGTGGAAACGTAGGAAGCCTGACTTCAGACCCTCGTATGAAACCGTCGGGGAGCAGACTTGGGAGTCATTACTGTAAAATTGATGTTCTTAATGCTGTGCCGGTGACCGTGAGGGCGTTGTCATCACCCGGCGCTCAGTCAACTTTGCTAACATTCACTCTGAACTTCGTGTCTGCCTTCCGCACGGTGCCCGGTGGATGCCGGCAGTGGGTGGGCCATCCAGGGCTGAAACCTGGTTCTGAGCCGGAGGAGCTCACAGTCCGGGGAGGCAGAAAGGGGCCAGGGTCACAGCTGTGCATTTGTCAAGCGCCCAAGTCGGTAGAGACGGCCACCAGCCCTGGGATCAGGAAGGTTGCCCACGTCACGCTAAGGGTAAGAAGAGGCTGATTCTGTGAAGGAACCGCTAGAAAGGAGACAGGAGTCCCCAGAGGGTGGCATGACAGTAGCCAGGGGCCTGGGACATATCTAAGAGGCGCCAGGGCCAAATGTAATTTCCACTGGTTGTGGGGAAGAAGGCGTTGGCGTTAACAATATCGACAGCACTTTTAAGTGGTGCTGGCTGAATGTAATTGAACAGGGGGTCTCCCCCGAGGCCCTTGGCGGTGAAGACAAGGTGAGACGCAGGCACCACCTGGGCCTTGACAGCAGGGTTTGAACCGCACAGGTCCCCTTATGTGCCTGTGGTTCCCCTGAGTACAGCACAGCGTTGTAAATGTATTTTCCTTTGGTTTTCTTAACATTTTCTTTTCTCTAGCTGGCTTTGTTGTAAAAATACAGTGCATAGTACATATAACATGCAAATATGCATTAGTCGAGTGTCATCGGTAAGACTCCTGTCAACTGTAGTGTGTTACTAAGGTCTTCGGGAGTCAGCAGTTATGTTCAGATTTTCAACAGCCTGGGGAGAGGGGCGGGTGCCCCTGACCTTGCATTGTCCAGGGGTCTGCGGCAGTCGCCAGAATGGAAAGTGGGGTCGAGAGAGGATTTTTGTTGGTGTTTTCATTTTGAAACTGAGACAGGCTTAAGCTTGCTTGCTACATCGAGGGAAGGGTCCGCAGAGAGGAAGGGGTGAGGGACTGGGGCGGAGAGCAGGATTTCTGAGGCAGCGGTTAGGTTGTGAGGCAGAAAGGCATGGGTTTGTGGAAGTGAAGGTCTCTGACAGAAGGCACAGCAGTCTAGCAAACAGGATGCGGGCCAGTGGAGGAGAAATTTGAGGAGGGCCCTGCAGGTTTGCAGACTTGCAGGGGCCAAGGAGCTGCCTAGCTCACCAGAGCTGTGGCTGTGCTAGTCCCCAGCCTAGGGCGGGAGGCATGAGGGTCCCCAGCCTGGGGGGAGGGCCGCAGGGGAGGGCCCCATCCTGGGGGGAGGGCCACTGGGGTCCCCAGCCTGGGAGGAGACTGTGGGTCCCCAGCCTGGGGCAGGAGGCGTGAGGGTCCCCAGCCTGGGAGGAGGCCATTGGGATCCCCAGTCTGGGAGGAGACTGTGGGCCCCCAGCCTGGGGCATGAGGCGTGAGGGTCCCCAGCCTGGGAAGAGGCCATTGGGATCCCCGGTCTGGGAGGAGGGCTGTGGAGGTCCTCAAGCTTGCAGGGAGGCCTCAGGGGTCCCCAGCATATTTGGGGGTCTGCGTGCTGGAAGAGGGTAAGAGAGTTTGAATCCATCTGGGGTGGGCATTTTTTTGTACTTTATCATACAACTGTTGCCTGTATTTCCGCAGGCATGCATGTGCCTTGTGCTCACCCCCAGGCTCCTTCAGCGTAAGGCCTGTGTGAGCAGTTCACAGTCTCGGATGTATAGAGGCCAGGCAGGTGACAGAGCGAACAGATCTGGGGGTGTCTCTTTTAAGCAAAACCCCACTCTATTTATGCATTTGACATGTAGGAATATTCTTCTTCTCCACAAATAGAGGACTCTCATTTTTCTCCAAACTTGTCTCTCTTTGTCCACCTTGCATTTTTGGTACTTTTGACAGACACAGGTATTAGAGCAGTCTCACTCCCTTGCTGACCGTCCTGTGAGAAAAACCACAGTTCCAGTTCAGGGACAAATGTATCCGTATCAGAGGGCCGGGGCGTGTGCCCTGTGTGAAAGATGAAGCCGCTGTGTGCCCGCCGGCCGCTTGTCACCCACTGTTGGCAGTCTGGTTTTCACAAGGACCTGGGATCTAGGGTCATGGGAAATCTCTTACTTTTAACAGTGTTAGTAATGAAGCAGGGCAAGTACATTAAGTAACAGCACTGTATCCGTGTTAATTTCCTGGCCTCTACAGTTGTCCCACGATCATGTAAGATAGTAGCTTTGGAGAAGTTGAGCGTAGGGTATGTGGGAACCCTCCCGTTTCTGTAACTTTTCTGTATGTATGAATTCATTTCAAAATCCAAAGTGAAAAAAATGAGTAAAATACCGAGACCCAATTCTGTGAAAGCCGAACATAATAATACCCTTGCTGGCCACCCGCTGGAGCCCTCTGGTTTTCACTTGGGATCTCGTGGCCTCTGCAGTGCATCACACAGCACCGTGTGTTGGGCAAGGTCGCCAATCAGCAAACACTAGTGCTCTGGCTTGAAGAACATGTTTACAGGGAGATCGTTGTGTTGTATCTGTGAGGTATTTGACTTTTAAAACTGTCTTTTTCAGGGCGCCTGGGTGGCGCAGTCGGTTAAGCGTCCGACTTCAGCCAGGTCACGATCTCGTGGTCCGTGGGTTCGAGCCCTGCGTCAGGCTCTGGGCTGATGGCTCAGAGCCTGGAGCGTGTTTCCGATTCTGTGTCTCCCTCTCTCTCTGCCTCTCCCCCGTTCATGCTCTGTCTCTCTCTGTCCCAAAAATAAATAAACGTTGAAAAAAAAAATTTTTAAACTGTCTTTTTCTCGTTTTAAACAGGTTTTACAAAAGAGGCAAAGTGTTCTACCTCTAGATTTTTTCTGTTTTTTTCCCCATACATCAAAACATCTCAAAATGGAGGCCTAATACCCTTAAAAGGGACTTAGTCTGATCTCTGGGAGGTAGTTTTGTGCATGAAGAAACAAATTAAGTGTGAACTGGAGTTTTTATTATCCCAAAGGATGTTAATTTTAAGCAATACAGTCTAGTGGCATGAGGTGTAACTACAAAGTCATGATGATCTCGTCTTTGAACTTGACTGGTGGATATAAAGGGAAGTGATTGTAGCCAGAACAGAACAGAGAGAAGGAACTTGTGTTTGGTACAGATCTGAAAATGAGCGACAGTTATCTAGAACAATATTCACCCCTCTACTAAGTTAGAGAAGCACACAGGTGAGGCCTCTGACAGGTCAAGAGACTTCCATGGTGACAAAGAAATGTCCAGAACAAGACTTTGCGGTGCCCCAAGTGTCGAGTATGGCACACTAGCATGGACGATTGGTAAAGGAATGATCTAAGCACTTATCTGAATGTGCATGTGTTAAAAGTCTCAAGTTCGGCTTGTTTGAATGGGCTGTTATCTCTGAGAAGGATGACAGTGAGAATTATGGCTGGATGGTCCATTTTGGGAAAAGAACAGATGTACACAGACACAGTGACTAGCCCCGGAAGGGTTTCTGCAGTAATGTGTAAAATTTTTGTCCCCTGCTGACATTAGACGCAATAACTGATCCCTGGAACAGAGCTACGTTTCTCATACCACCTGGAAGTAAAGAGCCAAAGTCGCAGGGGAAACCCCAACACCTGTGGGACCCAGGAAACTGCGCAGAAATCACGGCTAGAGAAGCCACGAAGACCCGTTTGCAGGTTGTTGTTCATGTTACTGACACAGAAACTTTTTACTGATAGCTGGTCGTAATTGAGAAACTCTGAACTTTCACAAGGTCTCTGTTCGGCAAAAGGAGGCGACTGTGACAACGTAAATTCATTATTTTCTTGTTGCGATGAATTCTGGCTCAAGGTGCGCTGTCTTTGGGATTTCTGACCAAAGCCACATTTTTACACTTCGATTATTCATCTTAGCGTACAGACTCAGCCCTCTGACTTTTGACTGTTTTAAGAAACAAATCCATTGTCAGAATAGATTTGGTAGTGTCTTTCAACAGCGTGAAGCTGAGCCTAAAAAGACCAGTTGAACAAACACGTTCTTCTCTGAGGATTTATTTGAAATACAGTATTCAGTTTGCTAAGTTCTCCTGGAATCACTAGGACTAAGTAACCAAGCTGCTGACTATGGGAAGTAATTGTCGTTCAGGTAATTTTGAAACAGGACTTAAGATGCATCAGCCAATTCTGCTCCCACTTCAGCTCTTCATTTGTAGGAAAATTCTAGATCGTTTTGTTTTTCCTATTACAAATAGTCTAGGAAGAAAAATTACTTAATTTGAGCACGATTTGGGATAGATTGTATTCCATCGCATCTAAGATGTCACTAATTGGAAAACACACCATTATTTTATGTAGTTCCAAGAAATAAAAGCCCTGCTAATTAAAATACGGTATTTGTTAGCTGAAAGATACCTCTTGGTAACAGAGGTGTTAAAAAGATACATCCTACAATCAGTGAAATGACCCCCATGTACTCGTTTCTTCTGTTCAGGCAGGTCTTACGCTTTTCTTTTCTTCTGACTACCAAATTTCATAATTAAAAAAAAGCAAAATAAACATAGCTTGGATTTTTTTCTGTGGAGCACGTACAGGGCATAGGTTTCCTCCCCGAAAACAGGCTGGCAGTGTGAGCCCCACGCCTGGTCTTCAGGCCAGCCGGGCACCGTGAAGCCCCCCCCCCGCCGAGGCACTGCCCTGCCTGCAGGGGTGCCCGACGCCGAGTGGCATCTTGGTGACCTGAAGCGCTCCCCGCTTGTGCGCAGGGGTTTGATTTCCACGACGAGGTGCCGTGTGCCATCGTGCTCGCGCTGTGTGTGTAGAGATTATGGAAAAGTGCAGTTGCACACACTCTCCCCCTACCGCGGGTCAGCGTCGAGCTTAGAATCTCACCGTGCGGAAGCCCTGAATACACAGAGGGAAAGAAGGACAAGAGACTTCCTGTTCTGGGTGTCCGCCTAGTGATAAAAGTAACCACCGTCCAGAGCCATGCACAAAGCTACCTCCCCAGAGAAAGGCTGGTCCCTTTGCCACCCCGTCCGTTTCGTCATGAACGTCGGAGCAAACAGCACATTGTCATCAAAGCTGCTGAAAGGCGGCACCGTGTCAGGGCTGAAATACGACCACTCGTGTGAGCTGTACCGAATGTCCACGTTCTCGGCCTTCCCCGCCGGCGCCCCCGTCTCGGAGCGGAGCCTGGCCCGGGCCGGGTTCTACTACACGGGCCGGAAGGACAGGGTCCGGTGCTTCTGCTGCGGCCTGACGCTGGACAACTGGAAGCAGGGGGACAGTCCCCTGGAGAAGCATCGGAGGCTGTACCCCAGCTGCAGCTTCATCCAGAGTCTAAATCCGGTGAGCACTTCCGGGGCCCCCTCTCAGCCCACCTGTCCTTCCTCAGGGACGAGCTCCAGGCTCTTGCCGCCTCCCGGCGTGGAAAACGGGGGCTGTCCTAGCCGCTCCTGCGCCACCTTCCCGCAGAACCCTGGGACCTTCAGAGCAAACCAAGGTCTCTGTCCCCGGAGGACGAGTCCCCACCACCGTGCGATGGAGGCCGAGGAAGCCAGATTGCACTCGTTCAAGAGCTGGCCCTTGACCTTCCCGCTGCCGGAGCAGCTGGCCAGAGCTGGATTTTACTACCTGGGCCCTGGGGACAAGGTGGCCTGCTTCGCCTGCGGCGGGAGACTGAGTAAC